>NC_042997.1:113541736-113546736 GCF_006345805.1 Octopus sinensis | reverse complement strand
TGACTTAGGATTAGACCAAGAATGAGATAGTTAGACAATATCCATAATCTTAGTTGGTCATGCTTGGGAATCCAGCTGAAAAGTGTAATGATGGTGGAATCTGATAGGACCCTTATGGGGCAGGGCCGTACCTGAGGACTACTCTCACAACTCTCCTGGGAACAGTGGGTAGAAAAAATGGGTGGTAGATGGATACATTATTTGATGTGTCCCAATATTTTTTTAAAGACAAAATGCGAAGTCGTCACTTTTAGAAGAAGCCATTGTTTTGAAGAAGACAGAAACTGAGATGATATACTTGGGCAAAAATGGTTTCAGATAGTCACACAAGTGTAACATTGGATACAAGACATAACCTAGTTTTGAGCCAAATAGAACTATCTGTTGGGAAGACACACAGGTATGGAAGAATTAACGCTTTCTCCTTACATACTCACAGTGATAAGAGGTAGAATTGGTAGAATGATGAACTAAATGCTCTGAAGGATTGATGTTTTTTATACCAATCCATCTGAGATTGACCCTGGTTCTATGAAATAAGCCTCCTGTTTAAATTTATATATATATATATATATTTTGTTCAATGGCCTGATAACTGAAGAGATGGTGGCGTGGTTTTCCGCCCCGATATCCGAAACTCGGAGTTTTATCATGGCTACCGAATAATTGTCACATATTTTGTTTACAGATATATATATCATCATCATCATCATTTAACGTCCACTTCCCATGCTAGCATGAGTTGGACGAAAAAATATATATATATATATATAGGCTGTATCTAAAATCAGTTTAGGTAGGAGACTTTAAGGTGTGGTATCCAAACCGTGTTATGGGAATGTTCCTTGTAGTGTGTCTGCAGAACACAATATGAGCCTGTACTCTTTTATTTGTTTCAGTCATTTGAATGCAGCCATGCTGGAGCACCACCTTTAGTCGAAGTGATTGACCCCAGGACTGATTCTTTGTAACCCTAGTAATTATTCTACCAGTCTCTTTTGCCAAACTGCTAAGTTATGGGTATGTAAACACACCAACATCGGTTGTCAAGTGATGATGGGAGAAGACAGACACACAAACATACATACACACACACACACACACATATATATTTATACTAGCTTAAAAACTGCTCAATAGGGCGGCTTTTAAACTAGTTCCTGTTGAGGGCTCTTCATTGAGCCTTGAGCCCAACAATGACACTTCATGTATTGAGTACATATTAAAGTTTATTAAACTTGATCAATATTTTTCAAGCAATGAACAATTTTTATCAAAACAATTATATAATAAGTCGACTTGGAACTTATTGCAAAGCTGCATGATAAACATTTCTTGTCTTCCCATTCGTGAGTCAGTAAAATTTTTTTTTACTGTCTAACCTCTTTCTTTCTCTCTTTCTATTGACTGTTTTCAACCATCACCACCGCAACTGCCATACACAATTCATTCAGACTTCTTACACCACCAACATCAACACCTTTGACTTTGCCGCCTTCCCCTCCACCACCATTACCAGTCTTTCACACCCCTTACTATCTCCGTCAGGCTTGACTGCCTCAGCTACCACCACCACCATCAACGTCGCCTCTGCCTCTATCACAACTACAGCTCATACTATGAAATATCATACCATTACCATCTCAACTCTCAATCTACTATCGCCCCCACCCTCTCTATTACTAGGACCCCAGCAAGAGGAGTAGAAGAAGTGCTATTGAATAGTGAGAGAGGGAGCCAAAGTGTGACACACTGACACACAGAAATTTGTTTTGACATTTTGTCCAACCAATGCCAGCATGGAAAACGTACATATTCTATGCTAGCATGGGTTGGATGGTTCAACCAGGGTCTGGGAAGCCAGGAGGATGCACCAGGCTGGATGCCCTTCCTAACGCCAAGCACTCTGTGAGTGTAGTGGGTGCTTTTTACATGCCACCGGCACAGTAGCCAGAGGAGGTTGGCAACAACCATGATCGGTTGGTTCTTCTTATGTGCCACCGGCACGGAAACCAGTCAATGGCGGCTCTGGCATCAAAGATATTTGGATGGTGCTTTTTACATGCTACCAGCACGGGTATATATATATATATATATACTAGCAGTATCGCCCGGCGTTGCTCGAGTTTGTAAGGGAAATAACTATATAAGCATTTTTAGAGATGTAAAGTATAATAGCCATCTCAATATGGCTAACCACAAAGGGGGTTTGTTACTGTAGCTTTTTACGTTCTGAGATTTAATAATAAATTTTTAGAGAGTTACTTCCCTTATATATGCCAAAAATGCATTAAAAATGGGAAAAACTGATGGTAAATTTTTTTTTAAATCGTAGACTCATCGTAGACGCGCGCTAATACCCAGAAGGGCTCGATATGAATCACGACTATAAGATACCCGGTTTTGGTTAAACTGCACCGCAAAATGTAGGAGTAGTTAGGAATCTAAATCGTAGGAGACAGACAGCACACAACCTTTTATATATATATATATATATATATATATATATATATATATATATATATATAACGGGCTTCTTTTAGTTTCCATCTACCAAATCCACTCACAAGGTTTGTCAGCCCAGGGTTATAGTAGAAGACATTTGCCCAAGGTGCCACGCAGTGGGACTGAACTCGGAACCATGTGGTTGGTAAGCAAGCTACTTACCACACAGCCACTCCTGTATAGTATTAAAGTGAATGTGAAACAGAGTAAAAAAGGTAGAAATACTAAACTGACAAGCTGTACATTGCATTAGAGTAAACAAGTGAAAATTACTGCAAGAGGAGCAGGGGGAGGAGAGGCTGTAAAGGAGCATTCATACAGCAGTACTTAGAACAGCACATATACTTGCATGTATAAGCATATGTGTATATATGGCATGTATGTATGTGTATATATATATATAAACACACACACATATATATACATTCACACAAACACACATAGTTACATGCACACATACACACCATGTCCAAGAAAACACCAAAAGAAGGCTGAAAACTGAGTTAATGCTGCTGTCCTGTAGCAAAAGATTAAATTAGACTGGCTGAGTCTCCAATAATTGTTTGTTAAGCAGGTAATTAATGAAGGCTTGAGATGTTTCTCACTTACTAAAATGACATCATTAGCAAATCAACATGACACGAAGACATTTTGGTTGGCTTTTGTTTTTTTTTTTGTATGTCTTTCGGTGCTCGTGTGCTTAAAAAATTTCATTTTGACACGAAAATGGTCGGTGGAGATGTTAAACCAGTGATTTTTGCATTTCTTTGGCGTTTTGCCACACTGGAAATCACAATTACTTATTCACCACCTGAATTTCTGTTATGGAAAACATGCTTTGGAATGGTTTCCATGGTTGGATGCCCTTCCTAATTCCAACCACGTCGTGTGCTGGGAGCTTTTTGTGTGGAACCAGCAGTAAAGAGGTTACCACATAACTTGGAAGACAAGGAGAAAGATCCTTGCCTGAGTGGGGATGTAATAGAGAGGAAGGTGTCTTTATGCTAGGTGCTGAAAGGCCAAAGTATAACTGAGGTACATGAACATGTGTCTCACTGTAGAAGAGACATGGGTACTCTGCATTATATAAGGGTAGGGTGGCAAGCTGGCAGAATCATTAGCACACCAGGCAAAATGCTTTGCAGTATTTCGTCTGCCGTTATGTTCTAAGTTCAAATTCCGCCAAGGTCGGATTACATCGACCCCAGGACTCAACTGGTACTCAATTTATTGACCCTGAAAGGATGAAAGGCAAAGTTGAAATCAGCGGAATTTGAACTCAGAATGTAGCGGCTCATGAAATTAATGTGCAAGTGGCTGAGCGCTCAACAGCCATGCGTACCCTAGACATAATTTTCAGGGAGATTCCGTGTGACATGGAATGTGACAATGCTGGCCCTTTGAAATACAGGTACAATTCATATTTGCCAGCTGAGTGGATGAAGCAATGTGAAATAAAGTGTCTTGCTCAAGGACACAATGCTCTGCTAGGTATTGAACTTACAACCTTACGATCATGAGCCGAATACCCTAACCACTGGGCCATGAGCCAAACCAATATTAAATGGCTGTGCACAAAGAGACCATGGAAAATCCTTTTCTACTCTAGGCACAAGGCCTGAAATTTTGGGTGGGGGACAGTCAATTAGATTGACCTCAGTATGCAACTGGTACTTAATTTATCGACCCCCAAAAGGATGAAAGGCAAAGTCGATCTCGGTAGAATTTGAACTCAGAGACCATAAAAAATAAAATGATTCTGAGTATGAGGCTTTGCCTCAATGAACTGAATGCGTTGTGAGCACACATTGTGTAAAAAGGAGAAGTTGATCTTTGAAGACAAAATACAGTGATTAGCACACACATGTTCAAATCTGCCAGAACATATAAAAAATTGAATACGTACATCTTTGGCTTGATTTCTGCCATTCTTTGTACATATGACCATTTATTATTAGTTTGGTAGACAAGGTGGCAGGCTGGCAGAATCGTTAGCACACCGGGAGAAATGCTTAGCAGTATTTTGTCTGGTGCTACATTCTGAGTTCAAATTCTGCTGAGGTCAACTTTGCCTTTCGTCCTTTCAGGCCCAAATTTCAGGCCTTGTGCCTATAGTAGACAGAATTATTAGTTTGGTAGACATCAGCAAATGACTTTTAGTTGATTTCTATAAACATAGACGTAGGAGTGGCTGTGTGGTAACTATAGGCATAGGAGTGGCTGTGTAGTAAATAGCTTGCTTACCACCACATGGTTCTGGGTTCATTCCTACTGCGTGGCACCTTGGGCAAGTGTCTTCTACTATAGCTTCGGGCTGACCAAAGCCTTGTGAATGGATTTGGTAGAGGGAAACTGAAAGAAGCCTGTTGTATATATGTATATATATATCTGTATGTGTGTATGTGCGTTTGTGTGTCTGTGTTTGTCCCCCCCAACATCGCTTGACAACCCATGCTGGTATGTTTACGTCCCCGTAACTTAGCAGTTTGGTAAAA
>NC_042997.1:113453609-113541636 GCF_006345805.1 Octopus sinensis | reverse complement strand
TTCACAAGTGTCACAAGAAGGAAGGTATGCACAGGTGGACTGACTAGTCTTGCCGGGTCTTCGGAAGGTGTTTTTATGTGCCACCGACACAGGTGCCAGATAGGCTGGCTAACGCCATGATCGGATGGTGTTTGTTACGTGCCCACAGCACGGAGGCCGGTCGATGCGGAACTGGCTACGGCCACGTTCGGATGGTTCTCATGTGTGCCACCGGCACTGGTACCACAAAGATACAGATTCCATTGATGTTCATTCTATTTTGATTTGTTTTGATTTGATTTTCACTTGCCTCAACAGGTCTTCACAAGTGTCACAAGAAGGAAGGTATGCACAGGTGGACTGACTACGTCCCAGGTAGGGGCCATGGGTTATGGCCTGACTAGTCTTGCCGGGTCTTCGGATGGTGTTTTTATGTGCCACCGACACAGGTGCTAGATGAGGCTGGCGAACGGCCACGATCGGATGGCCAGTGATGCGGTACTGACTACGGCCACGTTCGGATGGATTCTCGTGTGCCACCGGCACTGGTACCACAATCGGTACTGACTACGGCCACGTTCGGATGGATTCTTGTGCCACTGGCACTGGTACCACAAGCGGTACTGACTACGGCCACGTTCGGATGGATTCTTGTGTGCCACTGGCACTGGTACCACAAGGATACAAATTCCATTGATGTTCATCTATTTTGATTTGTTTTGATTTGATTTGATTTTCACTTGCCTCAGCAGGTCTTCACAAGTCGGAAGGTATGTACAGGTGGACTGACTACGTCCCAGGTAGGGCCCACGGGTTATGACCTGACTAGTCTTGCGGGTCATCGGATGGTGTTTTTATGTGCCACCATGTTCCCACAGCACGGAGGCCAGTCGATGCGGTACTGGCTACGGCCACGTTCGGATGGTTTTCTTGTGTGCCACAGGCACTGGTACCACAAAGATACAAATTCCATTGATGTTCATCTATTTTGATTGATTTTCACTTGCCTCAGCAGGTCTTCACAAGTGTCACAAGAAGGAAGGTATGCACAGACGTCCCAGGTAGGGGCCACGGGATATGGCCTGACTAGTCCTGCCGGGTCCTCTCATGCACAGCACACTTCCATAGGACTCGGTCTTCAGTCATTTCCTTGGTGAGACCTAAAGTTCGAAGGTCGTGCTTCACCACCCTCGTCCCAGGTTTTCCTGGGTCTACCTCTTCCACAGGTTCCCTCAACTGCTAGGTTGTAGCACTTTTGCCACAACTATCTTCAGCCATTCTCGTCACATGACCATACCAGCGCAGCCGTCTCTCTTGCACACCACAACTGACACTTCTTAGGTTCAACTTTTCTCTCAAAGTACTTACACTCTGACGATTATGAACACTGACATTACACATCCATCGGAGCATACTGGCTTCATTTCTTGCAAGCTTACGCATATCCTCAGCTGTCACGGCCCATGTTTCACTACCATGTAGCATGGCTGTACGTACACACGCATCATATAGTCTGCCTTTTACTCTTAGCGAGAGACCTTTTGTCACCAGCAGGGTAAGAGCTCTCTAAACTTTGCCCAGGCTATTCTTACTCTAGCAGTTACACTTTCAGCACACCCACCCCCGCTACTGACTTGGTCTCCTAGGTAGCGGAAGCTATCAACTACTTCTAGTTTGTCTCCCTGGAACGTGGTAGAAGTTGGACTCTGCACATTTCCAGTGTTTATTTCTCCTGAGCATCTGCCACAGACAAAAACTATTTTCTTAGTTAGCCTTCCTTTGACATTGCTGCACCTCTTATGTGTCCATAGCTTACACTTGGTGCACCTTATAGAGTTTCTACCTACACCTTTTTTACAGATCGAGCAGGCCATCTACCTGAAGACGTTTGTGGTTGGTCCACCTTCCTACTTATTAGGACTTTGGTTTTGGCTAGGTTGATTCTAAGGCCCTTCGATTCTAATCCTTGTTTCCACACCTGAAACTTCTCCTCCAGTTCTGATAGTGACTCAGCAATTAGAGCAAGGTCATCAGCATATAGGAGCTCCCAGGGGCATCCTGTCTTAAATTCTTCCGTTATTGCCTGGAGGACTATGATAAATAGGAGGGGGCTGAGGACTGAACCTTGTGGACCCCAACCTCTACCCGGAATTCTTCACTGTACTCGTTGCCAACCCTCACCTTACTAGCTGCGTCTCTGTACATGGCTCGCACAGCTCTCACTAACCATTCATCTATCCCTAGTTTCCTCATTGACCACCAGATAAGGGATCGGGGGACCCTGTCAAAGGCTTTCTCTAAGTCAACAAAAGCCAGGTACAAGGGCTTACCTTTGGCTAGGTATTTCTCCTGCAGCTGTCTTACCAGGAATATAGCATCAGTAGTACTTTTCCCTGGCACGAACCCAAACTGCATATCATCTAAGCTAACTCTCTCTCTAATTAACTGGGCTATAACCCTCTCCATAACCTTCATTACCTGATCCAACAGCTTGATGCCCCTGTAGTTATTTGTATCTAGGGCATCGCCTTTACCTTTGTAGCAGTTGACTATTATGCTGCTACACCAGTCATTGGGTATGACTCCTTCGTGTATCACCTGGTTAACTATACGGGTGACTATGCTATAGCCGACACTACCAGATATTTTGAGCATCTCTGCAGTAATTCCTGATGGGCCTGGGGCTTTCCTGTCTTCATGCTTCTAATTGCCTTAGCTACCACGGAACTATCAACTCGGATAGCTGGTCCCTCTGTGGGTCAACATTCGGCAGACTCTCTTTATCCCATTCATTTTCCTCATTCAGCAACCTTTCATAGTGGCGTCTCCAAGCTTCTCTCTTTGCATCCTCATTTAACGCAAGTGAACCATCCTCCATGCGAACACATTTCTCTCCTACCACATCTCGATTCTCTCTCACACACTGTCTTGCAACACGAAATACCTCAAGTCTTTCATCCTCACGGCGCAGGACATTGGCAAATTTTCTTTTATCTGCTTCCCCTCTGGCTAGATAGACCTGTATCCTAGCTTCCCTTCTGGCAGTCTGATACACTTCCCTGCTACCACCGTTCTTCCAGGCCTTCCAAGCCTGTTTCTTTTGTCTAATAGCCCTGCCTGTTTCTTTTGTCTAATACATATATATACATACATATATATACATATATATATATATATATCATATCTATCATCATATATATATTTAACATTATATATATATATATACACATCATCATCATTACATACATATATACACACACACACACATCATCATCATTATATATATACTTCGCCATAATAGATCGCTAACCACTACACATTTTTTATTTTTTCTCCTTGTTCCTTTCTGTGGAAGAGCATAGGCTCGAAACGTTAAAGACTTTTTCACTTCCCGAGCGTTATACTAATACATCTGTTTGTTGTCCACAACACCTGTCTTCGTCTTTTGTTTTTTTGTGAATTCTCCCTATATATATATACTTATATGTGCACACACACACGTGAATGTACAGATTCATACCCATTATATACATTATTTACACACCCACATACGTGAAAAAAGGTATTTTATTAAAACAAATATTCAAATGTTAGACAGACAGACAGACACACATATTTCTACCTCTCTTGCTCTCCCTTTTCAACAACTCTTACCCTCACCCACCTCAGTAACACTTTCCTAAACAAAATGCTTCACTTATAAGCTTATATATGTGTGTATACATACACACATATATATAAAGCCGACACCCAAACAGTCAATTGTTTAGCTTTATTTTCTACAAAATTTACATTTTTATGTATTTGGTTTGTAGTTTATGTGAATTTTACTTCAATATCTATTTTTTTTTTTACCCCATAACAGTCGGTCATCTGATCTACAAATCTGGATAAATATAACAATGAAACAACAATGAAATAACAACAATTATTTTAAAGCTTCAAGTATCACATCTACAAATAATGTGGCTCCTGTTTTGGTGCTTCTTGTGGAGATAACAACAAAAGAAGGAGTCATCGAGGTTTCTTTCAGGCATATCTTTCTCTCTCCTTCATATACATGCATATGTGTATATATATATATATATATATATACTCATCCGTAAATATAAGAGAGTTTACCTAGATAGGTTAACTCTAGTGCTAGAGTTAACCTATCTAGGTAAACTCTTATATTTACGGATGAGTATATTGTCTCCCTGGTTTTGTTGTGCTAGGTCGCCTGGTGTTAAAACAAGGGTATTATTTTTGAATTTATATATATATGTATGTATGTATGTATATGTATATATATATTATATGTGTGTGTGTGGTATGTAAAAAGCACCCACAACACTCACGGAATGGTTGGCGTTAGGAAGGGTATCCAGCTGTAGAAACTCTGCCAGATCAGACTGGAGCCTGGTGCAACCTTCTGGCTTCCCAGACCTCAGTCGAACTATGCAACCCATACTAGCATGGAAAATGGATGTTAAACGATGATAATATATATATATAATGGGGCATATAAGCCCTCGACTGAAAAAAGTAGGCTTTCCTATCCGCATGGGACTCAAACCCACATCCCTTTGTTTACGCGACTAAGTGTGTTACCATTACACCAGCAAATTAGCCTCCCTGTTTCTGTCAAATTTAAGAACTATATTAGTTCATAGTTGTTTTTGTAAACAAGCCTTCTATATGCTTTCAGTGCAAATGGTTTTGTTATATGGCGTCAGGTTTTACAATCCTAAAAGATTCAATCAGAATCTGTTGCTACATTCTGATTGAATCTTCCTTGTGACAATGTAAACTTTCATTTAATCAAGACATCCTTGGCCTGATGAGTAGCCTGCAGTATACACCTCGCTTGGATATTTACCACTTCTGAGGTTCCACTTGCTATGAAACATATGTAGCCCAGATCTTATCTACTCCATTCCTTAACTCAAAGATATCAATTCGCATACCTGGAAACCCTGGTTGCCAACTGAAATATAAAATAATTTTTTTCAGTTTATTGTCCTTCAATGCGGAAAAAAATCCACAACCTTCCATCTCAATAAACCGCTATTGTCCCTGAAAGTTGTTTTTTATGTTTACTACGGTTTGCTTAAAGCTAATTTCCTTCCTACACCTCGATCCCTGGATCTTATATATATATATATATATATATATATATATATATATATATATATACTGTAGTAAGCACATAAATGTGAAACAAGGTGGAAAAAAAGTACTCAAAACCAGAGGTAGAGTAATATGCTTTAACAGAACTGTCCGACGAATGGGAATATGAAACTCTGAGTAAGAGCTTTTGTTATATTTCTGCTGCTTTTGTATATATATGTGTGCGTGTATATATATATATATATATATATATATAATGCATGCATGCATACATCCAGCCAGCTATCATCATCATCATTTAGCCTTTTCATTACTGTATTTATTTTGAGATGCTCTGTTTCTCTCTCAATTATTTAAAATAGAATTTAGTAAAATAACTTGGTTATCATTAAGCTAGTGTTAGGAACATCAATTGCGACTAAGGTTTGGTGGAAGATTTTAATTCAGAACTTATGAAAACAAGACATTTGTGCTACTGAGTCAGAGGCAGTTTCAGCCAGGTTGGTAATGAAAGGGCGGTGCTCCAGCATGGCCGCAGTCAAATGACTGAAACAAGTAAAAGAGTAAAAAAAGAGTAAAAGAGTATCCATTATCCGTGCTGGCATCTGTTGGACGGTTTGACAGGCGCTAGCAAGCAAGAGTGCTACACCAGGCACCAATTGTCTGTTTGGTATGGTTTCTATGGCTGGTTGCCCTTCCTAATGCCAACCACTTTACAGAGTGTACTGGGTGCTTTTTATGTGGCACCAGCACCAACAGGGTCACCAGGTAACTTGCAAGAAAATACTCTTCCAACTGGGAGGTGAGAGTAATATTGAGGGAGGTGGCTTTGTGCCAGCATGGGGAAAAAGGGATGTAAAATGATGATCACACACACACACGCATCCAGTATAAACATACATAAACATGTATGCACATAGCTATACACACATATGTATACCTATACATACACGCTTATACAATGTACATAGACACACTACATATCCATATCTATACATACACACTTATACAATGTACATAGACACACTACATATCCATATATATATATATATATATATATATATATATATAAACAACTATTAATGCAAACAGAGGAATAAAAGAAACGAAGATGAAAATGCATAGGGAATATATTAGAATTTAATTAGATTTTAAAATACAGGAATACACTTTACCAGATTCACATTTATGTATATATGTATGGCATGATCTGCTGGATGTGTAATGTCAGTGTGCAAACACGGCAGAGTGTGAGTGCCCTGAGAGAAAAGTTGGACATGTGCAAGATGACTGCACTGGTATGGTCATGTGTTCCGTATGGATGAGGACAGCTGTGTGAGGAAGTGCCACACCTTAACTATGGAAGGAACCTGTGGAAGAGGTAGACCAAGGAAGACATGGGATGATTGGGTGAAGCATGACCTTCGAACATTGGGCCTCACAGAGGCAATGACAGGAAACCAAGACCTTTGGAGATATGCTGTGATTGAGAAGACCTGGCAACTAAAGTGAGATTGCAGCCATGGCCAATGCTAGTGTTGCCCATCTGGCCCATTTAAAAGTACCCTTGTTGCATTGAGTGTAAGGATATGCTTAAGACCTGTTGAGTCAAGTAAAACCAAAATTGTAGCTGTGGCCAGTGCCCCCTGACTGACTCCGGTTCCAGTGGCATGTAAAATGCATCATCCAAACATAATCAATGCCAGTACTGCCTAACTAGCTCCCATGCTGGTGGCATGTAAAAAGCACTATCTGAACGTGTTCGATGCCAGGGCCCCTGACTGGCTCCTGTGCCAGTGACATGTAAAAAGCACCCATTACAATCTCAGAGTGATTGATGTTATGAAGGGCATCCAGTTGTAGAAACATTGCCAGATCAGATCGGAGCCTGGTGCAGCTGATGGCTCTCCAGACCTCAGTTAAACTGTCCAACCCATGCTAGCATGGAAAGCAGATGTTAAACGATGATGATGATGATGTATGTATATGTATGCAAACACACATTTGAAATAAAGCTTAAAGAACTTCACCTATTCCCAACATTATCATCAAAGAATACAAAACACTTTAAACCTCTCATAATGGCTTCTGGATCCAGTAAGAAAAAAAGTTTTGTTATTCAAGAAATGCCTGACAGAGCCAACATTACCATTATTATACACTTATCCAGAACCGATGATTAACTAACTTCATTAATCACAAACAACAGTCTTCAGTCTTGTCAGCTCATCAATCAATCACTGACCCACCACCACCACCACTCACTAGCTATCTTGAAATTCTGAAAAAGATGCTAACCACATGGGAACAGTGAAGTGTGTGTGTGTGTGTGTGTGTGTGAAAGAGAGCATGTGCAAGTATGTGTGGGTTGTATGCATGTATAGAACAGCTGTGCCCAAGCATACACACACACAGAGTCTTTATACATACATATACGCATTTAAGGTAAAAAGATGTTTATTCTAAAATATGGTACACTGTAAGAATGGTCGTGTGGTTAAGAGGTTTGTTTCACAACCATACAGTTCCAGGTTCAATCCTAGAGTGTGGCACTTTGAGTAACTTTCTCTACTGTAGCCCCATGCCAATTACTACAGCCTTGTGAGTGGATATAATAGACAGAAACTGGAAGAAGCCAATCATACAGACACACATATACACACACATGTATGCACATATATATTCTTTTCTACTCTAGGTACAAAGCCCGAAATTTGGGGTGAGGTGGCCAGTCAGTTAGATCGACCCCAGTACACAACTGGTACTTAATTTATCGACCCCGAAATGATGAAAGGCAAGTCAACCTCGGCAGAATTTGAACTCAGAATGTAAAGAAAGATGAAATACTGCTCACTCGGCGTCGGAACACGTCTTCACGCGAAGCGGTGGACCGGTACGGGGCTGTAGAGTTGGCGTTGGACTTGGCATCCCAGGTGCCTTTCAGGTCGTCGCCGTCGCCACTGCGGCGGGCAACCCGCTTCGTGCATGCTAACATTTCTGCCAGCTCACCACCTTATTCTCAAATAATATTCTTTTCTACTCTAGGCACAAGGCCTGAAATTTTGGGTGAAGGGGCCAGTTGATTAGATCAATCCCAGTACACAACCGGTACTTAATTTATCAACCCCAAAAGGATGAAAGGCAAAGTCGATCTCAGAGGAATTACAACACAGAACGTAAAAACAAATGAAATACCTATTTCTTTACTACCCACAAAGGGCTAAACATAGAAGGGACAAACAAAGACAAACAGATTAAGCCGATTATATCGACCCCAGTGCATAACTGGTACTTATTCAATTGACCCCGAAAGGATGAAAGGTAAAGCTGACCTCAGTGGAATTTGAACTCAGAACGTAACGGCAGACGAAATACAGCTAAGCATTTCACCCGGCATGCTAACGCTTCTACCAGCTTACCGCCTTGCACACACACATGTATACTGCTTTCCTACTATTTAGTTTTATGCTTGGTCTGACTTATTCTACAGCTCTGCGTCAACCAAAGCCTTGTGAGTGAAAGACGCCCATTGCATATGCATGAGAGTGTGCATGTGTAGCAAATGTGCAGAGCATATGGAACAGCTGTGCACACAGAATACAAAGCTTGTATATCTAGAAATATACACCCTACAAAGATAAATATAATTTGAAACTATTGTATAATAGCTTGTTTTTAGAAGGCATTCTGAAGGTTTATTGCTGTTTTCTTCTCCTTCTTCCAATCAGGACTCACGCCATTAGCCACAAAGAATAATCTCTAATTAGAGCCTACTCTAAGCTACTAAGAATGTGTGTGGCAACTTGAAGATCCACCCACCACACGCGATAGACTGGCGGTTACATGGGCGCAAAAGCTATGTTGTTATCCTCATTCCATAAATGGTGGCTTTTAACAGGTGGAGAGCTGAACCATCCTAGGGTACAGAGGATTCGCAATTTAGACTAAGGTCTGAAAGTTTACCACACCATAGTGAGTTACACCATGGTTCCTCTGCTTTGTGGCAGAAGTAGGAAGAAAGAGTGAGAGAAAGTTGTGGTGAAAGAGTACAGCAGGGTTCCCCCCCACCCCACGACCACCACTGGAACCTCATGGAGCTTAGGTGCTTTTGCTCAATAAATACTCACAATACCTGGTCTGGGAATCGAAAGGGCATTCTTATGACCACGAGTCCGTTGCCCTAACCACTGGGCCATTGCGCCTCCACTGTTGCTGTTGTTGTTGTTTAAACCCAAGGTCAGCCTTATCTGAACAAACCTATGATCAATAGTATTCAACCCATGACCATCTCGCCTTATTTTAAGGCAAGACGAGTATCTTGTGGAACCCCTCCTTTTTTTTTAAAGATACATGGAAGTGACTTGGAGCAAGACATGTGCTCTGACCTTTTGGGGTCTTGTTGAACCAACCAGCTCATGTCTGCATGGAAACCAGACATAACAGATTGATGATGATGATATGATGGTGTGAAGCTAATTTGGCTGCTGTTTCTAATAAGTTGGTAGAGCAGGTTCATTGTAAGGCTTCTTTTTAAAAAAAAAAAGAAAACCAAAAGAAAAGTATTTGTTTCTGGATTTATGGTCTTCAGCAGGTATAAGATAAATAATATGACCCTGGGTACAATATCAGGCAACACTGTGGCTAGCTTTTCTAGATAACCTGGTATCTTTAGCCAACAGCACTGACCAGTCAGGTAATGTGAAATTTGAATTGATGACCATTGAGGGAATAGTTCAATGTTGTATCCCCCTTCTCAGTTATCTCCTCCTTCAACCTTTGGGGGAGGGTGCTGTTGGTTAAGAAGTTTACTTCCTAACCATATGATCTTGGGTCAGTCCCACTGTGCAGCACCTTAGACAACTGTCTTCTACTATATAACCCTAGGCCAACCAAGGCCTTGTGAGTAGATTTGGTAAATAGAATCTGGAAAAAAGTTTGTCGATGTGTGTTTGTTTCTTTGTCTCAATGTCATGCTGTAGCTGTAAACGAGCATCACTGTTATACAAGCAGTGTTGTTTGTTTCCAGTCTTCTGTGAAAACATGCCCAACCATGGGGAAAAATTAACTTGTCAGGAAAGGTGTGAGTAACAGGAAGAGCATCCTACAATGAGCAACCCATGCAGTCATGGGAAAATGGATGTTAAAATAATGATGATGTTTTGGTTAGAGTAGGCAGGACAATGCCCCAACCTTCTAAGGCAGGTAGAAACGAAGTAAGATGGTGTTTGGAGCATAATTTAATACAGAATTTTGATGGAAGGTTTTAATTTTTATCGCTTTAACACTTTTGTTATCATATTTCTATGCAATTCTACATATTTCTACTGCATTTGTTTTAATTAATTTAGTGAAGTTACTATTGTTAAGCTGGTGTTTAGAGCATTAATTAACAAGGAATTTTGGTTGAAGGTTTTAATTTAGATGACGGTGGGGTTTCTATCAGAGAACCAAGAGCAGTCTCATGTAGGTTCGTATCAAAAGGGTTAAATCTGTGAATATTTCCATGTTGCCAAGCATTATGAAAACAAATGAAAATAACGTCAATTTATTTATGACCTTCCTCGAAATTTAAAACCTTATTTCATAACAAGATCTAATTATTTTTAACGAAGTAATTAAAAAAAGTATTTACTTCACTCAGGCTCTCCATAAATGGCGTTCGGTTTGTACTCAGTAACATAGCAAAATTATTGTGAATGAGAAACAACACCGAGAGAACTGTTTCGTGAGAATCTGAAACGAACTGTTCATAGTTGTAAATAGAGATTAATGGCTGCTTTTATTATATAACAAACTTGAAAACTGGGAATAATTATCAGGAAATCAGTCAGGAAATGATAAAATATAATTCACAAGTGCTTTATGGGAGCTGGTTGTTATATAAATGAGTGAACGAGAGACAGAAATATCAATTAGTAATATGTTCTGCCACTAATTGCCAACACTTTCACTGAAATATTGTGTAAAGATACTGGAATGGTTGTTGTGATATTTATTAACCATCTAAAATATACAATAGATAGGCACAGGATGGATAAATAAAGGATAGATACGTACAGAAGTGGTACTGCTACTACTAACATGGATATCCCACCATCTTCGTAACATCATCATCCTCATTGTTTAACGTCTGTTTTCCATGCTAGCACGGGTTGGACGGTTCGACCGGGGTCTGGGAAGTCAGGAGGCTGCACCAGGCTCCAGTCTGATCTGGCAGAGTTTCTACAGCTGGGTGCCCTTCCTAATGCCAAACACTCCGTGAGTGTAGTGGGTGCTTTTTACCTGCCACTGGCACAGGGGAGACTGGCAACAGCCACGATCAGTTGGTGCTTTTTACGTGCCACCGGCACAGAAGCCAGTCAAGGCGGTGCTGGCATCGGCCACATTCAGTTGGTGCTTTTTACATGCCACAGGCACACGTATCGCAACTACAATTTCCATTTGATATTTATTTTAATTTTGATGTACTTGATTCAATAGGTCTCCTCACCACCATCACTGCCAGAAATGCCATCATAACTATTATCATTACCATCTTCATCCCCATAACCACCACCACCATCACTAACTACTACCAACACAACCACCACCACTGCCATCATCACCACCACCATCATCATCATTGTCATTAGCATATTGCACTTGAAGATACCAATGCCTGTACACAGACATACAAAATACTCTTGTCTGTCAAAACCTCATTTTGTTTCCAGTCACAAAAAAAACAAAAACTATTCAATTTACCAAGATTTATTAAACCTTAACAACAAAATGATAAACAATTTACAAAAAAACATAGAATTGTCAAGAAATTTATTGCTTTATCTCGAAGAAACTGTAGCACTACAGACACCTTATTTTCCTTTTTTTGGTTTTACTTGTTTCAGTCATTTGACTGTGGCCTTGATGGAGCACCGCCTTTAGTCAAAGAAATGGACCCCAGGACTTGTTCTTTGAACCGCTAAGCTATAGGGATGTAAACCCACCAGCACTGGTTGTCAAGCAATGGTTGGAGGGACAGACACACAAATACATACATACATATATATATATATATATATATATATATATATATGTATATATATATATATATATGATGAGCTTCTTTCAGTTTCTGTCTACTAAATCCATTCACAAGGATTTGTCGACCTGAGGCTATAGTAGAAAAAATGCTTGCCTAAGGTGCCACGCTGTGGGACTGAACTTGGAACCATGTGGTTGGGAAGCAAGCTTCTTACCACACAGCCACTCCTGCGCCTATTAGTAACATTTTTTTTCTTTTTCTATCAACCCCCAAATGGATGAAAAATCTAAGTTGACCATGGTGGGATTTGAACTCAGAGGGTCAGATTTGTTCAGACACTTGGCACAGTAATCACTGCCTTTAAATGGGGTCAATTCATCAAAACTATATCCTTTAGACAAGACTTCTTCAGGCCAGAAAATACTTCAGTCTTGTCCCGTTGTTGACCTTCTTCACATTGAAATAGTGTTCACATATGTGGGACAATACTGCTGCTGCTGCTACTACTACTACTACTACTACTACACACACTATAGATTACATAGAAAACAGTCATTCACAATAACTCATTGACCAACACACACCAACCACTGGCTTACAGGATTCTTTTTTTCCCAGCTCTTTCTCTTCTACTACTACTACTACTACTACAGCCTGTTCTTCATAGCTAACTAGCTAGCTATATATAATAATAAAGGGTAAGATTAATTAATTAATTAATAATTTTACCAAGTAGTTCGGTATGTTAAAAGAACCATTATTGGTAAACTTAAACAAAAAATTTGATAATTATGAGTATAATTATAATTAGGATTCAGCAAAAAATTTGCTTCACCACATACTCCCAGCAGTCTGGGAGATTTTCTTATGGTAGAGAAATAGCTAGTTTTAACTGTGGTATAGCTATATATATATATATATATATATATATATATATATATATATATATATACCTCCTCTACTCTAGCCTAACCCACCTCCACCACCACTAGTACAGCTCATTCTTCTGGATCAGCTAGCTGCATAGACAGAGTAAAATATAGAGTTAACACAAGAGATGTAGAATGAGTGCACATACAAGGCTTGGTGGCAGGCAATGAGTATAGGAATGCTTCACACACACACAGAAAGAATCATACAGGCAGAAGAGGAGTGGTGAGTAAATGAGAGAGTAGTTATGTGAAGAGTTTAAATGGTGGTAGGAATATATGTCCATCTTTGTTTGACAGCCAAATTGATTTGGAGAAAGGTTACAGATGTTTGATATTTTTTTGCTTCTGGAACTGTCCAATTTCTTAGCTCCTACGATGTTTCAACCACAGAGAATTCCATCATCACACAAGAATGGTAATCACTCGGTGAGTTGAATCTGCAGCATGGATTAATCCTTTTGCAATCAAGAAGGCTGGGATTGTCCCTGGTTCTATATTATTCTTTTATTCTTTTACTAGCAGTATCGCCCGGCATTGCTCGGGTTTGTTTCGACCCTTTAGAATTGGAATTTTTGAAAAGTAAACATTTTGCATTAAGTAGCTTGTTATTCTCTTTAAGTGAACATTTTTCTGGTTGAAATACACAGCAGTCAAAAAATCATAAAAATAGGGATTTTCATAGAAAAAAGGCACCTTTTTGATGTAAATAATTTTTGGTCTTAATATGGTCCAATTTGAATTTTTTCTTCTATGGAATGAAGAGCAAGCCTTCTTCTATCATACTCTCAATTTTAGTCAACTTGCGCCGTAGGGTCTCGGAGGAGATAGTGTTAGTTGAAGGCTACCAAACCAGCCATACACAGACAACTTCAGCTTTATATATATATATGGATTTGTTTCAGTCATTTGACGGCAGCCATGCTGGAGCACCACCTATCTAGTCAAACAAGTCGCCCCCAGGACTTATTGTTTGCAAGCCTAGTACTTATTCTATCGGTCTCTTTTGCTGAGCTGCTAAGTTACAGGAATGTAAATACACAAACATCGGTTGTCAGGCGATGGTGGTGGGGAGACAAACACAAACACAAGCACACATTCATAAACACACATGCACACAGACGACAGGTTCCTTTTAGTTTCCATCTGACAAATCCACTTACGAGGCTTTGGTCAGCCTGAGGCTATAGCAGAAGACACTTGCTCAAGGTACCATGTAGTGGGACTGAACCCGGAACCATGTGGTTAGAAAGCAAGCTTCTTACCACACAGCCACGCCTGCGCCCATATATATATAAACTTCCTGTTTTTAAGTGTTCTAAAATATTTTCATCAAAATTCCATATTCATTTATTACTCTAAACACAAGCTTAATAATGAGAAAGTTATTGTACAAAATTCTTTATTATTCCCAAAATTAATTCAAACAAAGACAATGTATTTCAAGAGAATTATGGAAACAAAAGAGTTAAAGTGATCCAAATGAAAAGCTTGCATCAAAATTCCATGTTAATTTATGTTTCAAATGATAGTTTAATAATAACTCTTTACTCTCTCTCTTTTTACTTGTTTCAGTCATTTGACAGCGGCCATGCTGGAGCACTGCCTTTAGTCAAGCAAATTGACCCCAGGGCTTATTCTTTGTAAGCCTAGTACTTTTTCTTTCGGTCTCTTTTGCCAAACCGCTAAGTTACGGTTACGTAAACACACCACCATCGGTTGTCAAGCAATATTGGGGGACAAACAAACTCACACAAACATATACGCACACAAATACATATATATGTACATATATATGACGGGCTTCTTTCAGTTTCCATCTACCAAATCCACTCACAAGGCTTTGGGCGGCCCAAGGCTATAGTAGAAGACACTTGCCCAAGGTGCCACGCAGTGGGAATGAACTTAGAACCATGTGGTTGGTAAGCAAGCTACTTACCACACAGCCATTCCTGCGCCTAACAAGCACAAACACATGCACAAAAATTATTTCGCTAAATTCTTCATTATTTTCAAAATTAATTGAAACAGAGACATTGCATTCTACAGAATTATGGCAACAAAAGGGTTAAAGTATTTCAGTTAAGTTTTAGTCGTTGAATCAACAATTTGAAGCCATTATCAGAGACAGACACAGATTCCGTCAGTTCTGACTCAACTGTACATACTCTACAACTCAAAAATTTTTGGCACTGAACCAAACAATTGCTTTTAGCAGTGTTAAGCTTGAAGCAAGTATTTGAACCAGGCTCCCAGTTGTCTTATCAGTAAGATTTGTTACCCTAACAGATGCTCGGGCTGGACACCAGCCATACCAATTGCAGCCAACCTTAAACCAGGAAGGGGTGGCTGTGGTGATTGGGTGAAGAGCAAGGGGGATGAAGAGGCTTAAGAAGTGTTGAGAGAGAGAGAGAGAGAAGAGAGGGAGCAGAAGAGAATGAATGCTAGACAGATAGGTTAGATAATTAAGTGGTTCTACTACTACTATTACTACTACTACTGCTGGGGCTGCTGCTGCTTTTGTTTCTGATAACTATGTTGAGCAGACAGCATTAGAGGAGATAGGAAATGGGATCATGTGATGCTTATGTCTTCACAAAGGGTGATTAATATTGCAAATCAAGTGAAACTTGTAAAAGCGGAAGTCACAGACCTTATCTCATCAGGAGCTTTAAAGCTGTGCGTTTGTGCTGTGTTTCTGAGGTTTCAAGGTCTTTTATATTAACCTAAATGTGGGTGAACTTCCTTCATGTGAAAAAAAAAAAAAAACGTTTGTCGTATATATAATAAACCATAATTGAAAATGGAAATAACAAGATTTTTCAATAACGGCCATCAGTGCCTTCTCTCTCTCTCTCACACACACACACACATGTAACCTTTCACTGCTATAAACAGTGTCTAGACAATATAAACAACATAAGGCATGTGAAAGAAAGTAGCTGAATCTAAAGATTTCATTGCCTGACCTGTTTGAAGTAATTAAACCACTCTATGCTCTTATAAGCTACAACAGGGCAGAAACCACATCTCTATTAAATTCAATGAATATATTACTTAAGATGGTGGTGATGGTGGTGGTATTACATATGGTAGATGATATAGTTGTATAACATGTCTCTTATTTTCAATGATTTGATATATTTATTATCTGATAGAACATTTAATGTATCGCACACAGTCAATGCTATATTCTGTTTAACATTGAATTTATGGTGCATAATATACCTCACATAACACAAGACATACCACACACAGTATAATAATAATAATAATAACAATAATAACAATAATAATAATAATAATAATAATAATAATAATAACAACAACAACAATGATAATAATAATGGTGTCAAATTTTGGCACAAGGCCAGCAATTTTTGGGAGAGGGGTAAGTCGATGACAGCAATCCCAGCATTCACCTGGTACATATGTTATCAAGGATGAAAGGCAAAGCCGACCTTGGTAGCATAATAATAATAATAATAATAATAATAGTTGATGTAGTGTAGATTCATTGGTTGGCTGATTTACATTATACAGAGAGAGGAGGAAGAGAGAGAGTAAAAGAGAAATATAGAGACAGTTAGCATAAGAGGTGCAGGATGAGTGCACATACTAGGTGTAGTGGTTGGCAATGAGTAAAGGAACACTACACACATAGTGAGAGAAAAAGGATCATAGGGACAAAGGAGGAGGAGGAGACAGAATAATATATCTTTTGAAAATTAATATTCATTTCATCATTTTAAAAAAAAGCACCAAAAAATTTAATAAAAGTTAAATTATAATAATTGTACGCCATATTTTTCTGGTATCACCCAGGGTAGCAAGAAGCAAACATCAGCATATGATGACAGATAGCACTCTAGTATCTTCAAGAACATTGAATACATCACTTACGCTAGACGATAACATAGATATACCACCCAAAATTGGTGCTATATTCCATATAGCATTAATATTCAACCCATGGTTGGTGACAGATGGACAAGGCTTTTGTAGCTAGGAATACAACAGTGTAATCCTAATGAGGGAGTCTTTGCTTAGATCTGGATGAGAAGGATGAAGAGGAGGGGGAAGAGGAGAAGGGAGAGGGAGAGGAGGATGAGGATGAGGCGGAAGAGGAAACTTTACAGTCTCACATAGATTAGTTGTGAGGTCAAGGTGTTTGGTAACCAGCCTGAACACCTGTTTACTGCCCATAAATAGCTTAATTGGTAGCCAGCCTGAACGAACGTTTGATGTCCACGTAATAGACCTTACACTTGCAGCAACAGCGTTGTCATCACCGTCATCATTATCATTTAATATCCACTTTCCATGTTGTCATGGGTTGGACGATCCAACAGGGACTGACAAACCAGAGCACTTTGCCAATCTCCATTGTCTGTTTTGGCAGATTTTCTACAGCTGGGATGCCCTTCCTGACACCAACCACTTTGCACAGTGTCTGCTGGGTGCTTTTTAATGAGGCACCAGCACCAGTGAGGTCACCAAGTACCTTGCAAGAGAAAACCCCTCAAATGAGTGTAGATGAGTGGGTGGGTGTAGTACTGAAGGAGGTGAAAGTACGATAGAGGGACAGGAACAGGTATCTTGCTGTGGAGAAGATAAATGGTTTCTGTAAATGGAAAAAACAGAGGTTATGCAACTAACTGGCACTCTGTTGGTTATGACAACGAGGGTTCCAGTCGATCCAATCAATGGAGCAGCCTGCTCATGAAATTAACATGCAAGTGGCTGAGTACTCCACAGACAATTGTACCCTTAATGTACATGTGTCTTTAAGGTGGTGAGATGGCAGAAACATTAGCATGCTGGATGAAATGCTTAGAGGTATTTCGTCTGCTGTTACGTTCTGAGTTCAAATTCCGCCGAGGTCGACTTTGCCTTTCATCCTTTCGGGGTTGATAAATTAAGTACCAGTTATGCACTGGGGTCGATGTAATCGACTTAATCCATTTGTCTGTCCTTGTTTGTCCCCTCTGTGTTTAGCCCCTTGTGAGCAGTAAAGAAATAGGTATTTCGTCTGCTGTTAGGTTCTGAGTTCAAATTCCGCCGAGGTTGACTTTGCCTTTCATCCTTTTGACCTTGATAAATTAAGTACCATTCACGCATTGGGGTCAATGTAATCGATTTAATCCCTTTGTCTGTCCTTGTTTGTCCCCTCTATGTTTAGCCCCTTGTGGGCAATAAAGAAATAAGACACATGTACCCTTAATGTAGTTCCCTGGGAGATTCAGCATGATACAGAACGTGACAAGGCTGGCCCTTTGAAATACAGGTACAACTCATTTTTGCCAGCTGGGTGGGCTGGAGCAACATGAGACAGAGCGTCTTGCTCAAGGACACAATGCACTGCCAAGAATCGAACTCCTAACCTTACGATCATGAGTCAGTCACCCTAACCACTAAGCCACTCACCTTCACCTGAGCTTATGTAGACAACAAATTATCAGGGATGCACCTTCAAAGCACAGGAAGGTGAATATAAGAGCAGCAGATTGAAATTCTTGACCATAAACATCATCATCATCATTTAATGTCTGCCGTCCATGCTAGCATGAGTGGGATGGTATCACAAGAGCTGACCAGGCTTCTGTCACTGCTTTGGCAGGATTTTTACAGCTGGATGCCCTTCTTAACACCAACCATTCGCCAAAGTGGACTTAGTGCATTTTACATGGCACAAGCACAAGGGAGGTCAGTTTTGGCCAGGTTTTTATATCTGGATGCCCTTCCAAATGCCAACCACTTTACAGTGTGGACTGGGTGCTTTTTAAGAGGCACAAGCACAGGTGAGGTCAGTTTTGGCCAGGTCTTTACAGCTGGATGCCCTTCCTAACACCAACCACTCAGCAGAGTGGACTTAGTGCTTTTTAAGAGGCACAAGCACAGGTGAGGTCAGTTTTGGCAAGGTTTTTTACAGCTGGATGCCTTTCCAAACAGCCAACACTTTACAGTGAAGACTGGGTGCTTTTAAGTGGCATCAGCACTGAGAGGGTCACCAAGTACTTGCAAAAAGAAGTCACAAATGAAAAGCATCTTCAGCTGACAGTCAACTGTTAAACAGCTGAGAAGGGGAAAAGGCTAAATAGAGCAGACAGCAGCTGTACAAGATGAATGATGAGAAGACTAAAAAGAATAAGAAAACATCAATATTCTTCAGCCTTTAATGATGCTGCACAGGGAAGGTGGGAATGTATGGCAGAATGTTTGGCTTCAGCTAGTTTACTTCACTCACTCAGTCAACCTCGTTGCTGTACCTTGCTTTCTTGCTCCCCCCTCTCTCTCTCTCCCCTATCTATCTATCTATCTATCTATCTCTCTATCTGTCAAACACATGTGTAAGGTTTTCTTGAAATTTATTAGAAATGTCATGTGAATGAAACTGAAGACCTAGTCTTCAGCAAGTTGGCAATGTTTCATTTGTTTCTTTTTTAAATACTCATAACACACACACACACACACATTATTATTATTAAACAAGAATGTTATTGATAGTGACTTTGAAGTTTCGGCCAGTTAACCCATCATCAAACTTTGATGTTACTGTCAATAATATTCTTACTTCAGAATAATATATTTGTACCCTAAAAAAGCCTTGAGTAATCCTAAAGATTAAAGTAAAATTCTTTTTTATTAAAACTGATCATAAAAACAAATATTAGATAAGTGTGTAATAGTGTCTGTGTGTGTGTTTGGGGTATCTCACATACCTAGAAGTTCAAATAAGGCCGGAATTTTTTGAAAACTTCATAATACTCAGCTGGCATCGATTTTTGTGAGCTCAATCAGAAATTTTAATGGAAATTCCCATAACGATGTTATTTTACCTTAAGTTTTTGCATTTTTTTATGAGTAAAATTTCAACAAAATCAATAGAATAGTCTAAGGAAATGCTTATTCACTACAAGGTCAGATGTGGGATTAACTTCAACACAGAAAACATGAGCTACACCAGGTCCAACATATAATGAAAAGAAACATAACAAGTAACTGCAGAATATGTGGACAAGAGACAATAAATCATATTATCTGTGGCTGCCCAGTCCTGGCTAGGAGGGAATATATTCACAGACACGACAGAGTTGGGACCTACATACACTGGAAGCTATGCCAACTCTATGGAATAACAACAGAAAAAAGATGGTAGAAAGGGTCACAGAAAACGAGAAAGTAACCATACACACAGATAGAAAAATTAAGGCCAATAGGCCAGATATATTTGTCAGAGATCATGAAGAAAAAAAATGCTTTCTAATAGATGAATCAATACCAGCAGATGACAATGTTTCTCTAAAGGAAATGGAGAAACTTCCAAAATACAAAGATCTGGAAATAGAGGTAACTAGAATGTGGAATCTAAAAACAGAAACAATTCCTATCAAAGTCGGCGCTTTAGGTATGATAAAAAAATATTCAGACAAATACATAATAAAAACACCAGGACTAACAAGTATATATAGCACAAAGAAAATAGCACTACTATGCACTGCACACATCCTGCGTAAAACAGTTTCAATACAGTAACCATAAGAGCATCACAGCAAACCACAGCACATACCCACGGCACACAGTGCTGCGCTCGGTAGTACAGTGAAAGCAAGTGATAAAAATAAGACTACTGATAATAATAATAATAATGATAATAATAACATTAAAAAAAACACCTTAGGAATGAGAACCCAGGCTCGAAATTTCTCTAAGGCACCTGATGAAGGCTGGAAAGTATATCATCCGAAATGTTGTGTTAATGACAAACAGGATGAGGACAAATATCTGTCAAATGTAAATAATGTACATAATTCCTCATCTCTCAAATATAGAATGGTAAATATGCCTACGGGCATATGGTATAGTAGTTAACAGCACGGGCTACTAACCCCAAGATTCTGAGTTCAATTCCAGGCAGTAACCTGAATAATAATAATAATAATAATAACATCGAAAAATACCTTAGGAATGAGAACCCAGGTTTGAAATTTCCCCAAGACAACTGATGAAGGCTGGAGGGTATATCAGCCAAAATGTGTTAACAACAAACAAGAGGGGGATGAATATCTGTCAAATGTAAATAATGTACATAATTCCTCATCTCTCAAATATAGAACGGTAAATAGGTTTGGTTCCAATTCTGCTATAAGTGACTTAGGTTTTGAGGAAAATGTTTGGTTGTTAATGAGGAGTAGGAAGGGGGGGATATGTAGCTGTGATAAATACATAAAATGTACAGAAAGGCTTTGCGCTAATGAGGTGAGTGTAAATATTTTTGTTAATGCAGAAACATTTTTACTGCATTGCTGTAGTGAGACAGAGAAAGTGAGAGAGAGAGAAGAGGGATGTAAAGAGAGAGTAGGAGAAGGAGGTGAAGGGTAAAAGAAAAAGATGATCTATTATAGAAGAAGGAAAATTACTCGTTCACAAATGAAGCAGGAGTTGTGTAAAGATTCTTCTAAATGAATAGGCAACATAACATCGGTCGATAGAAAATATAAAATATTAAGAAATTAAAAATCAACATACATAGCAATATAGATAAAAATGACCACAAGCCTCAGTCAATCTGAATAATAATAATAATAATAATGAGAAAATTTGATTACAATAACAGATTCTTATACACCAAAGTGATGTCTAATGTGACTAAAAAAATGTTGCTATATTTATTGAATGTTCTCTGTTTTAAGCTGGAGGACTTTTAATGATCAATAACTTAAATATTACAGACATTTTACCTATCACCTTTATTTATATAGTCTCACCTGTAGTGACACTGTCTATATTTATATCACCACAAATATCATCTCACCTGCATTAACGCTGCCTCACCTGTACCAACACTACCTCATCTCTATTAACACTGCTTCACCTGTAACAACACAGCCTCATCTCTATTAACAATGCTTCACTTGTACCAACACTGCCTCATCTCTATTAATACAGGTTCACCTGAATCAATACTGTCTCACCTGTATTAACACTACCTCACCTGTAACAACACTGCATTGTCTCTTTTAACACTGGCTCTCCAGTACCAACACTACCTCACCTGTACCAACACTGCCTTATCTCTATTAACACAGGTTCACCTGTATCAAAACAGTCTCACCTGTACCAACACTGCCTCATCTCTTTTATAACATTGGCTCTCCTGTACCAACACTGCTTCAGCTGTATTAACACTGTCTCACCTGTACCAAAACTGCCTCGTCTCTATTAATACAAGTTCAGCTGTATCAGCACTGGTACACATGTACCCCTGTACCAACACTGACTCGCTTGTACTGCTTTACCTGCACTAACAATCTTAAATACGCGTGTGCATACGTGCGCGCACACACATGCACACATGTAGAACAACTGTGCCTAGCTGTAGTTATACCAACAAACCCCCTAGTCTAACCTCAACTAATGAAACTGAAAGAAAAACAAGTCTCATCAATGAAATTCTGCAGATGATAAGAAGACCATTCTGATGGTTGTGAGGCCTGAAGAGATGGAGATAGTGTTTGGTTGTTATGGAGATAAATAAATTGAAGCGGAATGAGTGTGTCAAAGGGAAAAGGGGTAGAGAGAGAGAGAGAGAGAGAGAGAGTATGGAAGGTAGAAAGGGAGATTGTGTAAGAGTGGAAGTGTGTGTGTGTGTGAGGGAGAGAGACAAAGTGTGTGTCTTGTTGTTGTGAGAGAGAAAGAGACAGAATAGAAGATAGTGTGAACATGTATATGTAGGCGTTGTATGTGTATGCATATTTGTGCATGCATGTGTGTGAGTGTGTATGTGTGTGACCCTCCCCCCACTGCCGGGGGGGGGGAGGGATAACAGGCAGGGAGGGTGGAGTTAGTAATGATCAGAAAATGGCAGAGGAACAGAAATGGGGCCAAGTAGTTAAGGCAAGTGGAAGATTAGCAAAGATAAAACAATGCCTGAAGAATATTTTTATGCATTGCTGCCCCACCCTACCACCATCACCACTTTTGCGAATTCTTTCCACTGAATGGAGGAGGTGAAGGAAGAGAACCTAGAACTTTCTCCATTTTGTCTTCTTTAGGATATCCTTATCCTTCACCATCACAGAACCCCCTCCTCTGCTTTCCCTTTTTCCCCTCCCCCTCACTCTTCCTGTTTCTGTCTCCACCCTCCGCTTCCTTAGCAATCCACTTGTTGAAAAGTACACCCCCTCCCACAAACCAGTTAAACCCTCTCACTCACCAATGTCTTTTTGATACCACCCTTCCTACTCCCCCACTCTGATTCCCTACATCCTACTACTCTACAATAAATAATTCTTGCTTGTATTCAAATATGGAAACCCAAAAAGGCATTTAAGTGCCATTATTGCTAATGGTGTCAGGCAAACTGAAAACCTGCCCCACTCTCTGCAAAACTCAGAGACAACAATTACGATAATAATGTTCTCTAATGAACTCAATATCATAAGTCAGAAACCTAATGGTCTATGCTAGAGTAAATGGTCTATATTAAAGATCTAACAAAGACCAATTGTCATTAGATCCAACTGTCAATGATAAAGGTCTAGCCATCCTTGTTACACACCTAGTAGTCTATGTTAGAGATCCAGAGGACCATGTCAGAGATTATGGTCTATATCAGCAATCTATTGTCTAACTTAGCCATCCAAAGGTCTACATTAGACAGCCAATAGTCTCCCAGAATCAATGATCTACATTAATGATTTGATGGGCTAACTTATATATTAGAGATCGGTATTATTGTAATTGTTGATCTCAGTACATAACTGGTGCATTGCACTGATCCCAGTACATGACTGGTACATATTTTACTCACCTTGATAAGACGTAATCAACTCCAGTGTTCAACTGGTACTTGTTTTATTAACCCCAAAAGGATGAAAGGCAAAGTTGACCTCGGCAGAATTTGAACTCAGAACATAGTGGCAGATGAAATACCTATTTCTTTACTACCCACAAGGGGCTAAACACAGAGGGGACAAACAAGGACAGACAAATGGATTAAGTCGATTACATCGACCCCAGTGCGTAACTGGTACTTAATTTATCGACCCCAAAAGGATAAAAGGCAAAGTCGACCGTGATGGAATTTGAACTCAGAACATAAAAGCAGATGAAATGCCGCTAAGCATTTCGCCCGGTGTGCTAAGATTTCTGCCATAATAATAATCCTTTCTACTATAGGCACAGGCCTGAAATTTGGTGTGGGGAGAGGTTAGTCGATTCCATAAACTTTAGAACTTAACTGTTACTTATTTTATTGACCTCAAAGGATGAAAAGCAAAGCTGGCTTCTGAAGAATTGGAACTAAGAATGGTAAGGGCAGACAAAATTCCTAGTGGAATTTTGTATGGTGTGTTAACAGTCCTGCCACCTCACTGCCTTAATAAAAAATAATGGTTTCAATTTTTGGCACAAGGTCAGCAATTTTGAGGGTTGGGGTGTAAGTCAATTATATTAACCCCAGAACTCAACTGGTGATTCTTCTATTGGCTCTCAAAGGATTGAAGGCAAAGTTGACCTCAGTGGAATTTGAATACAGAATGTAAAGATGGACGAAGTGCTGGTAAGCATTTTGCCTGGCATGCTAACGATTCTGCCAGTTCACCACCTTAATAACAACAACAATAATAATAAGCACTCAGGGAGTGGAAACCTCCACCAAGGCAACACCAATGTCCTTTCAATGATTAGCCAGAGATGATTTTTAAAATGAGAATATCTGAAATAAACTCAACTGCTCTCACAAACGAGAATACTAAAAACGAACTCGATCACTCTCAAAAATTAAGTAAAAAAACAGGAAAAATAATCCAGAATCCTTGTCCAGTACCTGGTCAATCCCAGTGGTAGCCATGGAATGTGAAGGTGGCTGTAGAAAATTTAGTAACAGTAATAAATAGTTTATCCTTATCTAATACAAGCTAAAGTTAACAAATTCACTATTCAAAATAGTTTCAAAGGTGGAGGTAATAATAATAAGTTCTACTCAGGAATTTTTAAATGAACAGCATGAGACCTTTTGGTTTTCTCTTCTTTTAAATTCCGGCCTTCCTTTAGTATTCCTGTTGTTTTAGATCGATGTATAGATGTATGTATATATGTAAGCATACTGTAAAGTGTTAATATGTATGTATAATATATAATATATATATTATAAAAATATGTTAGTGTTAATTAATTTCCGAACGGTTTTGCTGCCATTTGTTAATGTAGTTTGATTTCTTTATCCATCAGTTTCTACTAAGATAGAGACGCGAGTAAAATTAATAATAGAGAAACGAAAATAAAACTTTGGAAAAAGCCTAAAGGGAGATAATTGAGAAAGACTTGGAAGTCAACATAAGATCATAATCATGTAAAGTAAAGTAAATATAACAAATAATCCAGAATCCTTGTCCGGTATTGGATCAATCCCCAAATCTAATCAGTTTGTGCCAGTCATGAGGCCAAACATCCTTGAAAATGTCATCTGAATCCATCCAGTGGCTCTTGAGATATCTTGTCCTCGGACAAACAAACGAACATGATTGAAAACAATACCTCCTTTGCTAAGGCAGAGGTAATAATAATAATAATCTTTTCTATTATAGGCAAAAGGCCTGAAATTTGAGGGGTGGGGACTAGTTGATTATATTGACACCAGTGTTTCACTGGTACTTAATTTACTGAGCCTGAAAAGAGGCAAAGTCAACCTTGGTGGAATTTGAAATCAGAATGTAGCGACGGGCGAAATACCATAAAAATAAACCTTTCTATTATAGGCACAAGGCCAGAGGCTTTTGAGGGGAAGGGGCTGGTCTATTACATCAAGCCCAGTGCTTGACTGGTACTTGACTACCAATTCACTACCTTATTATTATTATTATTATTATTATTAAGGTGGCGAGAAGGCAGAATCATTAGCACACCAGGTGAAATGTTTAGCGGTATTTCGCCTGTTGCTACGTTCTGAGCTCAAATTCTGCTACGGTTGACTTTGCCTTTCATCCTTTCAGGGTCCATGAAATAAGTACCAGTTATGCACTGGGGTCAATGTAATCGACTAGTCCCCTTCCCTCCTAAAGTTTTCAAGGCCTTGTACCTAGAGTAGAAATTATTATTATTATTTTTAACATTAATAACAACATCCACTGTAATGTCTGCTTGGCATGATGTAGAAACCATTTTTTTGGCCCTAATTATGGTAGATTAAAGACACTGGGTGGGGTAGAGGTGGAATTAACAGATATTATTGACTGAATGATAAAGCATTGCTAATGAATAATAATGAAGAATATGGTGGTGGTGGTGGTGTGGTGGTTAAGTATTTTTATGACTAGTTAGCATGGTTTCGTGAAAATGTTGCAAACAATAATCGAAACCAACAAGGAATTGATATTAAGAGCAATCATCAAACTTGTGCTACAGTTTAGATTTATTGTTATTTTAACAATCTACAAGAATAAACAAATAAATATAAAACAACAGTAGCTACAACACAAAAAAAAATGAATAAAGAAAACCATTGTTTTGAAGCATGGCATGGAACACAAGAGTTTATCAAGATGTCAGCAAAATGCTTTTTTATGTGGGGTTAGCACGGAGAAATTTCAAGTCAAACGCTTCATAATAAATAATTGATGAGCTGAAGAACAAAAACCGATTATCTGGATGGTTAGTTAGTAAGTTGCTGCCTGTTGTCTATAAATGTTAATGGAATCCAAATCCCAGGCAGAGATGCAAATAATAACATTCTCGGTGCTTTAACCAGCAATGAACTTTTATATCGTTATATAACTGGCTGAAACAATTCTTTGATGTTCTGCTGTCTACAATATCAGACATGTCAGAGAGGAACAGGTTATAAATATAATAAACACAGGGGATTTGTTTTGTTTGTGATTTTTGTATTATTTCTTTTATCTAAATTTGGTCAAGAGTAAAAGGAATCATGTTCATTACTTCTTGTAGGTCCCAACATACAACGGTCAGGTGGAAACCATGTGGTTGATACCCAGTTTGAACACCTGTAGGTTAACCTTGGCAGAAAATGCACTATTTACAAAGACCTACATGTGTGTGTGTGTGTGTCTCTCTCTCTCTCTTTGCGTTCCACTTTCCATTAGAGAGAATGGTTGCTTGAACTGGGTTTACTTGTAACAGAGATATCACAAGCTGAAAGCTGACCTGTTCAGGTCAATATTGTGGCCCACATTATGTTACAGGAAGTGGGGCTACACAGAATGTGGAGTCATTGAAATTGAAAAGAGATCATACCAAAATCATTACAGGTTAATATTTATAGCAGTTTTAGCTTTGAGATACATTTTAAAAATGATTGATTTACATTTATCTCAATGATTCTACACTTGTATTCTACATGTAAAAGTGCACATGTGTGTGTGCATGAATGTAGGTAGGCCACTCTTGTCACCAGTGGAACCGAGCAGTGTTGATGACAGGAAGAGCATTCAGCTGTGAAATCCTGTCTCAAAACAACCCCTTGTCCAAACCCACTCAAAGATGGAAGAATAATGTACATTAAATGAACAAACAACCACATGTATGTGCACATGCACACGCACAAACACACACGCACATGCACGCATATTGGCCATTATAAAGTCTGATCAGAGAATGTGAAAGAGCTATTTAATGATCCATTTTATATACTAAATTTGCAACATAAACACAAAACAAAAAAGTCAACAACAACAAAACAGGAAGAAATATTAACATAGGAGAGGATGGAGAAAAGAGCATTATTATCCAAGGTGAAAAGTGAGATGGGGTTGTAAAATACATTGAATGAAGAAGATAAGTGGAAGAGTTATTGAATTCCATTAGAAATAATGGTTATTACGATCAGGCATTACAATTATTGTGAAATTAAAAATGTGAAGCGGAATAGCTGTGATGGGAGTGTACTATGTCCTTAGAAAATAAGAAATTATCTATTTTAAATAAAATATTAATAAAGAGGCTATAATAAAGCTCTCTCTAAATGTATATTATTGCAATTTTATAGCCATTTTCCATGCTGGCATGAAATATATGTAACTGGCACTCTGTTGGTTACGACCATGAAGGTTACAGTTGATCCGATTAATGTGCTTGTGAAATGAATAAGTGGCTGAGCACTCCACAGATACGCATACCCTTGACATAGTTCTCAGGAAAATTTAGCGTGACACATAATGCAATAAGACTGGCTCTTTGAAATACAGGTACTACTTAATTTTTGCCAGCTGAGTGGATTAGAGCATCAGGAAATAAAGTGTCTTGCTCAAGAACACAATGTATCACCAGAAATCAAACTCACAACTTCACAATTGTGAGTCAAATACCTGAACCACTGAGCCATGTGCCTTCACCATGAAAGATGTTTCATCCCAAATGAGGCAAACACCATTCCTCCAGGTGACTGGCTTGAAAAATTGTTGAGACATTAAGATATTTTCCTTAACATGAAAGCAATGGTAGCCTAAATACACATATAAAGAAATTTTATCCACCAATGTGGTGTTGAGCACACATTCTCATTGTTTAGCATTTATGTATGTATGAATACATATGTATGTATGTATATATATGTATATATATACACACACACACATACATATATATATATATATATATATATACACACATATATATATTCCTTCTTTTACTTGTTTCAGTCATCTGACTGTGGCCATGCTGGAGCACCATCTTTACTCGAATAAATCGACTCCAGGACTTATTCTTTGCAAGCCTAGTACTTATTCTATTGGTCTCTTTTGCTGAACACACTAAGATACAGGGGTGTAAACACACCAACATCAGTTGTCAAGAGATGGTGGGGGAACAGACACAGAAACATATACACATATACGACGGGCTTCTTTCAGTTTCTATCTACCAAATCCACTCACAAGGCTTTAGTTGGCCAAAAGCCATGGTAGAAGACACTTGTCCAGGGTGCCACATAGTGGGACTAAACCCAGAAGCATGTGGTTGGGAAGCAAGCTTCTTACCACACAGCTATGCCTATATATATATATATATATATATATATATATATATATAGGGTATATATAGGGAGAATTCACAAAAAGAAGCAAAAGACAGGCAAGTGGTGGAGACAACAAACAGATGTATTAGTTTAATGCTCAGGAAGTGAAAATGTCTAACATTTCGAGCCTACACTCTTCCACAGAAAGGAGCAGGGATAGAAAACAAAGAATGTGTAGTGGCGAGTAATCTATCATGGAAAATGTTGGGCAGAGGGGTCACACACGAGAGATAGGAAGAAGGGGGGATAATAAAGTAGTGGTAAATCCAAAATGAAGGTGTGCATGCGTGTGTATATGAGAGTGCGCATGTGCATGTGGAAGAGGGCTGGTGACCTTGATATGTGCATGTGTAGGTGTGTGGATGATGGTGTGGGTGCTGGGACGGACACACACACACACACACATATATTATATATACACATACATACATTCATCATCATCATCGTTCAACGTTCTCTTCCCATGCTAGCATGGGTTGGACGGTTTAACTGAGGACTGGTGAGCCAGATGGCTGCACCAGGCTCCAATCTGATCTGGCAGAATTTCTACAGCTGGATGCCCTTCCCAATGCCAACCACCCTGAGAGTGTAGTTGGTGCTTTTATGTTCCACTGGCACGAGAGCCAGCCAGGCAGCACTGGCAACGGACACGCTCAGATGGTGTTTTTTATGTGCCACCTGCACAGGAGCCAGTCCAGTGGCACTGGCAACGACCTCACTCCAATGTTGTTTTTCATGTGCCAGTAAGGTGATGCTGGTAACGATCACGCTCAGATGGTGGTCTTAGTGCTCCACCAGCATAGATACCAGTCATGCGGTGATGTCATCGAATTTGATTTTGATTTCACTTGCCTCATATGGTCTTCGCAAGCAGAGTTTAGTGTCCAATGAAGGAAAGGTACACATAAATGGGCTAGTCACACCACTGGCATAGGTCACGGGTTATGGTCTCACTTGGCTTGCTGGGTCTTCTCAAGCGTACATACACACACATAATGTATGTGTGTGTGTGCGCAGGCATGCATACATACACATGTCTGTGTGCATATGCATGTTATTGTCTCCTGGTCTTGATACCATGTGATAGTTGTATATAAGTGTCACTATCATGCAAACGGTGTCATTTGTTTCCAGTCTTCTGAGACACATCACCTTACTTGGAAAAAGGTGAGAGTTGGTGACAGGAAAGGCACCCGGCTGTAGATATTCTGCCTCAACAAATTTTGTCCAACCTATGTGAGGATGGGGAAGTGGATGATGATGATGCTGGTAATAACTGTTACATGTAAAACCAAGGCACTTGAAGCCTTGAAACAGGTTAAAAATGTCACCAAGTCCTGTCTAAACTCAGTGTTAAGCCTTGTTTCAATGTAATATCTCTTTCGTCATTGAGTAAACAGATTCCCTGTGCTTCTAATAATGCTGATACTGCCCCACCACCACCACTTCTATCTCTTGCTAATATCAATCAGTAAAGCCGTGGATTATCAGTTAATCCACAATCAAAGTAGAGACATCTCATTATAAGTCATTAAAGAATTAATCTTTTAATTAAAATCGGGAATAAAAACAATAATTTCTAAGTTGATGAACTGGAATATGTGTAATTTGTACTTCTAACATAGACACACAGTTAGTGTGTCTATATTAGTGTGTGTGTGTATATATATATATATATATATATATATATATATGCATGTATGTGTGTATCTGTACACACACACACACACATTGACTTCAATTTTCTTCTCTAACTCTCTCCCACCTCTCCCTTGTCCTACAGGGGTACCCAAGTATTTCCTCTGTACAAACATCCATCCCTGACCCTCTATCATACTCCAGCCTCTCACCTGGCTCACAGTCACTTCTCTCAGTTCCACACTCTCTCTCAGCTGAGAGGTCCTTGTCTTGCAGGCTATTTGGTAACCCCCAAAAATTGCAAGTGCCAGTTAATAAAGCACCCATTGGAGCCACATAAAAAGCTCCCATGCTGGTACCCACCATGCTTGTACCACATAAAAAGCACCCAGTTACACTCTATAAAGTTGTTGGTATTTGGAAGGACATTCAGCCATGGCAAAGTAGTTGAGGTCCTTTTGAGTGTTGGTCCTTTTAAGTGTTGGGCATCATGCCATAGAATACCATGCCAAATCAGACTGGAGCCTGGTGCAACCTTGCAGCATACCAGCCCAGTCAAACCGTCCAACCCATGCCAGCATGGACAATGGACAGTAAATGATGATGATGAAACCATGCCTTAAGTAGACAATTGGAGTCTGGTGCAGTTCTCTGGCTTACCAACTCGTTAAAGTGTCCAACCCATGCCAGCATAGAAAATGGGTTTTAAATTATGACAATAATGATGATACAGAGAGAGAGCTGTTATCCATGAACAAATATGGATTGGTAACATGTATCATGCTTTCACATTGTTTCAGGTGCCTGAGTAATCTTTCAACTCTCATCTTTTAACCCAGCAAACATATCCAGGATGCAGACAGCTGAGATGCCACACACCTTAACCACTGGGTTACTCTCTCTGTCTGTCTGTCTGTCTGTCTCTCTCTCTCTCTCTCTCTCACACACACACACACACACACACATACGCATTTATATAATTCTGTTAACAAATCATGCTATAGTTGAACACTTTTGAAGGCAAGTGGAATAAGAAATCCATCACTGAAAAAACAGGTAAGGGTGAGCAACAGGAAGAGCATCCAACTGTTAAAAAATGCTTCAATAATAAAGAGGTATTCATCAAACTCATGCTAGCATGGAAACAATGGACATAAAACAAATGTGTGAGTGTGTGTGTGTGTGTGTGTGGTAAAAAAGAGAGAGACAGTTTGTAGTTAGAGAATAAGGAATAAAGACTGAGAACAATAAAAAATAAAAAGAATAAAGAATAGCATCCAGACAGAGAGTGAGTGAGAAGATAGAGGGGGGAGAGAAAGAGAGGGGGAAACAGGATTAAAGAGAGAGTAGAAGGGGGAAAGAAAGAGTAGGAGGAGGAGAGAGAGGAAATAGAGGGAGTTGCTGAAGAAGCAAATAAGCAAGAAATGTCTGGTAAAAAAAAAAATCCTAATTTTCTTTTCTCCTGTTCCGAGAAGATGACCTGAAGCAGTGAATTCTAGATAAAAGGGAAACAAGTTCAGAATTTTCAGATGAAATGATAAAAAAAGAAATAAGAAGAAGAAAATGTAAATAATAAAAAAAATCTCCCAAACGAAAAAAAACCCCAAAAAGCATTAAAAAAAGATCAGTTTCACTTTTCATCTTGATTGCCAGGTTTCTGTTTCTTAAACAAACACACAGACACACACGCATATATAGGCACAGGTGTGGCTGTGTGATAAGAAGTTTACTTCCAAACTACATGGTTGCAGGTTCAGTCCCAGTGTGTGACACCTTGGGCAAGTGTCTTTCACTATAGCCTTTGGCAAGCTAAAGGCCTTGTAAGTGGATTTGGAGATGGAAACTGAAAGAAGCCCAATGTGTAGATGGATAGATAGATAGAGAAAGAGATAGATAGATAGATAGATAAATAGATAGATAGAGAGAAAGAGAGAGATAGATAGATAGATAGATAGATAGATAGATAGATAGATAGATAGATAGATAAATAGATAGAGAGATAGATATGTTTCTTTATTAGCCACACAGGGCTGCACACAGATAGAACAAATTACAAGGTAGAGCTTTTCTTTTGAAGGTTTAAAAAATAAAAAAATAAATAAATAAAAAAATAAAATAAAAATAAAATAAAAAAAGGGGGAGTCGATCAAAGGGGATCGTAAAAGGAGAGAAAGAGGACAAAAAAAAGGGGGGAGAGGAAAAAAATTGATCAATAGGGATCGTTATCACAGAAATGTCAATATGAAGTGTAAAGGGGAGGACAGGTGAGGTTTACCCGTGGAAAGAAAAGCCTACGGAAAAGACCACGGTAACCTCGGTCAATGAAGTCACATGTTATATTTCTTTTTTTTTTTTTTTTTTTGCAAATAAGCAACTCTCTGTATTAATTTTTACGGTTCATAGAATCATAGTCAAGGTGGCTTCGTCATTCATACGTGCCATCCTTGCTACATTCACCCATCTTTTTTAAAACATTCACTAGACAAAACTTGCCTCTCTACTCTCACTTTTTTCTTCAAGTGATACTTGAAGAAGTTGATGAGAGATTGACCAGAGAGGAAAGTGTTTGTCTCTAATCCTTTCAGACGCGTCCACCAGATACATTCTTTCGCCATAGCCACAAGTATGATAAAAATAGCTCTTCCTTCCCGTTTGAAGGAAGGAGGCGTGACGATATTAACGATAGACTCGGCTGATAAACCGACACGTCCCACACGTGACAGCAGTCGTTCGACATAAGCCCACAGGTGGGAAATTGCTGGACACTGCACGATTGCGTGCAGAGCGGTTTCGTCGCTCTGCCCGCATCTCGGGCAGGTCGGCCCCGTGTTTCTCGAGCCATGCCTATAGAGCTTATCCCGAACGGGTAGCGCTTCTCGGTAGCACCGCCAGGCCAGGGATCTCTGGAAGTTGTCCATAGGTCCCGGGCCGAAAGTCGTTTGAAACAGGCGGGTCAGGTATTCCTCGTCGATGCCCAGGTTTGCCCCGAGCTCGTCGTCGTATCTCCCCTCCACTAATCCCCTATAGAATGCTTTGGTTGTGTTGAAGTCACTCAAGGTCGACCCGGGACGGCAGAGTTGCTTGAGAGCAACGCGACACTCGCGGTGCCATTCGCCCTTCTTCGTCCTCTTTTTGATCTACGACTGTAGTTCGGTCATGGAGACGAGTTGCGGGAATGCGTGCCTCACAAACGGCGACCACACCTGTTCACCGTCGTCTACATAGAGCCGGAGATGTCGCAGTCTCAGCGCGTGTCTGCGCATCATCAACCACGGCATGCCCAGCCCTCCTTTTAACGGGTGTTGACAGCAAATGGATCGCCTGACCATCGGGACGCATCCTTTCCACAAGAAGCGGAAGAGGATGCGTTCTAGTTTGGTGATGGTAGGGTCGGGACAAGGTACGACGGTCAGGCGGTAGTAGATGATGGACGCGATGTACGCGTTCACCACCTCCGCCCGACCTTTTAGGGACAGTTTCCTCTCGGCCCATTGCTGGGCGAGAGTGACCACCCTACTCGTTATCTCGTTCCAGTTCTTCTCCATTTGGAGGTCCGGACCGAACCAGACCCCGAGCAACTCAACCGGGCCGTCTGTCCAGCGTCCCACGACGGAGGTACTGGTGGACGGCATGGGCTTGCTTCTCCAGGTGCTGAGCCGCAAGCCCACTGACTTTTCCCGGTTGATTTTTGCTCCTGTCACCGCAGATAGATAGAGAGATAGATAGATAGAGAGAGAGATAAATAAATAGATAGAGAGATAGATAGATAGATAGATAGAGATAGATAGATAGAAGATAGATAGAGAGAGAGAGAGATAGATAGATAGAAGATAGATAGATAGATAGATAGATAGATGATAGATAGATAGATAGATAGATAGATAAATAGATAGATAGATAGATAGATAGATAGATAGATAGATAGATAGAGAGATAGATAGATAGAGAGAGAGAGAGAGAGATAGATAGATAGATAGATAGATAGATAGATAGATAGATAGAGAGAGAGAGAGAGATAAATAAATAGATAGAGAGAGAGAGAGAGAGATAAATAAATAGATAGATAGATAGATAGATAGATAGATAGATAGATAGATAGATAGATAGACAGACAGACAGGGATAAATGGATGGGTGGATGGATAACAACTTGTGTGTGTATCTATCTTTCTGATAGAAACAAACACAAGTTACTATTTTACACAAAACACGTTGTTGCTATTACATATACAAACATTGACATAGTGAGGCTCATTTTAATTAAATAACTGAAGCAATTTTTGCTCCTCAAAACAATATCAAGACCTGTTGGCCAACACAGTTTGATTTACATGAAATTAATTAATAGAAAGCAGTCTGGGATTTCATCAACTTCAACTCTATTATGTTGTTATTGTACGAACTAAATAACAAATGAAGCAAAATGTAGCAGAAGGTTAGTCAGACGATGAATATGGAAATCAAATCTAGCTGTGCTGAAAAAAACTGACCCAGTTGAAATGGCAGAGCGAAACCAGGAAGCAAGCTTATAGGTCAACACACAATAAGCTTGACTAATATTTGAAATAAACTTCATCCTTCATTGCAAAAAAGACAAATAATAATAACAGTAAAGTATTAAATGGGTTTGTTCGAAGCTAAATAAAAAAGTCAGTCAAAATGTTTTTTATAAAGCTACACTGTGCAGTAAAAACAGTTTCTCATATTTTAGAGGTTGACAAATGTTTTCACAGCAAATGCACAGTGTGCACCAGCGGAAACCATTATGATATCTGAAACATGGAAAACAGTAAAACATCAGCTACATGAAGATGCTGTTGTCATCCACCTAACTTCGTTAGTGCCATACCCAATTGCTGTTCAAAATAGAGGAGGTTTTTCTGCTGCACTCAATTACTTCACACAACATGAAATGTTAATTTGAATCAACACCAATCAAAATAACTTTTGAGTTTCATTTTAGCAGACCTCAACAACAATAAAAACAGGTGTTTGGTTATTCATTTGCTAGTTTCAGTCACTGGCCATACTGGAGCACTGCCTTTTGATATGTGTTTATATCAGTCTGGTATTTATTTCATTGGTCTCTATTTAGCAAATGGATATGTTACCTACTGAAGCGAAGCGGATGTAACTTGATACAATGTTTTATAGTTACGCATGTTCAACATCAGTTTTTCCATGCTGGCATGGGTTGGACGGTTTGACATGGAGTTGGCCAGCTTTCCAGCTGTCTAGACTCCAATTGGACATGGCTTCTACGACTGGATACCCTTCCTAACGGCAACCACATGATAGTGTTTGCAGGGTGCACACATACACACACACACATACTTGTGTGTGTGCGCATGCATGAGCGATTTTTAAAATTATTATTATTGTTATTATTATTATGGTGGCAAGCTAGCTGAATCATTAACCAACTGGACAAAATGCTTAGCAGCATTTCGTTTGTTTCTATGTTCTGAGTTCAAATTTCAATGAGGTAGACTTTGCCTTTCATCCTTTTGGGGTCGATAAAATAAGTACCAGTTCAGTACTGGGGTCGATGTAATCGACTATCCCCACCTCTAAATTTCAAGCCTTGTGCCTTTAGTAGAAAGGATTATTGTTATTAATATTATTATTATTATTATTATTATTAAGACTATATAGGACAGAGTTAACTCATCCAGAAGTTATACACAAATAAATAGAAGAGTGCCATATCATGTGAAATTGGTTGAACGATATTTCGGCATCTAGTGTGCCTTCCACAGGTTCAAAAATTACATGTCAGTCTACTTCATTTTAGAAACATTAATTGTGACTAAGGGTGGAAGATTTTAATTCAGAACTTATGAAAACAAGACATTTGTACTACAGAGCCAGAGCTGGTTTCAGCCGGATTGGTAACGAAAGGGTTAAGAATTGTTTCTCTATTATATATTTTAACCATTTTGTTACCATATTTCTGTTGACATGCTCTGTGTTTCTTTCAATTAATTTTAAATATAACAAAGTATTTAGTAAAATAACTTAGTTATCATTAAGCTAGTGTTAGGAGCATAAACTGTGACTAAGGTTTGGTGGAAGATTTTAATTCAAAACTTATGAAAACAAGAGATTTGTATTACAGAGCCAGAGGCAGTTTCAGTCTTGCTGGTATCAAAAGGGTTAGGGTAAAGCTAATATGTTTTAGCTGATGGTGTGAGACTTTGAACAAATGTAAACAAATGACTGCTGTGATTTCCTTTTCTGTGGAGAGAGAAAAAAAAGAACATTAACATGACTGGTTTTGAAACTAGTTGGGTTCCTTATAACGACTCCTACCTATATATATAAAACTTTATAGCTACTTATAACCAGTAAACGAGGTGCTGCAGTAAACAGCTAAATCTAATTGACATATATAGTATTTTTGCTATTATTTAATTAATTGATTATTACTGCTTAAAGAACCTTCTGATAGAAAGAAGGTAATGAAAGAATTAATTATTACCAGCCAAGATTAAATTAATTCTCCCAATTGTGCATTTATTTGATTGTCAAACTATTGGCGATTGACTGGAACACTAGATTAATTGAGAGAGAGCCAGTCCTTCAAAACATTTCATATTTAGACACAAGAACGATGCTGGCTGTTCAGGGAAGTACCAGGGTATGAAGCACCACTGCTAGGGCCATGTATAAAGCACCTGTGCTGGCACCACGTAAAAGCACCCATACTGGTGCCACATAAGAAGCTTGTGTGCTGGTGCCATGTAAAAAGCACCCAGGACATTCTTTAAAGTGGGTGGCACTAGGAAGGGCATCCATCAGTAGAGACCATGCCAAAACAGACAAATGAACCGAGTGCAGGGCACCTGACCTTTCCAGCTCCTTGTCAAACTGTCCAACCTATGCCACTATGGAAAACGGATGTTAAATGGTAAAGATGATGATGATGATGATGATGATGATGATGATAAGGGAACAATTTGTTAATTGTGATGATTACTAAAGTGTCAAAAGAGATGGGAAAGTTGCCATGAACACTGCAGGCTCACCAGACAGGTGAGGCCAATGCAGTTGATGTCCAACTCAGATGCTTGTAGGTGAATGTCTACAGAAAATGCAAGTGGGGAAGTATTAAGGATCTGCTCTGAATAAAACCCACTAAAAACGTCTAAGAATCGAGCATAAGGATCAAGTAGGGAAGCACATTTTGTCTAACATTTACTGTCAACCATCTGGTCAAGATAAGCCTCTACAGATCTATTCTAGAAAATTATCAAATTAAGTAGCCTTGGCACCCCTTAATTAAAACTGCATCTGTTGGCAAGGCTCCAGCATGGGAGTTCAGGATTTTTTGCGAGAAGGGAATAATTCCTTAATTACCATTTTTTTCAGACCCTCTCTGGCCTGAAGCAGTAGCATTGGTTAAGGGCCCCAGTTAGGATCCTGTGGCTTAAGACATGCAGGACTTGGAGGAGAGCTGGCACTTAGACATCTGTCACACAGGTCTACTGTAATATGGACGTGATTTTCTAAGGTGGTGAGCTGGCAGAAACATTAGCATGCCGGGTGAAATGCTTAGCGGTATTTCGTCTGCCACTACATTCTGAGTTCAAATTCTGCCGAGGTCGAATTTGCCCTTCATTCTTTCAGGGTCGATAAATTAAGTACCAGTTACACACTGGGGTTGATATAATCGACTTAATCCGTTTGTCCCCTCTATGTTTAGCCCCTTGTGGGTGGTAAAGAAATAGGAATTTCGTTTGTCTTTACATTCTGAGTTCAAATTCTGCCACGGTTGACTTTGCCTTTCATCCTTTCAGGGTCAATAAATTAAGTACCAGTTGCATACTGGGTCGATCTAATCGATTGCCCCCCCCTCCAAAAGTTTTGGTCCTTGTGCCTAAAGTAGAAAAGAATATGGACGTGATTTTGTATCAGGTGAACCAGTCCTCCAGGTGTGCCTGATGGGTAAGTTTGGGAGAGATGAAGATTAACAGATTAAACTGGGAACAAAGTTCAAAGGGTAACAGGAAACTACTTCTGTATCATTGCCAGGTAAATCATGAATCTCCAGAGTTTGATATAGACATCTGTAGTTATGGCATATGATGAGAGGGGGGAAAAGAAAGAGAGAGGAGGGAAGGAGAACTTTCCCAAATGCAGTAGTGGCTGCGTGGCAAGTAGCTTGCTTACCAACCACATGGTCATGGTTTCAGTCCCACAGCATGGCACCTTGGGCAAGTGTCTTTTCAGGCCAACCAAAGCCTTGTGAGTGGATTTAGTAGACAGAAACCGGAAGAAGCCCATCGTGTGTGTGTGTGTGTTTGTCCCCCCAACATCGCTTGACAACCGATGCTGGCGTGTTTATGTCCCCATAACTTAGCGATTCAGCAAAAGAGACCGATAAAATAAGTACTAGGCTTACAAAGAATAAGTCCTGGGGTTAATTTGCTCGACTAAAGGTGGTGCTCCAGCATGGCCGCCGTCAAATGACTGAAACAAGTAAAAGAATAAAAAGAAAAGAATAAACTACAAACATATCATTCCTTCTTTTCTGGTTAACCAAATGGTAGAACTGGTCTGTTTGTTAAAGAATGTCAGACCCACAATGAAATACTGTTCCTACATGTGTGTTGGTGCTGCTACTACACGCAGACTCACCCCCACCTACACATACAGTCTAGACCACATCCAATGGGAATCCACCTGGATGATTTACTCAGTAATCAACATACTCCATAACAAGCAGCTTCATTCATTCCCAATATTCTGCGAAAAATGTCTGGCCATGGTGAAATACTGCCTTGCTTGGAAATTGGTGAAGGTCAGCAACAGGAAGAGCACCTGGTTGTAGAAAAATCTGCCTCAATAAATTCGTCTGACTCATGCAAACATGGATTAATGGGTATTAAAGTGATGATAATGATGATGATGATGTCTTTGAGATGCCAAAGAAATGGTATCTAACTGAAGAATCAAAGAAAAAGATAGATCATCAATTATCAACAGACTGAATAAATCTTTATTGATTTTTCATTACTCCAAGAGATTAGTTCTTTGTAGATTCTTCAGCTTAATGGATTATACATCAATATGCAAATTATCTCAAGGAGCTTAATGGATTACGTTGATTTTTGTGAACAAATCCTTGGATTATGATTGTCTAAATAAAGATCTCAGCAGATTTATGACAATGTGGATTATAGCATTCCAGGAAGAATTCTTCTTTGGTAACTTCATAATTGGACATGAGCAACATGGATGAGGTGCAGGGTTCATGCGTCACCTGGCTTAACTCCACTACCTGGTCCTTGGGGAGCTTTTAGCAAAGGCCATTCTGTTGTAAGCATTTGGATCAGTTCATTGGTCTGAGAATAACTTCCACCCTTTCCTCAGCAGCCTTTGAGGCCCTAGAAAGGCTCATGGGCACTACTTTTTCTCCTATCACAGAGGCTCTGAAAAGTTCTTGGATGCTAGTGGTATGAAACTCTCAAGAGAGCTGAATAACAGGTCTCCTGAGAAGATTCCCATCATCTTCAGGCATATGTTTTGGCCTTTAACTTCTTACCCTCAAAGGGGGCCAGGCCACATCCAAGGTACCCTTCTGCTCATACTTTTTAGCCCCTTGGATATCAGAGACTTGTGCATTTAAACCGCCTGGAGTAAGTCACTAAAAAAAAAAAACAAGTCAATGTTAAACATCCAGGAAAGTTACTGGTTTCAAATTTTGGCACAAGGCCAGCAATTTTGAGGGAAGGGGCTAGATTGATTACATCAACCCCAGTGCTCAACTGGTACTTATGTTATCAACCCTGAAAGGAAGAAAGGCAAAGTTGACCTTGGTGGAATTTGAACTCAGAATGTAAAGATGGATGAAATGTCAGCACAGGAGTGGCTGTGTGGTAAATAGCTTACTTACCAACCACATAGTTCTGGGTTCAGTTCCACTGAGTGGCACCTTGGGCAAGTGTCTTCTACTATAGCCTCGGGCTGACCAAAGACTTGTGAGTGGATTTGGTAGACGGAAAATGAAAGAAGCCCATCGTGTATATGTATATATATGTGTGTGTGTGTGTGTGTGTGTTTGTGTGTCTGTGTTTGTCCTGTCACATCATCACTTGACAACCGATGCTGTGTGTGTTTATGTCCCCGTAACTTAGCAGTTCGGCAAAAGAGACTGATAGAATAAGTATTAGGTTTACAAAGAATAGGCTTTGGGGTCGATTTGCTCAACTAAAGGCAGTGCTCCAGCATGGCCGCAGTCAAATAACTGAAACAAATAAAAGAGTAGGCATTTTACCTGGCATGCTAACAGCTTTGCTAGTTTGCCTCCTTATATCCAGGTAAACTAGAGCAACATCATCACCATCATCATCATCATCATTTGACAGGTGTGTTTGATGCTGGCATGGATTCTATTGTCTCAATATATTTAAACTGAGTTTAGGTGTTTCTAAAGAATATTTTAAAGGCAGAAATATTTTCTCTGTCTTTGAGGAATTCTTTGAAGATATACTAAAAATAAAAAGGTTACAAGATCTCGTTAAAGTATTTGCACACACATTCCATCTGGCGACCCAGATGCATGTGTGTACAGGTCGGTCAGAGTGTGTGTGTGAATGGGTCAGTGTGCGTGTGGATCGGTCACAAAGAGAAAGAGAGAATGTGGATGGGTCACAGAGAGAGAGAGAGTGAGTGTGTGTGTGTATGAATGAGTCAGTCTATGTGTGTGTTTATAAGTATCAGAAACGAATGGAAATTCTCCTCTCCAGCAGAAATGGCTCTGGCTATTATCAGACTGATGCAAAAATAAAAATTATGGTGGGGGGGGGGAAGAAACAACCAAAGAATCTAAAGCAGAGAGCTGAGATGGAAAAAGAAATAAATAAAAGAAACAAAAACAAATGGAAGGAAAAAGAAAAAAAAACCAAAACAATAAAAAAAAAATGGTTTAGTGAGAAAGTATGGAATATATTTTCTATATCCACAAATACATGTTGGCTCCAGAGAACTGAGGCGAAGTTAATAGGCTTTGCTGCTGACTATTTCATTATGGCTACTGTATTCTGACAAGTCTCTTCAAGATGTCGGTAATAATCAGGAAAGACATATAGATCCAGCATAGAACTGGAGAGAACAGCATTTTTCATCATCATCATCAATGTCATCATCAGCGAAGTGGACATCATGAAACATAGATACATTACTAGAAAAATGTTATCCATAACAAGAACACACACACACACACACAGAGCTAGAATGAGTGACTGGAATAAACTGAGAGAAGAAATGATAAAAGAAAAAAGAAAAACCAGAAAAACAATGTAAATATCATTTCAATATTTCCAGATGTATAAAGCGACAAGATGGCAGAAACGTTAGCATGCCGGGCGAAATGCTAATCTGTATTTCGCCTGCCATTATATTCTGAGTTCCGCCGAGGTTAACTTTGCCTTTCACCCTTTCGGGGTCAATTAAATAAGTATCAGTTACGTACTGGGGTCAACTAAATAAATACCAGTTATGCACTGGGGTCGATGCAATCAACTTAATCCCTTAGTCTGTTCTTCTTTGTCCCCTCTACATTCAGTCACTGTGGGACTGAACCCAAAACCATGTGGTTGAGAAGCAAACTTCCTACAACACTGCCACACCAGCATCTATATATATATATATATATATATATATATATATATATATGACGTTAAACGATGATGATGATGATGATGATGACATCGGAGTGTGTGTGTGTGTGTGTGTCTTTGTACCTGTGTTTGTCCACCACCACCACTTGACAGCTGGTATTGGTTTGTTTACATCCCCATAACTTAGCAGTTTGGCAAAGAATTAAAAATAAATAATAAATGAAACAGCAGCCAATAAAGGGGACATTTGTCATTGCAGAAATCCAATGTAGGGTGATAATCCCATTGACAAAGCATAATGGTTTAGGATTTAAATGACTGTTGCAATCACTGGAATGATTCTACTTGGTAACAATATAACAGTGAAGGTCTCAGAGTGTGAATGTGTGTGTGTGTGAATGCACATGTGCACATCTGCGTGCATACAGCCATCTGTGTTTCACACCTAGCTGTTTGCCATTTACATTACTCTCTCAAACATAATGCTCATTTATTCATATTGTTTTGAATTAATGAGGCATAATCTTGAAGCTTTGTCATTTGCATGATATAACCTGAACCAGACAAGCTAGGTTCCTGTAAGGAGCTTACAAAACTAAGTTGCCTGGGGGCCCAAATCAAACTGTTTTAAATAATAACATATAATTCCTACTAAATGCGTTGAATACTTTTGTTTCTCCACTCACCTGTGTGTGTGTGTGTGTGTGTAATGTCTGTTGTCCATGCTGGCATGGGTTGGACGGTTTGACTGGGCTGCCATACTGAAGGCTACACCAAATTCCGGTCTGATTTGGCATGGTTTTCTATGGCTGGATGCCCTTCCCAACACCAACCATGCCGAGGATGTAATGAGTGCTTTTACATGCCACCGGCACAGGTGCCATTTGCATAACACCGGTATCTGCCATAACAGCGATTTTGCTTGACTTGATGGGTCTTCTTCTCAAGCATGACATAATGCCAAAGGTTTTGGTCATTGCCTCCGTGAGGCCCAACATTTGAAAGGAGCTCAGCCACCTTGTCTCTGTGATATATATATATATATATATATATCATCATCATTTAACGTCCTCTTTCCATGCTAGCATGGGTTGGACGATTTTGACTGAGGGCTGGCGAACCAGATGGCTGCACCAGGCTCCAATCTTGATTTGGCAGAGTTTCTACAGCTGGATGCCCTTCCTAATGCCAACCACTCCGAGAGTTTAGTGGGTGCTTTTTATGTGCCACCGGCACGGGGTCCAGTCAGACGGTACTGGCAACGACCTCACTCAAATCCTTTTACACATGCCACCAGCAGAGGTGCCAGTAAGGCAACTTTGGTAATGATCACGCTCGAATGGTGACCTTTTACGTGCCACTGGCACGGAAGCCAGTTGGCTGCTCTGGCAACGATCTCGCTCGGATGGTGCTCTTGGCACCCTACTAGAATGGGCACAAGTGCCAGTAAGGCGACGCTGGTAATGATCATACTCGAATGGTGCCCTTTAAGTGCCACTGGCATGGAAGCCGGCTAGCCGCTCTGTCAATGATCATGCTCGTATGGTGCTCTTTGCACCCTGCCAGCACGGATGCCAGTCATCAAATTTGATTTTGATTTTGCTTTTGATTGATTTGATTTGATTTCAAGGTATATATATATATATATATATTTATTTATTTATTTATTATTACAAATAAGAAAATGGAGAAGCACATTAGTTGGTTCATCAGCTTTAGGATATTAAAATGTTGATTTATATATATATACACACATACATACATACATACATACATACATACACACATACATACATACACATATATATATACACAAAGCAGTGCTGAAAAATTGCTGACTTTGGTCAGTCTGAGGCCATAGTAGAAAACATAGTAGAAAAGGTACCACAGTGGGACTGAACCCAAAACCATGTGGTTCGGAAGCAAGCTGCTTACCACACAACCACGACACACATTGTAGCAACCTACCCAACTACATACCATTTCTCTCTCCCATCAATCCCCTATTTACTGTATCATCACTATCGCACACACACACACTCTAACATAATTTTAAAGTCTATAAACAACGAACACCAAAATTTGGAAGTAAATATTTCCCACTCTGTTTATAGTTCAGGAAGTTGGTTCGGAAAGGAGTGGTTCACAGAAAATACATTTTCTGCTCCTCATCAAGTACCAATGATAGCAGCAGTCAAGTGATTATTGTTCGGTTCAAAAGGAAGTTTCTCCTTCATTGATAAATAACAATATTCCATTGTTGCGGCTGCTGTGATTTTTATTTTCATTTATTTCGCTCCACTTCTTTTAATTCCGTTTTTCATAAACAGATCTGCAGTCATGGTTTGCTTCCTAGCTAAGTGTTCTTGGGTTCAGGCTCACTGTACAGCATCTGTGGGGTGTCTTCTAATGCAGTCTCAGATTGACCAAGTGCTTGTGAGCGGAGTGATGGACGGAAACTGAAAGAAGCCTGTGTATTTATTTTTGTCTTGACATCATGTGATGGCTGTAAATGAGCATCACCTATTTCTTTACTACCCACAAGGGGCTAAACACAGAGAGGACAAACAAGGACAGACAAACGGATTAAGTTGATTATATTGACCCCAGTGCATAACTGGTACTTATTTAATTGACCCCGAAAGGATGAAAGGCAAAGTAGACCTTGGCGAAATTTGAACTCAGAACATAACGGCAGACAAAATACTGCAAAGCATTTCGCCCAGCGTGCTAACAATTCTGCCAGCTCGCTGCCCTTAAATAAGCATCACCATCTTACAAGCAACTGCTATTCATTTGCAGTCTTCTGGGAAACACATGTCTGGCCAAGGTGCGGGTTGGCAACAGGAAGAGTATCCAGCTGTAGAAAATCTGCTTCCATAAATTCTGTTTGATGCATAGACAAAAGCATAGACAGAGATAGACATTAAACAACAACAACAATGACAATGATGATGATGATGAAATTCACTGTGTGTTTCCCCCATAGAACTTTCCAGAGAGAAAAAAAATATTTGTTTGATATCAATAGGTTTCCAAAACATCTGTAACAAAATCCATTACTTTATAATTGAAGATTTCAGTGTTGACTTCTTGTTTAGATGGGATAATGGATCGATGAGTTAATAATGCCATTCTTGTTCAACATTTAGCAAAAGAGTTTCAAAATTAATTGAAACAAAGGCAGAGTATTTCAACAAGTATGGTAACAAAAGGGTTAAAGTGATCCAAATTAAAACCATCCATCAAAATTCCATTTTAGTTTATGTCCCAAACACTAATAATGATAGAGATATTTTACTAAATTAAAAATGGTAACAAACAACTTAAAGCAATGATTTCCAAATGATATGTTGTGAGATGTAACTAGGTGCATTGTGGAAATAGCAATATTATATTTAAAAGTTTGACAAATAAAAACTAAATTCTAGACATAAAATATTGGGAATTATGCTTTATTTAATGTATAAAAGAGTAAAAAATTTTATAATTTTCCGTAGTTTAAATATTTACAGACTGATATATATATATATATATATATATATATATATATATATATATATATATATATACATATCTATCTATCTATCTATCTACATATATATATATATATTTATATAAAATACCTTTTTCTGATACATTTTTTCATTTTACTTTATATACAAAGCAAACCAAAATATTTTTATTCATTTTTATTAGTGTGCCATGAATAAACAGAAACATTCGGAAACCATTACTTTAAAATCAATAAAGTGTGGAACAGTGAAAGAAAAAAAAAAGTCCAACAACCAGTGTCAGATTTACTAAGTGGATTTGATGTAAAATCTAACATTAAACCTAAAAATGAAATCGTTGACTTGCTATCTGTAACGGTGCTTAAACAGTAAAGGAAAATACACACAGACAGACACGTAAACCTAGAATGTGAGTAAACCAATAGTAGTGAGTGTTGGCAAAAAATAAAAATAAAATTTACTAAAGTTTGTAAATTCAGATAAGCTTTATGTTGCGGTGCAATGAAAGAGGTAAGTTATGGCATTAAAGAGATTGAGGAATAGTTTCTTAACTTCATTCACAGCTTTCTGACACCAAACATGTAAACCTAGAATCTGAGTAAACCAATAATGGTGGGTGTTGGTGCAAAAACAGAGAAACCCATTACTAAAACTTATAAATTCAGATAAGTTTTATGTTGCAGTGATAGAGGTGAGCTCCAACATTAACTCTTTTGTTACCATGTTTCTACTGAAATTCATTGATGTTTCAATTAATTTTGGAAATAATAACTTTGGAATTTTCAAGCTGATATTCAGAATACAAATTAACATGAAGATTTCCTGGTAGGTTTTAATTTAGGTCACTTTAAAACAAGGAGTTTGTACAAAAGAATCTGGTGGTGGTGGTGGTGGTTTGATATCAAAAGGGTGAAAGAAATCAAAGAACATTTTCTCAACTTCATTCACAACTTTCCAAAAACACTTCTCATTCATTCTTTTATGGCACTTGCCAGAAACATCAAAACATTTATCTTTCTCACATTATACAAAGTTATCTCACTTGTAAGAGAGTTTGATTTATGCTACACACACTCAGAGAAATGTAACAAGAATCGGAAAAAGTTAGGATAAGGGTGGGGACAGGGCAGTGGAAAAATTTAACAAGTACTAGAGATAAAGGGGGTGTATGAGCTGGAGGGGGGGTGATAGATACAACTGTAAAATTTTGTTTTAGTCTTTGTCTCATAATTCAATATTAACTTTCAAAAAAAATATATTATAAGCGTATGAGTGGCTGTGTGGTAAGTAGCTTGCTTACCAACCACATGGTTCTGGGTTCAGTCCCACTGCATGGCACCTTGGGCAAGTGTATTCTACTATAGCCTTGGGCTGACCAAAGCCTTGTCAGTGGATTTGGTAGACGGAAACTGAAAGAGGCCCATTGTATATATGTATATACATATATATATGTATTTGTGTGAGTGTGTATATGTTTGTGTGTCTGTGTTTGTCCCCCCAACATCGCTTGACAACCGATGCTGGTGTGTTTACGTCTCTGTAACTTAGCGGTTCGGCAAAAGAGACCGAAAGAAAAAGTACTAGGCTTACAAAGAATAAGTCCTGGGGTCGATTTGCTCAACTAAAAGCAGTGCTCCAGCATGGCCACAGTCAACTGAAACGAGTAAAAGAGTATAAATGTAATATTATGATAGCCTGCTTGGTAACTTCCATTACAAAAACAAAGGCAATAACAACATCAACAAAAATATTAGATGTCCACATGTGAATAAGTTAAAAATAATATATATATATATAAACCACATATATTATAAACAAAATTTTAAACAAAGTTTAAGAGACAGTCAAAATTTGTGGGTATTTCCATACATACAATAAAGGCAGCCACTGCACTTGTAGCATGAGGTAACATCACAACATGTGTGCATATAGCGAGGGGGGCATAGAAAAAGTGTTAGTAAAAAAGGGAGGCAAGGTGAGAGCTAAAATAAAGTTGGAGAAGCATTGATGCAGTCCATTATCTTAGTAACGTTTTATGTACCACCTTTACCAAATAACTGTTGTGAAGTAGCATGCCAAGTTTAAAATTAATCGATTCTAATACGTAAAGTCTTTTCTTTTTTATGCTGCAGATGCATAATCATAATATTTGGATAGTTTCAAAGTAATTTATCTATTTTTACTGTTTTAAAAATAAACTAAATTTAGTTTCAGAATTTTGTTTTTTGTAATATTCACCAAACAATCTAGATTCTATTAAAGGGTTGTTTTGCCAATCTTTCTATATATAAAGCTGAAGTTGTCTGAGTATGGCAGGTTTGGTAGCCTTCAACTAACACCATCTCCTCCAAGACCCTGCGGCGCAAGTTGACCAAAATTGAGTGTATGATAGAAGAAGGCTTGCTCTTCCTTCTGTAGAAGAAAAAATTCAAATTGGACCATGTTAAGACCAAAAATTATTTACATCAAAAAGGTGCTTTTTCTGTATGAAAATCCCTATTTTTTACGATTTTTTGACTGCCATGTTGTCATTTTTCGGTGTATTTCAACCAGAAGAATCTTCACTTAAAGAGAATAACAAGCTACATAATGCAAAATTTTTACTTTTCAAAAATTCCAATTCTAAAGGGTCGAAAAGAAAACAAGCCCGAGCAACACTGGGCTATACTGCAAGTTTCAAATATATTTTATAAATAGTGTTCCTTTAAATAAACATTAAAAAGGACAAAAAATTGTCACTGTTGATATTGTTTAACCCCAGGTCAGTCTTGGTAGTGCAAATAGACATACATGCTCTACAAAAAGATCTTCCAACCATGACCATCATGTCTGTTCTAGAAAGGTGTATTCAGGACATTATCATCCAATATGTTATGACACAGCTTCGTTTAAGGGAGATTTGGCTCCCTTGTTATATTATTCTAATATAAAGTGAATGTTAAAAATTGCATGAAGTAAAATTAATTAAGTAAATTAAAATTCTAATTGAATAGGTGGCCTTGTAGCCACTCGTTTAGTTTTGTACACTTTGATGGGCAAAAACAGTATCTCAAAGAGTAAGTTTTTTTGCCTCTTCAAGTCAAGAAATACTTAACCCATTGAACACCCACACCCCACCATCCCAAACACCATTCAGGTGACCGGACAAAGTACACTGACCATTGGCTAAAAAACATGTCATTTCTTGTTAGTCATTTCTACCACTACCTCCACTACCACCACCACCTCTGCTCTTCTAAAGTAGCTTACTGCATACCATTTCCACTTACTTCTCTACTTTCAGATAACATGGTCAAACGATCTGCTAGAAACAACAGCAAAATCTCTTTGAAATCACACTTCACTTGGGATGTTCAACACATTAGAAAATGTAGTGCAAAAAGCACCAACACAAAACAAAATGATCAGAGCAGAAATACCTTTAGTGATATATCTGCTAATCCCTGACCTGTGGCTAAACAACAAAAGTAACAGCAGTAATCTCACTTTTTTTCTCATTGTGCCCCACCCCCTATATGCCCTGTATTAACTTTTCAGCATTCAGATTACTCTGTCAAATGTAATGTCTATTTATTCACATTGGTTTGAGTTAATCATGCATTATCTCATAGCTTTGAGATTTTGATGATGTGATTGTTGGTTTTTTTAAAATAACATTGTAGGGTAGGTGCAAGAAGCCTGATCTAGCTGGTTTGAACATAAAACAGGTAGATCTATTCTCAGGACCTCAACCTTCTGAGATCAAACCTTGTCTATATTTTACCCTCTACATAAGTAAAAACATCTCTTTCTCTCTCTCTCTCACTATGTCTCTGTCTCTCCCTTTGCCTGTCTGTGTTTCTCTCTCTCTCTGTCCATGTCTTTTTCTCTCTCCCTGTGCCTACGAAGCAATTGCCCCAGCTTCCCTTCAGGGTTGGCGAAAGCGATGTAGTGGACAACGAAAAACCTGGCTGATGACGGTCAAGGCTGATCTGGAACCCAACCTAGGCCCCCATATCTACGGCATTTGCCGCTGGAATAAGAGTGGTTGGAGATCACGCGGTCGTTAGCCTAAAATCGCCAGGCCTGGTCGGTGTTTGTGAGAGATGCAGCATTGAGGATGAATGAAGCCAGCTCAACCCACCCCAGGTGAATGCTCTCTCAGGTCAGGGTCTCCCTGTGCCACACCTATATAGATGTCAGTGATCATGGACTTCCATTCCAAAGTCTAAATATTCATGATTTTACTTAGAAAGCTACACCAAATGGTTGTTCTCTTCACCTTCTGCCAGTTTATTTATTGCTTACTCTGTTCTCCCAAGTTTTACCCTTGAAACACAGGACCTTATTTAACCCTTAAACAGAGGAACTGGCTCAAAGGACATTGGTGGGGGAGCACATCCACAGACCGAGGGTTTGTGTGATATGTCTAGAGGCCAGCCTTCTTCTGGGTCCTGTATACTTTAGCCTTGGAACTAACTGTTATTTGACCCTATAACTGGGACAGGTTGGATCTGAGATTAATGGCAATTAAGGGGTAAATTCATATTCTCTGAAACTTCGACCAAGCTGGAGTCACACCACTGGATGAAGTTTAATGTGTTGTCCAGGATGTTATGTACGGCAGGTTAGAACCAAACATGAAACAGCAATCTGAACGACTGTGACGAAATATTGAACAGAAGACTAAATACTAACATCTTTTAATGAACACAGAACTAAATATTAATGAATTTCAACAAACACAAGACTATCATCATCATAGTTTAACATCCGTTTTCCATGCTGGCATGGGTTGGATGGTTCGACCAGGGTCTAGGAAGCCAGGAGGCTGCTCCAGTCTGATCTGGCAGTGTTTCTACAGCTGGATGCCCTTCCTAATGCCAACTACTCCGTGAGTGCTTTTTATGTGCCACTGGCACAGGGGCTAGAGGAGGCTGGCAAACGGTCACGATTGGTTGGTGCTTTTATGTGTCACCGACACGGACGCCAGTAAGGCGGTGCTGGCATCTGCCACATTCGGATGGTGCTTTTTACGTGTCACCGGCACAGGTATCTTAACTACAATTTCCATTTAATTTTTATTTTGATGTTGGTGTTGATGTACTTGATTCAATAGGTCTCCTCAAAACAATTTTTATTGAAAACAGGATTAAGTATTAATGATTTTTAACAAACACAGGACTGGATATCAATACTCAACAACCACAAGAAGGTGGAGAGCTGGCAGAATTGTTAGCAGGTAAAATGCTTAGCAGTGTTTCATTCCTCCTTAAATTCTGAGTTCAAATTCCACTGAGGGCAACTTTGACTTTCATCCTTTCAGGGTCAATAAGATAAGTACCAGTGGATCACTGGGGGGGGGGGGTCAATGCAATCGACTGGCTCCTTCCCAGAAACTGCTGTTCTTGTGCCAAAGTTTGAAACCAATTTTTAACGACCACAAAAGTAAATATTAATGATTTTTAATGAACACATCATCATCATCATTGTTTAACGTCCATTTTCCATGCTGGCAAGGGTTGCACGGTTTGACTGAGGTCTGGAGAGCCAGCGGCTGCACCAAGCTCCAATCTGATCTGGCAGTATTTCTACAGCTGGATGCCCTTTCTAACACCAACCACTCCAAGAGTGTAGTGAGTGTTTTTTATGTGCTACTAGCACAGGGACCAGTCAGGGGGTACTGGCATCAGCCACATTTAGTTGGTGCTTTTTACGTGCCACCAGCACAGGGGCCAGTCAGAGGGTACTGGCATTGGCCACAAGACCTCAAATTTGAAATCCAGAAGGAGGATATTCTTGATTGAATAGACCCAGGGCAAAGGTGGCCTTGGCAAGAATTGAACTCAAAGAATTGCAATTTAACACTGCAAAGTCTTGTCTATCCACAACTCTTCAGCAGTAATTCTGGCACCCACCAACCTTCTCCAAATATTAGAAATTTCTGGATTAACTTCGGTTGTGTCTACTTGATTGTTTGTGTTTAAAATCATGGCTGATAACTTTGTATAAAAGCAAAGGTTGTTTTTCATCTACAGGAATGACAACAAGTCGAGGAAAATAGAGAACCTCTCCTCCACCGGCAGAGGATTAACCTCCACCCACACACCCACTTAACATTGAATAATTAATTACCAGCATTGAACTGAATACTGTAAAAACAATCAATACTCTAAACTGATTATAAAACAAAACATGAGATACACACTCAGAGAAATGAGTTGTACAACAGCTTTGTGTACGAAAATAAAGACATGGCATGGGAGAAGAGTGAGACAGAGAGAGAGAGCAAGAGGGAGGGAGAGAACAGAGAAAGAGAAAGAGAGAGAGAGACATACATACACAGACATGATGTAGAAATTATGAAAGACAAAGAGGCTGTTTAGCATTCACGAAAGATTAAATAAATTTCAAGTCAGCCATTGTACAAAGCCATATCTAATTTCATGTACCTGTGTTTTTTTTAGGAGCTTGAGTCATCATCATCATCATCATCATTTTAACATTTATCTTTTTACATGCTTGTGAGAATCAGATGGAATTTGATGAGGCAGATTTTCAATGTCTGGATGCTCTTCCTGTTACCGACCCTCACTCATTTCCAGACAATGTAATTATTTGCCATGACCAGACAGGTGTTCCATAGAAGACTACAAATAAACAACACCACTTGTATGACTGTGAGGCTTGTTTACAACCTTCACTTGATGGCAAGTCAAGGTTACACACACACATGAATGTGTATGTGAGAAGCTTCTTTCAGTTTCTGTCTCTTTACTCTTTTACTTGTTTTCAGTCATTTGACTGTGGCCATGCTGGAGCACCATCTTTAGTCGAGCAACTGACCCCAGGACTTATTCTTTGTAAGCCTAGTACTTATTCTATCGGTCTCTTTTGTCAAACCGCTAAGTTACAGGGATGTAAACACACCAGCATCGGTTATCAAGTGATGTTGGAAGGACAAACACAGACACACAAACATATACACACACACATATATATATACATATATATGACAGGCTTCTTTCAGTTTCCGTCTACCAAATCCACTCACAAGGCTTTGGTAGGCCTGAGACTATAGCAGAAGACATTTGCCCAAGGTGCCACACAGTGGGACTGAACCCAGAACCATGTGGTTTGTAAGCAAGCTACTTACCACACAGCCACTTCTACGCCTATGAAATCTACTCACAAAGCTTGGGCTGGCCTGAGACTAAAGTATAAAGCATTTGCCCAAGGTACTGCACAGTGGGACTGAACCCAGGACCATGTGGTCAGGAAGCAAGCTTCTTAACCACACAGTCACATCTGAGCCAGTGTATTTTCTTTTAATATTTCTTTCAGGTGTCAATTACCCATGCAATATGATTTTATGCAGTTATATATTTTATTCACATGAGAAAATATTGTACAAATAATGCTTCACCTTAATTAATCATATTTTTAGGTTTTGAGTTATATAAATATAAAATAAATACAGGTGCAGGAGTGGGTGTGTGGTAAGAAGCTTGCTTCCCCAACCACATGTTTCCAGGTTCAGTCCCACTGTGTGGCACCTTGGGCAAGTGTTTTCTTCTAAAGCCTCAGGCCAACCAAAGCCTTGTGAGTGGATCTGGTAGATGGAAACTGGAAGAAGCCCATCATATATATATATATATATATATATATATATATATATATATTATATCTATATATATATAATATATATATATATATTATATCTATATATATATATATATATATATATATATAATATATATATATATCCACTGCATGGCACCTTGGAAAGTGTGTCTTCTACTATAGCCTTAGGCGAACCAAAGCCTTGTGAGTAGATTTGGTAGATGGAAACTGAAAGAAGCCTGTCATGTGTATATATATTTGTATATATATTTGTGCATCTGTGTTTGTCCCCTCACCATCATTTGACAACCGATGTTGGTGTATTTACGTTTCCATAACTTAGCAGTTTGGCAAAAAGAGCCCGATAGAATAAGTACTAGGCTTACAAAGAATAAGTCCTGAGGTCAATTTATTCAAGTAAAGGTGGTGCTCCAGCATGGCCACAGTCAAATGACTGAAACAAGTGAAAGAGTAAAAGGAAAAGAATTAAGAGGCAACAGTAATAATGGCTTCAAATTTTGGCACAGGGCCAGCAATTTTGGAAGGCGGTTAAGTTGATTACATTGACCCCAGTGTTCAATTGGTCCTTCTTTTATCACAGAATTTGAACACAGAACATAAAGACAAACGAAATGCTGCTAAGCATTTCGCCCTGCATGCTAATGATTCTGCCAGTTCACCACCTTCCAGCATTGTAATAGTAATAATTCCGCCAAGATCAACTTAGCCTTTCACCCTTTTGGGGCTGATAAAGTAAATACCAGTCACGTACTGGTGTTGATATAATCAACTTACCCCCTCCCTCGAAACTGCTGGCCTTATGCCAAAATTTGAAACCAATATTAAAAATAATAATAGCCAGTGTCTTAATATTCTTTTCTACTCTAGATTAGATCGACCCCAGTACGCAACTGGTGCTCAATTTATTGACCTCGGCAGAATTTGAACTCAGAACGTAAAGACAGACAAAATACCGTTAAGCATTTCACCTGGCGTGCTAACGTTTCTGCCAGCTTGCCAGTATCTTAATATTCTTTTCTTTTCTACTCTAGGCACAATGCCTGAAAGTTTGGGGGAGGGGGGCAGTCAATTAGATCGACCCCAGTGCGCAACTGGTACTTAATTTATTGACCCTGAAAGGATGAAAGGCAAAGTCGACCTTGGCAGACAAAATACCGCTAAGCATATTGCCCGGGAAGCTAACACTTCTGCCAGCTTGCCGCCTTAATTTGAAAGGATTATTAAAATAATAATAGTCAGTGTTTTAATCTTATGATAGAAATAGCCATTGTGCTGCTATTACAATATCAACAGCTTGTTTGTTTCTCAATGCTCTGAGATACGAGTGTCAAAAGCAACAATACACTCGGCCATTATTAAAGTTTCTAGCAGTAATGATGCTCAAACTTCATTTAGAGAAAGTTTTATCAAAATAATTAAGAATTCTCAGTAAATATCTTTGGAGAGGTTTAAATTAAATAAAACAATGATCCATTATTAAACAGGAATTAATTTTAATAATTTATGGTATTAATTAGTCAAGATTTCAATGGCAACAGTGTTCAAGTTATTATCAGCAACAATGGAATATTTGCTATCGTTCTTCATTAAAATTCCTTGTCTTTAGGAATTCATAATTTGATGACTTCAAACCAAAAATCCAACAAAGGGAATATATTTATTCTGGTTTTAATTACAAAACAGGTGCAGGCATGGCTGCGTGATTAAGAAACTAATTTTGCAACCCTATGGTTTTGGGTTCAGCTTCAATACGCACCAGCCCGGACAAATGTTTCCAAGTATACACCCACTCCCAGCCAACCAAAGTTAATTTGGTAGATGGAGACTGAAAGAAGCCTGGACAATCAATCAATCTATCTGCTATCTGTCTGCCTGTCTATCTATCTATCTGCCTATCTCTCTATATATCTATCTGCCTATCTATCTATCTGTCTATCTATCTGCCTCTCTATCTATCTGTCTATCTATCTATCTATCTGCCTATCTGTCTATCTATCTATCTGCCTATCTATTTATCTATTAAGCTATTTGCCTATCTATCTATTTATCTATCTAGCTATCTGCCGATCTAGTTATCTATCTAGCTATCTGCCTATCTATCATCTATCTATCTACGTGTCTGCCTATCTATCTATATATCTATCTACATATCTGTCTAACTATCTAGCTGTCTGTCTTTCTACCTATCTGTTTGTCTATCTACATATCTGTCTACCTTTCAATCTAGCTGTCTATCTTTCTATCTATCTGTTTGTCTATCTAGCTGTCTGTCTATGTATCTGTCTATCTATCTAGCTGTCTGTCTATGTATCACCCCCCCCCCTTGATATTACTCATGAACATCCCTACCATACAAGTGGTGACATTTGTTTGCAATCTACCATGAAAACATGTCCAGTCATTAAGCTATTTATATTCAAAGGACCAAGGGAATTATTACCCTGCTTAGAAACAAGTGAGGATCGTTGGGGACAGGAAAGACATCAGGCTGCAGAAAAATCTGTCTCAACAAATTTCTTCTGACCCATGCAAGCAAGGAAAAATGAATGCTAAAACAACGAGGATGATAACGAGATGATTTACTCTTATCCAATTATAATTAAATTTAATTCCATCTCAACAACAGGTTTGGTGTATTGCCTGATTTAGGAGATAAGATTCACATGTAGCTGTCAGAGCTCACCGGAATCTGATGTCTGACAATAAATCAAGTGACAGTAATTGTTATTGTGAATACAAAAGAGCCGCATATCAAACAAAAATAATATTTTCAAGTCAACAGCTACTTATGGACAAGTATATGTAACTAAATTCCATTGTCTCTGGTTGAAACATTTCAAAGTCCAGAGTTTGTAGTGGAAACATAATAGCTCGCTGACTATATCTATTCCAACCACGTGAATACTACCCTCTAAAGTTAAAAAAACAGATGCTGGACAGAGTAATATGGCAGAAACAAAAAAAGAGGGGTGGAAACTGAAACTAGATTGTGGAAGAGATGGAATTTATGGCACTACCAGTGGCTTTAGAATTTTGTTAAAATGAGATAAAACGTGATTGATGTAAATGAGAAATGGGAACAAAACTTACTCACAAGAATACTTGATGACTACATGGCTTTGATGTAAAACTACATTTTATTCTACTTCATTCTTGTATTTGCTTTGCAAGATACTTGCCACAAATTCCTATGTTGAAATAAATCTTGTCCTGGGAGGGTTGTTATGCCAACAATAATAATAGACACATGCACTGGTTCAATATCACTTCTTTATTGTTAGCCAATTGGTTAAATATATAAACAACTAACTAATCAATCACTTGTTTAATGTGTTGATTAAATGATCAATTGGTTGGTTGTTAGTCAAAGTCTTTTCATTGCTTTTCGCAACCTTTTAAGTGAATTCCCCTCTCTCTTTGAGGTCTGCTCTGAGTCTCAACAATAAAGAAGTGATACTGAACCAGTGTGTGTGTTTATTATTATTGGCACAATGACCCTCTCACAACAAGATATGTTTTATTCACTGGCCATCAAGAGGTTTTAACCTGAAATGATGCTTAGGAGTATATCATATAAGTGCAGGCATGATCATGTGGTTAAGAGGTTCGTGTTGGAACCAAATGGTTTTGAGTCCAGTCCCATTATGTGGCATGCCTTGGCAAAGTGTTTCTTACGACAGAGCTGACTTATGTAGTGTGAGTGAATTTGATAATCAGAAACTGTAATATAAACACATCATCATCGTGTAAAATTTGTTTTTCCATGCTAGCATGGGGTGGATGGAATTTGTTGAGGTAGAATTTTCTATGGCTGGATGCCCTTCCTGTCACCAATCCTCACATGATTCCAAATAAGCTGATATTTCCTCATGGCCAGACATGTTTTTCCGGAAGACTGGAAACGAAGGTTTATGACAGAGATGCTCGTTTCGATTATCAAACAATGTCAAGCCAAAGACACACTGACACACACACACATGTATGCACATATTCATATCCATACTTATACACCCACACATGCACATATACAAATATATACACACATGTACATATAAATGTAGACTTGCACATGGACACATATGAATACATCATACACACACACACATGTATAGAATACATGTGATGATTGCCTCATTTTGTCAGATGATACCCGTATCATATTCACCCCCAATCTAATTTACTTCCAGCCTTGTGTGCACACAGATATAATTTTTCAGGCCAGCTCCACCATGCATCAAACACCATAGGGTTTTATAAAATAGGAAGCTGATCAAGAAACGAAATGGTAGTGAGACATTTGTACATCACAGGATTTAAGGGACAAAAGTTTGTACAACACTTTTGCAAATCTCTCAGTCACTGACCAGTTGTGCTAATCCACCTCCAACAATAGAGAGCAGTCACGATATTCCCTTCTGTATTGGCTAACTCTGATGAGCATAAAGTTATATAATCGGATTGTTACCTAACACTCCATTGTATTCTTTACACAAAACCAATTGGTAAGATCAGCCGTGATGGATATTTAATACTATACATTTCGGATAATATATACACACACACACGCAAATTGGGCTTCTATCAGTTTCCATCTATCAGATCCACTGAGAAGGCTTTGGTTAACCTGAGGCTGTAGTAGACAATATTTGCCCAACGTGCTACACAGTGGGAACTGAACCCAAAACCACACAGGTTGGGAAGCAAACTTCTTACCATACAGCCATGCCTGCACATGATGTCTTGCCTTATAAGTACACATATTAAATGGATGCATGTGAATACAATCTATTTGAATTAACTAACACATAATTAATCTAGGTTAATCCTCTTTAATCTAGGCTAATTCTATTCCTACTGTCACTTTTAGACATTTTTGTTTTGTTTTTATCTCCTCCTCCCCCTCCTCATCACCATAATTATTATTATTATTATTATTATTATTATTGAAAATTTGATTTGGGTTTGTTCTTATTCCTGGTAGAATTTCTGTGGGTAGTGGGTTACTCCCTGCAACCTTAGGGATCCACAAGCTTTCAATAATCTTCCAAGTGCTTAAAACCCTCTTGATAATCTTTCCTGTCCCCAAGAGGTAAACTTTCTGTAGAAAATCTTCAGGGCATTCTACTCCAATCTCCTTCCACCAATCCTCCATATCATTACCAACAGTTCCTAACACACCAGTTATTACAGGCACAACAACCTTTACAGTTTTAATATTCCAATTTCAAATTTTAAGGGATTGTATTTTTTTTTTGCTTGATTTTAATCCTCTTTCTTTACAATCCTAGAATCAAATGGACGTGATGGATCAATTAGTAAGCAGCTTCACTTTTCCTTGTCTATTGTTTTCTAGCTTCTTATCTGCTTGAATAAGAAAATCTCATTAACCCTTTTGTTACCAACCCAGGTGAAACCAGCTTTGGCTCTGAGTACAAATGTCTTGTTTACACAAGTTCTGAATTAAAATCTTCCAAACTTTAGTCGCAATATATGTTCCCAACACTAGCTTAATGATAACTAAGTTATTTTACTAAATTCTTTGTTATACTGAAAGTAATTGAAAGAAACCCAGAGCATCTCAACAGAAATATGGTAACAAAAGGGTTAAAATATTTAATAGAGTAACAATTCTTAACCCTTTTGATACCAACCTGCTTGAAACTGCCTCTGGCTCTGTAGTACAAATGTCTTGTTTTCATACATTTTGAATTAAAATCTTCCACCAAACCTTAGTCACAATTTATGTTCCTAACACTAGCTTAATGATAACTAAGTTATTTTACTAAATTCTTTGTTATATTTAAAATTAGCAACTCGGGCTAATACGAACAAATAAGGTAGGTGTAAAAGAATAAACTAGCATCTTTTGTCAAGAGTACAGGTGACAATCAGAGTGCTGATGTTTGTTGGGCACTCCACAGGTGTTATTTGATTGCAGTTATTCTGTGTCTGTGTGTAAAGATCAGTTGTGTTTTATAGGGTTGCTTTATTTTTATCCTTAACTTAGAAATGGAGAAAGATATAGTGCTCGATATAAAAAAAATAATAAGCCATTTGGGGTTAGAAATAAAGCAGGAAAATGTGAAATTCTTCAAGCAGGCATATGTCTTATGCAAAATCTGTGATGAGCCCGAGTGACGCTGATGACCTGGAGTCACCTCTAATATTCTCTTATTCTTTTATATATGCCTCTGAGACATACGTATCATCAAGTTCTAACACCAGTGAAGCATTATGCCAAAACAGTCATAGAAATCTGGTGCAGGCTTCTGCCTGGCCAACCCTTGTGAAATCATCCCACCCATGCTAGCATAGAAGGCAGACTTTAAATGACGACAATGATGATATACACACACACATACACATGTATACATTATAAGATATCCATATATTTATATATATAGTACACACACACACACATGCACAAACACACATGCATGCATGCACACATGCATGCACACATGCATGCACACTATGGGTTACCTTTCAATTTGTGCCAACTGAATTTACTCCCAAACCTTTGGTCAGTCTGGTGCCACAATAAAAGACTCTTGTCCATGGTGCTGTGCAGTGGAACCGCTGTAGGTAAGAAGTTTGCTTTCACAAACTTCCTACCTGTACAACCAAACTTACATCTATAGCTATCTACCATATCAGCTATTTTTGTTCCACCCACAAGTCAGCCTCCGCCAATCAAATCTATGATCCAGGGCACTCCAAACATGACCAACTCATCTATTTTAGAAATATCAAGAACAGGCTACCATATTATATAAGTTATATAACTTTACATGTTTAAAGATGCCAGGGATATTTGGCTGCTATTTCTTATTTCTTTACTGCCCACAAGGGGCTACACACAGAGAGGACAAACAAGGACAGACAAACGGATTAAGTCGATTACATCGACCCCAGAGCGTAACTGGTACTTATTTAATCGACCCCGAAAGATGAAAGGCAAAGTTGAACTCAGAACGTAGCGGCAGGCGAAATGCCGCTAAGCATTTCACCCGGTGCACTAATGATTCTGCCAGCTTGCTGCCATTTGGCTGCTATTTCTAGCAGAGAGAAGAGTCACGTACAGGCTTTCTCAACTGCGATAAAGGGAACCTACAGAGCAACCCATAGCGAAGGCGGCAATGCCTTAGCAAATCAATGTACAGAGCCTCACTGTATGCAAGCTGTTATGTGCAGTCGATCTGAAGACTTGCATTTTGTTTAGGGTCTGTTAAAATAGAACAGATATTGATTTCTCTGTGTTGCATGCTTTCAGGAATGCGTGTCATAAGATGCATGCAACTGTGTGTACGTGAGCAAACGAACACACGTGCATGCTTGTAGTTCATGCAAATTTATAATAGCAGCCTGTGTGTATTTATAGAAATGCGTGCCTACATGTGTGTGTGTGTGTGTGTGTGTGTGTGTGCGTGCATGTATATACACACACGCACACACACACACACACGACTACGCAGAGGTGTGTGCATGTATGTTTGTGCAAACGTATGTGAATAAGCAAGCACTTAAATATATATATAATGCATGAGTACATATGTATCTATGTGTGTGTATATATATATATATACAAATGTGTGTATGGATGGATAGACGTGATCTCATATATATGTGTGTGTGCGCGTGTGCACGCACACACACATTTCATATACTTACACACACACGTGATATGCAGGTACACAAACTATGTGTGATTATATTTCCTCCATAATCCTATAGCACCCCCCATCACACACATGCCCATTCCACAATATTCCATGTTTTTGGGGGTTTTTTTATTCCGAAGCTATATTCCTCTAATTTAATTTCTCGCCATTCTGTTAATAACATATTAGTTTACTGTCATCTTGGAACAGTTGGAATTGAATGCAAGAGTTCGGAATATCTGCCACATCTAATGCGTCTAGTCTTGTGGTTGCGTTGTGGAATATTTACAGATGAGTGGTTTCCATGGTAACAGTTTTGTGCTCGACTCCTGCCTGCCAATGCAAGGAATGCACCAGTTGCAACAACTGTCAACATGTTTTTCGGTCACACATTTTCTTGTGCAACACGGAGGCACAATCAATGAAGACCAATAAAAAAAGACAAGACTAAAAGACTGGATTTTTTTTCATTCTGTGCTGCGTCTTCACAGACTTGTTTTAATTGATCGAGTTTTTTTTTTTTTTAGTTTTTACTGGGGTTTTATCATAATTATCATTATTATCATTTTTCACTTGGTAAATTGTAAAATATTGTAATATTTATAGGTGTATAAATAAAAAGCAAAACAAGGAGAAAAAAATAGAACCTTGGCAAGTAAATTATAAGAATGAGAAGAAATAAATGAATAAATAAAGTGAAACCGTTTCAATTTGATGGAACTAACTATGCAGAATAATTTAAAAGAGAAAATTAAAATGTGCAAATGTTTCTTAAATCAAAGTGTTTCTACAGTTCTTCACAGAATTTAAAAGAACTTAATGGATTCTTTTATTGAGAAAAAAATGCATGCATGAGAGGGGGGGAGAGGGAGAGAGAGAGAGAAGTGAGAGATTGACAGGTAGACAGAGAGACATATAGAGAGATGGATAGATGGATGGAATGATAGAAAGACGGATAGAGAGATGGCTTGATATATAGATAAAAAGCAAGACAGATAAAGCTAGAAAACTAGACAGAGATAGACAGACAGATAGGTAGATAAATAGGTAGACAGATAGGTAAACAGGTAGATAGATAGGCAATCATGTAGGTGGATAGATAGATAGATAGATAGATAGATAGATGGATAGATGGATAGATGGATGGATGGATGGATGGATGGATGGGTGGGTGGGTGGGTGGTGGGTGGGTGGGTGGGTGGATAGAGATAGACAGATAGATAGATAGATAGATAGAAACAAACAACTAGATAGAGAAACAGATAAATAGAAAAAGACAGAGAATGGGGGAATGGGAAATAAAGAAAATGTATTTAGTCATTCATTTTAAATCTTTAATAATGTCATCAGTTGTAGGGACAGAAAGATTCAATAATTTTGAATGTAGAATAATATTTCTATAGAATTATGACAATGCTTGTCTCTGAGAACAGGAATCATACCATTCTTTGAGATTTATTCGTTTATATTTGTTAATAATAAAAGCAATTTTTGTTCTGTTGCTAAATACAAGAGGTGTTGCAGGAAAGAGATCATCTCTCTCCTCTCTTTTTTTTATCTCTCTATTAATCTATATCTTGTCAATTCTATATTAAAACTATTTATCTCTTAATCCTCTTCTTAGTACCAACACTCAATAAAGGTCATCTGCTAACAAGTCATGTTTGCTATTCTGGTTCAATCCCAAGTTACATCATTTCACACAACTCACCCCTACCTCATCCTTTTCTCTAATTGGGACAGTCGACACCCCTCCCTTGAGCCAGTTTACGTCTTAGTGGCCAGAGTATTCAGCTCAAGATCATGAGTTTGCTTCCTGGAGTCGTGTTCTGCCCTTGAGCAAGACACTTTATTTCTCATTGCTCCAATCCACACAGCTGACAAAAGTGATTTGTACCTGTAATTCAAAGGGGGACAGCCATGTCACTCTGTATCCTGCTGAATTTCTCACAGAATTATGTTATTGCTGCTGGATTGGCTCCTGTGCAGGTGGCACATAAAAAGCACCATTTGGGCGTGGCTGTTGCCAGTACCACCAAACTGGCCCTCGTGCCAGTGACACGTAAAAGCACCCACTACACTCTTGGAGTGGTTGGCGTTAGGAAGGGCATCCAGCTGTAGAAACTCTGCTAGACCTCAGTCAAATCGTCCAACCCATGCTAGCATGGAAAGTGGACGTTAAATGATGACGACGATGTGTGTCTGTGGAGCTCTCAGCCACTTGCATGTTAATTTCAGGAGCAAGCTGTTCCACTGAATGCATCGCCTGGAACCCTCATCAGCAAAACCAATTGAGAGCAGGACCCTCTCCTTCACAATGTACTCACATTCCTTCAGCCAGGCAACAACAGCTTCAGTTGATGCCTTTCAGTCATTCTCTAGAGGGGGCAGCTGACAAGATACCTATTTCTTTATTACCCACAAGGGGCTAAACACAGAGAGGACAAACAAGGACAGACAAACGGATTAAGTCGATTATATCGACCCCAGTGCGTAACTGGTACTTAATCTATCAACACCGAAAGGATGAAAGGCAAAGTCGACCTCGGTGGAATTTGAACTCAGAACATAACGGCAGATGAAATACAGCTACACATTTTGCCCGGCATGCTAACATTTCTGCCAGCTCGCCGCCTACAAAGATACCACACTACAAACTGAAGGGATAAGGTAAGGGATGAGTATATCTTATCTCTGTCATTGCCGCAGCAGCCAAGGTTAAGACCCACAACTTTTCATAAGTTTATTCCCTCTCACAGAGACAAGACATAAGGCACCATCCTGCTGTAGAAATTGTGCCAAAGTAGACATTGGAAAACACAATGCTGACTTCTGATTCTTCAGATCATGTCAGACTGTCTGACCCAGGTCAGAATTGGAACATGGGTGTTAAATATTCCAAGATGATACACCCTGTTCTTCATGCAAAATGAATGAAAACTGGATTTAATCATTTAGCATTCAAAACGGCCATATGCACCCCAAATATTCTACCTGTTATGTTTTCAAACTGGCCAGATTCAGCCTCTCACACCTTATGCAGTGCTACGTAAAAGCACCTGTGTGGAACCACTTAAAAGTACCCATGCAGTGCCATGAAGAAGCACTCAACACACTCTCAGAGTGGTTGGCATTAGGAAGGGTATTCAGCTGTAAAAATCTTGCTAAATCAGACTGGAGTCTGGTGCAGCTCCACAGCTTGCCAGTTCTGGCCAAACCATGCAACCTATGCCAGCATGGACAACAGATGTTAAGTGATGATGATGATGACGATGACATTGGAATCTTGAAGCTACAAGATAGTTTGTGATTAACTGAAAACAGTGTAAATCAATAGGCATTACATTTGACAGAGTAACCTCAATGCTTAAGGGTTGAAGCTAGCAGGGTTCAGATTTAAACTTTACAGCTTAGATCAAGATTAACTCCTCATCTAAAACAGCAGAGTGTCAGACAGAATTAGCTGAGACAGATCTGCTGTGGCAGGATGCCCTTCCTGTCACCAACCCTTATCTGTTTCCAAGCAAGGTAATATTTCCTATAGCCAAACATGACTTTCATGGAAAACTGGAAACAAACAACTTCACTCACATGATGGCAATGCTCCATAACAGCCATCACATATCAAGACAAAGTACACAGACACATACAACACACAAACACAACAGGCTTCTTTAAGTTTCCTATTTCTCTATTGCCCACAAGGGACTAAACATAGAGGAGACAAACAAGGACAGACAAAGGGATTAAGTCGATTACATCAACCCCAGTATGTAACTGGTACTTAATTTATTGACCCCGAAAGGATGAAAGGCAAAGTCGACCTCAGTAGCATTTGAACTCAGAATGTAAAGACAAACAAAATACCGTTAAGCATTTCGCCCGGCGTGCTAACGTTTCTGCCAGCTCGCCACCTTTAAGACTTCTATAATATAGGCCCAACTTCACAAACAAGACCCAGGGTGAATTTTTGATACAATTATTCCTGACAAAAAAAGTGCATCTTATATGCCATCAAATATGGTAAGTAACCCCCAGATTTAAGTTCCAAGGATGAAATAACTATAACAAAACAACAGTCCCTAAAATATGTTCCCCCTAAAATTCTTCATAAAACGTTAATCTATAAAATAAAATATTAAGTGCACAAACCTACGAACAATTTCCTTTACATCCTAAAATATCGTGCCTCTCTCCCCACATCTCCATTTTTTGGCAAGCATTTTAAAACCGAGTAATAACAGGTTTTGCACAACATTTACTTCAAAAAGAGCGATAAAGAGGAAACTTATAAAAAAATAATAACATTTCTGCATTGAGAATAATAGAAGAAAATATAAAAACAGCAACAAAAAAAATGAAAAAAAAAAAAAGAAAACCACCAATGGTTCGTGGTGCAGTGTGATTATATTAACCGAAAATGAAGAACAAAAAGTTTAGAAATAAAATTTTCCCAACGTATTTGAAGGTGGAGACATAAAATCCAAATCAATAACGGGTCATAAACAGATAAGAAAAATCACATCGTTTTAATATAAACTACATATCACCCGCTGTATTATTAGTCATAGCCTATCATGTCCTTATAATAGACTAATGGTTAGAGATTTATTTATTTATTCATTTGTGTTTAGATTATTCATCATGAATGATAAACTTAGGATTGGCTCTATATACAGTGCAGTAGTCTGTATGAGTAATTTCAGTGTGGCTGTTAAGACAATGCAGACACAATAATCATCATCATCGTCAACATCATTGTCATCATTATCGTTGTCATCATCACTGTCATCATCATCATCATCAGCGTTTAGCTCTTTAGCATTTAAACTAGCTGTGTCTGGTCAAAATATTCTACCTGTTTTAGGTTGAAACTGGTCAAATCCAGCCTCTCACACCTACCTTACAATGTCATTCTAAAAAGAATGAACAATCACATCATCATAATCCAAAAGCTGGAAGATAATGCTTGATTAATTAAAACAATGTGAATAAATAAGCCCTATATTTGACAGAATAATGTGAATTCTAAAGGGTTGGCATGGGTTGAATGGTTTGACAGTATCAGAAAGGTCCAAAGCCTGCATCATGCCTCAATGTCTGATTTGGCAGGGTCCCTATGACTGAATGCCCTTCTTAAGGCCAGCCACTTTACAGGGTTTACTGGGTGCCTTTTTTTTTCATGGCACCAGCACTAGTGAGGTTGCTATGCAGTTCATATGATGAAAATCCCTTTCAACTGATTAGGGCTGTAGTATAGAGGGAGGCAACTCTATGGCAGAATATAAAGGGTTAAAAGTATGAGAGAAGAGGCTGGAACAGGTTTCTTGTTGTAAAGAATCTACATGGCTACTCACATTATTGAAGAGAAGATGAGAATAATCAAGTGGAGCTGAAAAGAGATAAAAATAGAGAAGACAAGGTATCAGGGTGGACCCTGAGAGCACAAGGAGAGTAGATCAGAGTGAGGACAGAAGAACAAGATACATGTGTGTGTGTGTGTGTGTGCATAGAGGTTGTAAGGGTGTATGGAAGAGTAAGAGATGGTTAGAGATAGTAAATGGGTGATGGAGGAGGTGGGGTGGATATAATAAAGAACAAATATTGAGTGGGTGATTAATGAGATGAGTTAAGATGGAGAAGACTGACACTGCAGAAAGCAGAGAGAGTGAAAAGTGAATGATGATAATAATCATAATAATAATAATAATAATAATAATAATAATAATAATCCTTTCTACTATAAGCACAAGGCCTGAAATTTTGGGTGAGTGGGCTAGTTGATTACACCCCCATCCCCCGTAGTCTTTAAGTGGTACTTATTTCATTGACCCCACTGAAAGGATGAAAGGCAAAGTCAATCTTGGCAGAACTTAAATGCAGAATGAAGGACAGATGAAATGCCATTAAGCATTTTGCCTGGCATGCTAATGATTCTGCTTGCTCACCATCTTAACAACAACAACAACAACAACACAATAATAATAATAACAATAATAATAATAACAATAATAACAACTACAACAACAACAATAATAATAATAATATTGATGATGACAATGATGATGATAATAAATGCCCTGATGCAATATCAGACAGTGATCTTCATGGCCTCTGATCTTAATTAACTGGAAATGCTATCATGTACATTGTTTTGTCTTTGTATAAAAGATGGGCTACAGCAAATATTCTGCTCAATACCACAGATTTGCTTGTCAGTTGTTTGATTTTAACCAGTTGAGCATGTCCCTTAGTGGCTGACGATATGTGCATCTCTGATCACGAGCAGAAGTAGTGGGGGAGCATCATAACCATGTGTTGAGAGGGATTCTTTGGGGTTTGAATAATTCACCTTTGGAAAAATGGTTGAATTATCAATATCCTTTAACAAACCTTATTCAGGGACCTTTTGAGTGAGGTGGGCTACTCAACCTGAAGAAAATTCTAACTGGGCCCCACCTGCAAGGTCATGTGCTGTTTATCTTGATATGAGATCACTATGTCGCACACATATGGTTGTGATGCATGTGCCTGGTGTACCCTTATCAGACGAGTAGTCATGATGGGTATACTGGGCTTCGTATATTTTACCCCAGTGTCACTTTGATGGCGTGCACTGCTGTCTCACTCAATAATAATAATAATAATAATAATAATAATAATGATGATGATGATGATGATGCTTGCAAATACTACAAAATTAAATCCCATGATAAGTGGTACAGGCATCATCCAGAGGTTGTAATAAATGTTGAGGGTGTCACCATCCCTTGGAACTTCCCAATACAAACAGACAGAAAAATTGACTCCAATCGACCGGACATTGTGATCAAAGACTACAATAGAGGAACTTGTCTGTTAATTGATATATTTGTCCCACAAGATCAAAATGTCTCAAGAAAAGAATATGAAAAGCTTTCTCACTATAAAGATCTGCAAATTGAAATCACAAATATGGGGAAGCTTAGGACTATGATGATACCAGTAATAACTGGTGTGTTGGGAATGATAAAGAAGGGAGCTGAGAAGTATAATAAGTAATTCCCTGGTAACTCCAATTTCTGTGAACTGCAAATGATAACCTTGAGTACAACCCACATACTACGTTATAATGAAAGGAAACCATAAATAATAATAATAATAATAATAATAATAATAATAATAATGTTGCAAAGTTGTAACAATTATCATTATTGCAACAAGTATGGACTAGACAGAGCAAAAAAGTGGTATGAACATAAACCCGAAGGCATCATTGAAAATGATAATGCAAATACCCTACGGGATTTTATGATTCAGTGCGACCATGAGATAGAGGATAAGAAGCCAGACATAGTTTTAATTGAGAAAGAAAACAAACTATGCTGGATCACAGATATAGCATGCCCAGCTGACAACAAGGTATGCCATAAGGAAGAAAGGAAAGTCGATAAATATGACAGGTTAGCTTGGGAGGTAAAGCAGTTGTGGTCAATGAAGAAGATGGTAGTAGTACCAATAATTATCAGAGCTCTGGGAACAGTGAGTAAAAATCCTGAGAAGTTCATGGGACAAATAAGGGCTGCAATAAGGCTGGGGCACTTGCAGAAAACAGCACTGCTTAGAGCCGCTCGAATACTCCGGAAGGTGCTCGAAAAATAAGAGGTGTTACCTTAGCTCACTGGTAGTGAACAGCTGGCACCGTAGTACATCTCCAATGTCAGAAGCCATGCAAAAATAATAATAATAATGATAATAATAACTATGATGATGATGATGATGATTTCAAGTTTTGGCACAAGGCCAGCACTTTCAGGAGAAGAGGTGAGTCAATGACATTCACCTTAGAGTTCAACTTGTAGTTATCTTATCGACCCCCGCCTCAAAAGAGACCAAAGACAAAGTCAGTCTCGGCAGCATTTGAACAGCTGCTCAGCATGGTTGGCAAGCAAGCATCTCAGCCACACTTATGCTTCTGGCTCTACTCTATCTGCTGCCTCATTCATTATTATTCATTGCTAACGATATTAGCAACAAATAATAAAATTCCCTGGAATCAACTGTCAGAGTAGAGTAGTTTAGCCATTTCTATTAGTAATCACAGTTGAAATATGACAAAAAATAGTTCTATTTTAGAATTTAGGCTTATCAAAGAAAGCTTACAACTATTGACAGTGATGGAAGAAAAAATACTAATAATAATAATAATAGTGAAATGAATGAAGATAAACAAATATTTGATATAATAAATCTCAAATTGTAAAAATCTGTCTTGTCTTTTTATTTCCCATCTTCCATTTCATCATCATCGTTTTAACATTCATTTTTCTAATCTTACATAGGTTAGCACACTGAATGAAATGATTGGTGGCATTTCGCCCGTTGTTATGTTCTGAGTTCAAATTCCGCCAAGGTCAACTTTACCTTTCATCCTTTTGGGGTCAACAAATTAAGTACCAGTTGAGTACTGGGGGGGGGGGGATCAATGTAATCAACTATAATGTAATCAATTTCAGGCCTCGTGCCTATAGTAGAAAGGATTAACTGATAACACAATTTATATACATACACATAAGCATACACACATACATGTGACAGGCTTCTTTCAGTTTCCATCTACCAAATCCCCTCACAAGCATTTGTCCAGCCCAGGGCTGTAGTAGTATTTGCCCAAGATGCTGCATAATGGGACTGAACTCAAAACTATGTGGTTAGGAAGTAAACTTCTTCATCACACAGTAATACCTGTCTGTTGTATATTTGCAACAACAATTTCTGCCGAAGAATATCTAAATAACCACAATTTCCATTGTGAACGACTGCCTCCTCTTTTACAAACATTTTTTAAGCATTACCCGATATTATCACTACTTCGTTCTTACTCGTTCTTAGAGAACCAGTAGCACCAAGTCTGTTTTACTGTCAGCTAAGCTTCACCGCCTTCCATCAGCGGCAGCAGCCTACAGAAAGAAGACATTAAAGAGACCTGCTGATGATAAATCAGTCAGCTATCAAAGCTGACTATTTCCTCTTAGTCTATACACTTGTTGGTGAAACCAGATGATCTCTGGAAATAGTCAGAATGTAACTGGATATGAAAACAAACCCATCAAACAATAAGAAACCAGTTTAGATTTATAATCATTATTTGGAATTAATGGACATCAGCTCTTATTATCTATCAACAAGCACTGAAAATGACCAAATACATGTCAAATAATGTAATTTATGACCAATGACCACTATTTATTTGCTTGGCTTCTCTCTTTCTTTATTCAGTTATTTTCAGGGTGGGGGTGAGGGGTGTTCTTTCTTTTTAAGCAGCCATCTTTTCTGTTTTATTTTTTCTTCTTTTTCATGCAAATATAGATGGGACAGGTTTTAATTCTCATTGGAGAAATAGTTTATATAGGTGCAGGTGTGGCTGTGTGGTAAGACGTTTGCTTTCCAATCACATGGTTCTGGGTTCAAACCCACTGCATGGCACCTTTGGCAAGTATCTTCTACGATAGATTGAGGATGGTCAAAGTGAATTTGATAGACGGAAACTGAAATAACCTGTCATTGTGTGTGTGTGTGTGTCTGTCCCCTGCCACTACTTGACAAGTGGTGTTTGTGTGTTTATTTCCCTGTAACTTAGCAGTTCAGTAGAAGAGATTGATAGAATAAGTACCAAGCTTTAGAAAAAATAAGTGCTGGAGGGGAGGGTCAATTATTTCAACTAAAATTCTTCGAGGTGGTGCCCCAGCATGGTCACAATCTAAAAAAAATAGATGCATGTCTCCCCTATTGACAATCTAACCATTCCATGGTAATGATCAAAGATGGAGCAAACTGGATAATAAGGCCTAATCGACAACAGGTGCTGGAATATCTGTATGGTCAAGAAGTTTACTTCGCAAGCATGTGGTCTCAGGTTCAATCCCATGGTGTGGTACTATAGACAGGTGTCTTCTGTAACCCCAGGTCAACCAAAGCCTTGTGAGTGGGTTTGCTGGAAACAGAGAGCAGCCCCATTGTTGAAGACATGTTTGGAAGTGAGTAACACTGTTTCCAAGGGATTTATGACGCACAGACAGAGGGAGGTCGAGGTAGCAAGTGGGTAGTGAGAAGGTAACGGTAACATGAGAGGGGTAGTAACAGTTATTGATTCTATGTAAGCTCTAATCTCTCGGTTCCACTCCCTCTCTCAGCTGAGAGGTCCTTGTCACGCGAGCTCACAGGTGCTGGTGCCACATATAAAGCACAATAAAGCACCATTTATTACAACCTCTGTATGGTGCCTGTACCACTTATCATGGGATTTAATTTTGTAGTATTTGCAAGCATTATTATTATTTTATTATTGAGTGAGAGAGCAGTGCATGCCATCAAAATGACACTGGGGTAAAATATATGAAGCCCAGTATACCCATCATGACTACATGTTTGATAAGGGTACACCAGGCACATGCATCACAACCATATGTATGCGACATAGTGTTACAATAGGAAGGGCATCCAGTTGTGGAAACCGTGCTGAAGTAGACAAGAGAGCTCTATTCAGTACTCTCGCTTTGCCATTTCCTGTTGAACCATCTGACTTGTGCCTGCATGGATAACAGACGTTAAGTGATGGTGATGATGATGACAACAAAGATGAAAGCACAGACACACAGACAACACTTTCAGAGTGTATGGTTTGAAATAGTTTGAATGAAAGAGTCAAGCAGAAATAAGATGATTGGTGGACGTCAGGTTATGAGGAAGTGATGGAGGAGGATGGCCAGGGTTGGACCACAGAAGACCATAGATGTTGGTGCAGAGGAGGAAGAGATGGAGATACGTCCGAAATAGAAAGAACCAAAAGATGAAAAGGTAAAAAAAAAAGAAAAACAAACAGTAAGCAAACAAACATGAGACAAAATTATTATTAAAAAAATAAAAGCATGCAAACTTTAAATATTCATTTGTTGTCGACTGGCAAACAGAAGCAGATGTATTAAACTAGCAGACACATTTCTAAAATAAACGGCCATGTTTGAAATATTCAAAGTCATTTATTACGAACAATAAACGGTGAAAATGAGTTTGTATGGCTTCGGTTCTGGTAAAGAAATAAATTAAAAATCAATCAAAATATTTGAGATGGGTTAGTTTAGAGATCAGTTAAATATAATTACAGCAATTATAGATTGGCAACTGTGTAATTAAATACGCTGGCAATAAGTAAATGGATGTTCAAGAAATAATAAAACAAGATCCTGTAATGTGGCATGGAACAATTTAAGAAGAAATAACCAAAGAAGTGAAAGGTAATAAACCAGGGCTCATTGTTCATCTCCAATCGTCACAAACTACTACTACTTTCATAAATATACATATACATACGTAGACATACATACATATATATATATATATATATATATATGTATATATATAGATTAATCAGCCGAAATTGCGAGGATGATCTGGTTCTTGACTGAAGATTGAAGGCTTCAAATGTCCCGTCCGTGTTTTTTGTATCGCCTTCTAAATGTTTTGCGTTCTTGTCCCAGTTTGTATTTTTTTTACATATATGTATATATATATATATATATATATATATATATATATTGTGTTGGTGCATAATTATTGCGACTTTTTTTCAACAAATTTTATTTAACAAAAACAATGACATGTAACAAAAACATCTTTAAATGATTATTCCAGAGCATATTCACCATCTACTTCAATTAATGCTTCCCATTTGCTTGGCAGACGGTCAGACCATCATTTAAAGATATTTTTGTTAAATATTGTCATTGATTTTGTTGAATAAAATTTGTTGAAAAAAGCCGCAATAATTATGCACCAACCCAATATATATATATATATATATATATATATATATATATAAAGATATGGATAAGATTGTTAATTTAAATTAAATAACGATCTTATCAAGTGGCCAGCATGGAAATAAAAACCTTCAAAGGTAATAATTATTATTAAAATTATAATTTAGGGTATCTACAAGATACTGCCATGCTGAAAATAGCACCCAAAATCTGACTGTAAAACCACATTAAATGTTCATACAGCACAAGGAGAGAAGACAAAAAGATAAAATAGAACTAGCAAAAAATGACTGGATATACTCTTTTACTCATTTACTTGCTTCAGTCATGTGACTGTGGCCATGCTGGAGCACCACCTTTAGTCGATCAAATTGACCCCAGGACTTATTCTTTGTAAGCCTAGTACTTATTTTATCGGTCTCTTTTTTGCCGAACCGCTAAGTTATGGGGACGTAAACACACCAGCATCGATTGTCAAGCGATGTCGGGGGGACAAACACAGACAAACACGCACGCACACAAGCACACACACACACACACATATATATATATATTATATATATATATATATATATACGACGGGCTTCTTTCAGTTTCCATCTACCAAATCCACTCACAAGGCTTTGGTCGGCCCAAGGCTATAGTAGAAGACACTTGCCCAAGGTGCCATGCAGTGGGACTGAACCCGAAACCATGTGGTTCGTAAGCAAGCTACTTACCACACAGCCACTCCTACGCCTATATGTATACACACAGCCACTCCTACGCCCATATATATACATATATATATGCATACACACACACATATATATATTAATATACATACATATATAAATATATATACACACATATATTGTGTGTTAAATAATGTCACCTGAAAGCAATTTTAAAACTAACAAATGAGCATTTACTGTTGGAATGGCTCTTAACCGACAGTAGTCAAAATTACTGTCCCAGTCAACATGATCTGTGTGTGTGTATACATATGTTGGTGCAGGTGTGGTTGTGTGGTAAGAAGTTTGCTTTTCAAACACATGGTTCCAAGTTCAGTCCCACAGCATGGCACCTCGAGCAAGTGTCTTCTTCTCCAGTCTCAGGCTGACCAAAGCCTTGTGAGTGGATTTGGCTGATAGAAACTAAGAGAAGCTGTTGCATGTATACATCTATAAGTGAGTGTGTGTTTACATCCCTGTGACTTAGTGGTTTGGCAAACAAGATCAATTGAATAAGTACCTGGTTTTACCAAAAAGTAATAAGCACTGGGGTCAATTCATTTGACTGAAATTCTTCAAGACAGTGCTCCAGCATGAGCATCAGTCTAATAAGTGAAACAAGTAAAAGGATATATATATATATATATAGCAGCATCAACACCAAGCAGTGATGAGGAATAAGCAAACTTTAAGTTAATTAGAATACGTTTCTGATATCAGAGTTACCTCATTTCCGTATTTCTCATTGGTGAAGGTTAAAGAGCTAGAAACATGCGTCTGGGAAACCACAAGAGGGAAGCATAGAGCAGATACGGGGTTTTTATACCTTTTACCAGAAGAAAGAATTTTTTCTTCACGGTAATTGCAATGAATTTGCCTTTAGAAGTTAAAATATGCCACAAACATATTTTAAATAACCTAAAATTTGTTTATATATCTATCTATCTATCTATATATATATATATATATATATACACACACACACAACATTTACACATGTATAAGCCAATATGTGTGTGTACATGTAAATATCTATGTATTTATTGTATTTATGTAAATGGATGTGTGTGCATGTATGTATATATATATATGTATATGTTATATACACACACATCCCAAATATGAATGAGCTACCATTATACTTCCAGCAGCCAAAATTCTGAACACCAGAAGATAAGAGAAATGAAATAAAATAAAATAAAATAAAGTGAAGCTAGAAGATTACATCATAATAAATATACATTAGAGCAAAATGGCTGAGATAATTTTCTCATAAGAAATTCATTGACTAAAATGTCACTGATAGTTATATTTTCCAAGAGGAAGGCGGTATGGGCTGTCTCATGTGACAAATCATGTAAGTCTGTGTCTATATAAATGTAGGAGTGCATGTGTGTGTGTATAGGTAGGTGTATAAATATATATATATGTATGTGTGTATAGTTGTATAGCTATATGTTTGTTTGTATGTGCATAGGTGTATAGATACGTATGTGTGTTTGCGTGTCGAGGCATGTTTGTGTATAGGGGCATAAGTATGTATACGTATGTGTGCATAATTTTAGAGTTGCGTGTGTGAATGTAACCATTTAATAGTAGCTGACAGCATGGTGATGCTTCGTGAAAATCAACGCGTCTTTTATACCAATATAATAGCCAGGAAGAAATCCTAATATCAGGAATCATTCAGAATAATGCATATTTAAAGAGCCATCTGTCAATAAAACTGTAGAAATATGGCTTGGAATTAAGCACTTGTTTTTCTAAAACAACCAGCATGTACGACGGCAGTGACTGTCATAACACACACCAAGAGAGTAGCAAATGTCATGAATCTGGACTTTAAAATTCAAAACCTATAATTTCAACATCAACAGAGAAAAATAAAGATAATATCTGGAACAGATTTATTGCCGTTTAAAAGACATTTGTTTTGTCCGACGTCCATTTCTCCATGCTAGCACAGCTTGGACAGGAATTGATTTCAGGTAGGATTCTACAGGGAAGATTTGGCTGTGTGTTAAGAAGTCTGCTTCCTGATCTTGTGGTTTTGGGTTCAGGCCCAGATGATGCCTTGAGTAAGTGTCTTCCATTATAGCTCCAGGAGACCAAACCCTTGTTATAGTGGATTTGGCAGATGGGAACTGAAAGCCTGTCTATGTTAAATACATATGTATGTAAAAAGAACCATTTGAGCATGGTCAATGCCAGTGCTGCCTGTCTGGCTCCTGTGCCGGTGGCACATAAAAAGCATCATTAGAGTGCTTTTAACATTCCACTGGCACGAGTGCCAATCAGGTGGTACTATTATTGGCCATGTCAGCGATTTTGATTTGATTTCACTTGCCTCAATGGGTCTTCACAAGCAAAGTTTATTGTCCAATGAATGAGGGGTACTCATAAGTGGGCCGGTTACACCCCACCTTGTTTGAAATAATTTTGAAAATCATAAAGAATTTAGTAAAATAACTTGTCTTTATTAAGATAATATTTGGAACATAAAGATTATTTTAAACAGGAGGTTGATGCTGAAGAACCAGGAGTGCTTCAGACAAGTTGGTTTCAAACGAGTTAGCGTCTGCCAGTGCTGAGCAAATGAGACTTTCAATAAATAAAAAAAAATCAAACTGCGGGACCAACTCCAAGTGTATTTTTCGATTGGAAACATTTATTTGGTTGCACTGCAGATAGAAGAGAGAGAATGAATGCTTTGATCAAAGAATCAATGTTCTTTGTGGAATTGATGATGATCAGAAGAAATACAATGATTGAATCATCCCAGAAGAATAATAGACAAAAAAGGTGATCAATGCAGACAGCCACCACCACCACCACCACCACTACTGCTACTACTACTACCATCATTACTACTACTACAACAACAACCACCACCACCACCGCTACTACTATTGCTGCTGCTTCTACTACAACCACTACCATCATTACTATCACCACCGCTACTACTACTACAACAACCACCACCGCTGCTACTACTACTATTGCCACCACCATCATTACTACTACTACCACAACTACTACTACTATCGGTACCACCATTACTACTACTACCATCACTGCCACTACTACTACTACTACTACTACTACTACCATCACCACTGCTGTTGCTATTATTACTAATTCTGTTATTGCTACTACCACCATCACTGTCATTGTTGCTGCTGCTGCTACTACTACTACAATATTAACAACAGTTTAATATGATGCTCTATTGTTACCAATCCTATTTCTGTTCTAAAATTTTTAAGAATGGCAGAAGGCCAAGAATTTGGTGGGGATGGGTTAGCAGATTAAATCAACCGCAACACTTGCCTGGTGCTTTATTTTATCAACCACAAATGGTGAAAAGGCAAAATTGACTTCAGCAAGGATTGAACTCACAACATAAAGGGCTGTATCTATACTTCGCAAGCATTTCGTCAAATGCTTTGCTAATTCTGCCAATCCACCACCCTGCTGTACAATATAATATTCTTTTCTACTCTAGCCATAGGGCCAGGTATTTGGGAGTAGAAAGGGGCTCAGCAGTGAGGTGGCAGAAACGTTAGCAAGCCGGTCGAAATGCTTATTGATATCTCGTCTGTCTTTATGTTCTGAGTTCAAATTCCGCTGAGGTCGACTTTGCCTTTCATCCTTTTGGGGTCGATGAATTAAGTACCAGTTACGCACTGCAGTCAATGTAATTGACTTAATCCCCTTGTTTGCCCCCTCTACGTTTGGCCCCTTGTGGGCAATAAAGAAATAAGAAGAGGGTTAGGCAATTACATCGACCCCAGTATTTAACTGGTACTTATTTCCTCGATCTTGAAAGTATGAAAGGGAAGTGGACCTTGGTGGAATTCAAACTCAGCTCTATGATACAATACTGACTTCAAATTTTGGCAAAAGGCCAGCAAGATCGGAGAAGCAGATAAGTCAATCATACTGACCCCAGGGCTCAACTGGTACTTATTTTATCGACTCCAGAAGGGTGAAAGGCAAAGTCGACTCAGGTGGGATTTGAACCCAGAATGTAAAGATGTATGAAACACCATTAGTCATTTTCCCTGATGTGCTAACGATTCTGCCAGCTCACCACCTCCCCCTACAGTACAAAATATTAAGAACTACTTTATATCACAGTGAAAGCATTCAGCTTAGTGTTTAGGGTATTCAGCTCGCAATCATGAGGTCAGGAGTTCAATTCTGAGTGGTGTATCATGTCCTTGAGCAAGACACTTTATTTCATGGTGCTCCAGTCTAATCAGCTGGCAAAAATGAGTTGGACCTGTATCTCAAAGGTCCGGCCTTGTCACATTCAGTGTCACGTTGAATCTCCCTGCGATCCACTCTAAAGGGACATGTGTCTGTGGAGTACTCAGCCACATGCACATCAATTTCACAAGCAGCATGTTCCAATGATCGGATCATAGCCAACGGAGTGCCAGTTACTTTATACTAAGATACAAATGGCAGTGCTAACAACTATATAAAGACCATGCCTACACTGTTACACTACGCCATACCCACAGCAAACCAGGGTGTGCCATATGACCCTCATCTTGTTAGAGTTATAACAGGCCTGTGGATTACTGGGTTACTCTTAGTCATTCGTGTGATTAGTTGTGTAGCAACAGATTAGTCAATCACAGCTGACCAGGAATTAGTCAATCATACCACCACCAACAACCATGACTAATATAAAGCTTCCTCCATAGACAATGTCATGAAATACAACAAATGTTCCCAAATGACTTAGTAACACACACAAGTTTCAGTTCCTGTCAACCAAACCCACCCACAAGACTTTGGTTGGCCCAGGGCTATAATAGAAGATATTTGTTCTTGTTCAAGGTTCCACAGTCATGTCTATGCTTATATATACAGAGTCTGTCAAAAAAATGTATACACACTTCAGTTAAATAAAAACATGTAGGAATATCTTAACGTGAAATTTATTCAGACGTCTGTGATTGAGAAGACCCGGCAAGATCACTGCTGTAGCCTATACCAGTGTCGCATAACCAACCCATTTAAAAAGTGCCTTTGAATCATCAGGCGACATGCAGCACTTGAGGAGACCTACTGAGTCAAATAAAATCAAAAATAAAATCACATTCAAAAATGGAAATTGTAGTTGTGGCTGATGCCAGTGCCACCTGACTAGCTCTTGTGCTAGTGGTATGCAATAAGCACCATTCACGCGTAGGTCATTGCCAGTACCGCCTGTCTGGCTCCCATGATGGTGGTATGTAAAAAGCACCCTCTACACTCTTGGAGTGGTTGGCACTAGGAAGGGCATCCAGCTGTAGAAACCTTACCAGATCAGATTGGAGCCTGGTGCAGCCTCCTGGCTTTCCAGTCCCCAGTCAAACTGTAACCCATGCCAGCATGGAAAACAGACAAATGATGATGATGATTACAAGGTTAATACAAGTTATTTTTAACTCTTTTTGCCTTTTTTCTTTGATATGTGAACAAAACAGTCAAGTTACTGGTGGGGGGTTATTGTCTGGTGTGGAGTGTCCTCAAGAGGTTTTATAGGACCATTTTTCTTTGAAGGTACTGATACTGGTCAAGCATACCTAGATATGCTATGCTTGTCCATTTTAGCAGCCACACATGCACTTCATGGACCAGACGGTGAACTTCCACACTATAGAGACATGTGAGCTTACCAGGAAGAGAATTTTCAAGGACACTGGATAGGACAAAGAGGTGCAGTTGAGTTCCTTGCATGTTTTTCTTATTTAACACCTGCAGACTTTTACTCATGGAACATCTTAATCTTTAGCACACAGCATTTTCTCTAGAATTATTTCCCCTGCCACTGTCCTGTTATTACAGGTGAGAAAACTCATACAGTGATATTATGCACCTACAGTGTGCCAAAGGTTAAAGGATATCATGTATTGCAGAAAACCAGCTACATTGATGGCCCTTTGGGAAGAAACTGAAACTGCATATGCAGCAATCCCATTGGACACTTTGACCAATGTTGCCCAAGCAGCAGCTTGCCATTCTAATAAGTGATTGTAAGCTAAAGGCCACCACTTTGAGCATCTTTTGTAATTGTAGAGGTTAAATGTAACTTGCATTATTCTCATAATGTCTGAATGAATTTAGTATCAAAATATTTCTACACATTTTTCTTTTCTCAAAGTATGTATACATTTTTTTTTGCAGACTGTATGTGTGTGTATGTATATATGCGCACACACACACACACACATTTCATATATAAATATGATTAAGTAGAAAGCAAATTTTGCAAAGAATACACTGATGTCTATTGAATCAAAACTAATATAATTATGGCATTTATCAAACTGATCCTAAAAACAAATGACAGACAGTCTTGGACAATGTCCAAACATGGATGCACAAAGCCTGACATTCTGCAATAAGTTCACCTCAATGAAGGTAAAATAATCAGATGAAAGCCCAAAAATTTGAGGGACTGGAAGAGTTGATTAAATCAAACCTAGTATATTACAGGTAGTTTCTTTATCGACCAAGGGAGCACAAAAGGCAAAGTTGACCTTAAAGGAACTTGAAGTTTGAAGGTAAAAAAATGTAATTGAATATTGTAAGATGTTTTATCTAAAAGTTAATGCTCCACCGATTCTGTCTTCCATTTATGTAACAGAAAAAAGAACTGGGGTGAGAGGGTGGCTTAGATTTGGGAAACTGGGGAGTTGATTAAACTGAACCCAGAACCATTTTGTCTAATCATTCTATTTATTCTGACATCCATCAATGTAAAATAATAAAGTTGGTTTCGAATTTTGCTACAAGCGCAGCAAGTTTTGGGTAGGGAGTAAGGGAATTACATTGACCCCAGTACTCAATCAATACTTATTGACTCTAAAAGGACAAAAGGCAGAGTCAACCTTGAATGAGTTTGAACTCAGAATGTAAAACCAGACGAAATGTTGCTAAGCATTTTTCCCAAGCACAGCAAGAATTCTTCCAACTTGACAGCTAACTGGCTTCTGTGCCAGTGGCATGTAAAAAGCACCATTCAAGTGTGATTGTTACCAACTGCACCCATACTCACTGGCTCGGGAACAAAATTTGCATAGGGGATCCAAAAATTATTACACACAAGGTTTTATTGTTTTGATTTTAATTTATTTTTGTTTTTTGAGAAGAAATCTAACTTTGAGCTAATTTTTACAGATCGCTTTTTATTCACTGTTTTCTAAGGCTGAGAAAAGTAGGGGTGCAGAATCAAAATTTCTAAAATCAAAAATTCTAGTGGGTGTTCTTGTGCCCATGCCCATACTAAATCATGGATCTTAGATCTACCCAAATGGAGATCCTTGATATTCAATCTGCTAAGAGTAGATGACACCTAACAACGATGCTAATTAGATCGTTACAAACAACTCTTCTGTGTGTTCCATCCACATGAAAGAAAACCATACCTGACACATTTCCATCTCAAAAAGTAATGAAAGCAATTGGTGGCAATCACTTTCTGCAACTCTTTGACTCTCGCTCCCTTCTCAGCAGTGACCAATACCATTTCCTTAGAGCCAAGAACTTTCAGAAACTTTGAAAATAATGAAGAATTTAGTAAAATAACTTTGTCATTACTATTAACTCTTTTGTTATCATCTAGTGGCACGTTAAAGCACTCCAGTGTCATGCAAATGGCACTTGTGCCAGTGGCACGTAAAAGCACCCCCAGTGTCATGCAAATGGCACCCTTGCTGGTGAAATGTAAAAGCACCCATTATACTCTCGGAATTGTTGGCATTAGGAAGAGCAACCAACCATAGAACACCATGCCAAATCAGACTAGAGTCCAATGCAGCCTTCCAGCTTACCAGCCCGGTCAAACCGTCCAACCCATGCCAGCATGGACAATGATGGTGATGATGATGACTGCCGTAACTCTTTAGCATTCACAATTACTCCTCTGTCCAATGTAATGCTATTTATTCACATTGATTTGAATCAATTAGACATTATCTCACAACTTCAAGAATTGACGGTGCAATTGTAGGGTAGGTGTGAGTAGTCAGTTCTGGCCAGGTGGAGCATAAAGCAGGTAGAATATTATGGCCAGATATGACCAGTTTAAATGCTAAAGGCTTAAACGAAGAAGGATTTAGTAAAATAACTGTCATTATTAAACAGGTGTTTGGAACATGAATTAATGTGAAATTTTGATAGGTGTTAATTTAGATCACTTTAATACTTTTGTTACCATATTTCTGTTGAAAAACACTGTGTTTCTTTCAATTAATTTTAAATATAACAAAGAATTTAGTAAAATAACTTAGTTATTAAGCTAGTGTTAGGAACATTAATTGTGACTAAGGTTTGGTGGAGGATTTTAATTCAAAACCTATGAAAACAAAACATTAGTAGAAAATTACTACTTGTAAATCTCTCAACGAGAGATATTCAGCAACAATACTCTAGAGTAAAGATTATTTGCCTACATAACATGGCAGTCCTGGTTTAGGACAAATGCTGCTGTAATTTAGTCCCAGGAGACATCGTCTCCAGCTGGCTATACAACACAATCTGTGTCCTTATATTTTTGAACAAGGGCATTTAGTACTCCCACTCAGCTCAAAACAATATCTGTGTATCGCGATTTCTGGGTTATTTCCCTTCATCAGCACAGAATAATTGTTCAGCTAGAAGTAGGTTATTATCAAAATGGTATTTGGGCATTAAATTAACATTAAACTTTTATGAGAGACTTAATTAGCACACTTTAAAACAAGCAGTTTGCATTTTAGATTCATGACAGTCTTGAGTTGGCTGGCATTAACCACTTTCGATACCAACCTGTCCAGCACGGCTCTTCATTCTATGATAACTATTTTCTAGTTTTAAAATGACTGAAATTAAAACCTTCCATAATATTTCATGTTAATTTACTACATTTCAAACACAAGTTTAATGATGACAAAGTTACTTAATTAAATTCTTTATCATTTTTCAAAATTCAATGAAACAAAACCAGTGTAATTTCAATAGAAACCATCATCATCCTTATCATTTAACATCCACTTTCCCATGCTTGCAAGGATCAGACAGATTTTGCTGAGGCAGATTTTCTACAGAGGCCAGATGCCCTTCCTGTCACCAGCCTTTATCTCCTCTTGGCCAGACATTTTTTTTACTTGGAAGACTCAAACAACCTCGCTTGTATGACAATGATGCTCATTTACAATCACCATGTGATGTCTACACAAAGGCGGACACACACACACACACTTCTTTCAGATTCTGTTAACTAAATTCACTTACAACAATAGTAGAAAACACTTGTCTCAGGGCTCAGGACTGAATCCGAAGCCACATGGTTAGGAAACAAGTTTCTGCCAGTGTCACCTGACTGACTCCTGTGCCGGTGGCACATAAAAATCACCATTCAAGCATGGTCAATGCCAGTGCCACCTGACTGGCTCCCGTGATGGTAGAATGTAAAAAGCACCATTCAAGTGTGGTCATTGCCAGTCCCACCTGACTGGCTCCTGTGCCGGTGGCACGTAAAAAGCACCATTCAAGTGTGGCCGATGCCAGTACCGCCTAACTGGCCCTCATGCTGGTGGAACGTAAAAGGCACCCACTACACTCTCAGGGTGGTTGGCATTAGGAAGGGCATCCAGCTGTAGAAACCTTACCAGATCGAATTGGAGCCTGGTGCAGCCTTCTGGCTCACCAGTCCTCAGTCAAACCGCATGGAAAGCGGCTTGTTAAACGACAATGATAACAATGATGATGATGATGTGCTAGCATGGGGTGGACACTTGTGCCTATATGGTAACAAAGGGGTCAACAGGTATTTTTTCTGAAGGTGACATGGTGTAAAGTTTATTTGCCAACAGAGCGTGTCCGTCCTACAAAGGACAACATTTTAAATGGTGTAAATAATGTTACAACTAACTTTGAGAAGAATTCGAGGCTCAGTTTTTTTATTATTTATTTTTTTATTAATTCTTTCACATTTGAAAGGCACCTGCAATGTCTCCTTCACACCCTGACTTAATTAAAAAGTTTCTATTTTCATCCACTTTTACAATTAAAAGAATGCTTAATGAGTAATTAACAGCAATTAATAGTACACAAACCTGAACACTTATGTTTTCAGTGACAAAGCAGTAACTAATAATAAACCAAGACAGGATGCATCCCAGACTTATTAGAGCTTCATTAATTAACAATATCCTTTCACTTGTTTCAATTATTAGCATGTGGCCATGCTGGAGTACTGCTTTTAAGAGTTTAGTTGAAGAAATCGACCCCAACACTTACAGAAATCATTGATTATCTATTCTGATTGTGTTTGTTTATTCATAGCCTCAAGCTTGATAACATCCTGTTAAATGACCACATGATATGCCGCCTTGGCTGGCTTCCGTGCCGGTGGCACGAAAAAACCACCAACCGATCGTGGGCGTTGCTAGCCTCCCCTGGCACGTAAAAAGCACCCACTACACTCACGGAGTGGTTGGCGTTAGGAAGGGCATCCAGCCATAGAAACACTGCCAGATCAGACTGGAGCCTCGTGCAGCCTCCTGGCTTCCCAGACCCCAGTCGAACCGTCCACCCCATGCTAGCACGGAAAATGGACGTTAAACGATAATGATGATATATATATATATATATTAAATACCATATATGCTCAGCTATAAGTCATACATCTTTCCCTGAAATTCACACCTAAAGTTGGTGGGGGGTTCGACTTATAAGTGCATCCTATAAAAAAATCTTCAGATATTTTCAAGTTAGAAGCCATGTTTGAAGTTCTGACATTTGGAATAACCAAAAAGGATAAAATTTTACATTATAAACAATGGTTTCTAAAAACGCATGGACTTAATGGGATAACAGTTGTTGTAAGTAATCTTCAGCTTACTGAAAGCCTGGTTACCAAACAACAACTATGTCGGCGCGATTCCTAATCAAACTTTGCTCTCCAGCATCGTGAAATTTGCTGCAGATTTACAGTCGAGTAAATGATAAAATTCCCGATTCAAACCTTATAAGTCGGGGGTGCGTTTTATAGTATATATGGTGAATACAATGATTAATGGTCTGAAATATGTTTTTGTCAAGAATAATATTTCATCTCAAATATTCAGACTTACGAGATTTATTTTTACTTTTTTCAGTCATTGGACTGTGGTCATGCCGGGACATCACCTTGAAAATTTGAACCCATCATATCTTTGCCTTGATACTAGATGATGGTTGTAAACAAGCATCACTGTCATACAAGCGGGATTATTTATTTCCAATCTTCCATGAAGTATTACTTTGATGAGGAACAGTTGAAAATTAGCGACTGGAAGGGCATCCAGCAGCAGGAAAAAAATCTGCCTCAACAAATTCCGTCTGACCCATGCAAGCTTGGGAAAGTAGACGTTAAAACGATTACGATGATTTAGGATGAATATAATAGTGCTTTGTTTTTTCAGTACAAAGTATGTTTTGTTGTTTATTATAGGAAATGTGAGGAGTAGCTAATTGTTTCCACCTTGATAGATTACTGGTATTTATTTCATATGGGTGAGATCGTGGCAAAGGCAACCAAGCAAAACTCAATTGAATAAAAAAAAAAACGTTTAAAAAAAATCAGTGTGGTATTTGAGTAGATATTCTAAGTAATTTAATACACTTCTCTGCACTAACCGCTGCCACGGCCACTAAAGCGGGAACAGGTAATGTTACATAATTTAGAAAGCCAGTTTCGTAAAGGACGAGAAACAGCCTGCTGTAATGTCTAATTTCCTTTCCGGGTCATTAAATATGTAAATGTGACAAAACGATTCAGGCCGAGAAGCGAACTCGCATCCTTGACAATTGACCTCTACTCTACACGGATCAATCACGAAAAATGATGACAGCTTGATATGTATTGAATATCGATAGAATTTGTTATAGAAACATTTCGACCACGGTGCAGAAGTATTAATCAATACGATGGCATAGTGCTGTGTGGTGGCATGGAAGCGTTAACAGGGAAAGTTGGGAAAGAACCAGTGTAGCAGATCAGACGGCCATGTCGTTAGGTTGACGGCATGTGACAAAACTTGTGTGATTATTTAACAAACTCGCCATAAAAGCAAATAAAACTGACCCCCCCCCCAGCCACACGTCAAACTTCTTTAACCTAACATTGTTAAGGTTTATTTGCATTAGGAGTAAAAACGTGAGAAAAATCTTTAGGGAAAAATTTAAATATTAAGATTGAAAAATTAAATTCTGTAATAATGAAAAACTATTTAACAGAAAAGTGACGAGGATGATGACGATTCGGTTAAAAAAAATGAAATTGTCAGGTTAAAAACATCTGTTCTTAAAGCAGGTGTGACTAAGTCACCTGGACAGAAATATTCAAACAATGTTAATTAACTCATACTTTGTGATAATTCTTGCCCTAATGAAAGGTGTTAATTAGTAAAAGAGAGAGTAATAATTGGTATATATACTTTCGATCCTACAGTCTATATTAATTATCAGTTAGTTTCATTTCGTTTCTAGGCCTCGTCTTAAAAAAAAAAAAACGATACAAATAACTACAAATAAAGAAAACACTCATCAAATAAAGTAAATTTTGAAATATAATAATGTTGGTCACTAATTACAGATAATTAAAGAATATAAAAGGCTAAAAGCACTATTAAGGCATATCCTCATTTAAAAAAAGTAATTATAATTTATTAGTAATTAAATAATGATAAAATATAAGGCAGATATCACTATTAAACAGAACAGTCACCTTGACCTTAAAAACACCGACTGATAGTGTGAAGAATATCTCACAAAAGTCAGATATTCTTAAATTCAGTTATCAAAAAGAACAAAAATAGAATTTAAAAATATGAGTCGATTGTTAACATAGAAAATAAGATTTATTTATTATGTAATCTACAAAAAAAAGTAATTAAAAACTGCCAATAAGCATTAAAATAGGATTTTAAAATTAGTAAATTATTTTTAAAATAAGTCAACGAATAATTTCTTTTAAAAAATATAATATGAAGTGTTTTGAAGATCTAACGCAAACACATCTTCAAACAATGTAAAATAAAAGAAAAAACAGCAGAAAATCCAGTGGAAAGAAAAGTTGATAGTAAATTAAATATGTTCCAAAATTCTATAAAAATGTCAAGGACGTGTGAAGGTCGCTATTTTGGTGTCAGCCGGGCGTAAGATAATTCTACCAGCTGTAAAGTGACTCTGAGAGAAGGCCCTGGGTTAAAGAAGAGAATGTTCCACGTATTCTATACTTGTCATGTGTAGATATAGAGATATATTATATAAATATGTAGATGTAGATATATAAAGTATAACTTCCATCCGTTGATGTGACTGAGTGCATAGCAAGCACTTCACATTAACATTCAGAATTATGCGAAAGGTTCACACATCTTGTATTACCATTCAATTCAAAAAGTGAAAAAGGCACATAACAACAACAACAATAATAATAATTTCCAGAGTCACCCCTAACCTCATTATATATATATATATATATATATAATGTCAGTATGACTAATTTCTGAATAATATTTCCATTTTAGAAGGAAGCCAGACAGCCCCCGGAAAATCGAATTCCTTGTTTCTCTCCCTCTCTTGTCAAAGGAACGTGGTGCAAATTGATGTTATTAAATGAATATTGGAAAGAAATTAAGATGGGAAAACAACTAAATATAACTTAATTTGACCCTAGTCAGTCAGGTATTGAAACAGAAAAAATAAATTTAAAGTACCTAGTTTGAGACGGAGTATTTAAATAGCTTTATTATCTAAAAATATAAACAAGTTTTTATAAACAACCATCAAACATATTGCTGGTTTTATTGCTCCTTTAAAATGCCCCTAAAACTTATGTGTGTAAATATATTTATATACTTCCTCTCTTATTCTTATTTTCGAATATTAAAATTATTAGTGCTACATAGCAACATACATAAACACTGCAACAACGGCTTGGGAAATAGAGGCGAGTTTCGAGGGCATACGTGGACGACTTAGCCATGTTTACCGCGGAGTGTGCGCCTTTTTCTCGGCTCTGAATGACTAACGAAAACAACAACAAAAAGAGTTTCAGAAATTATGCTAACGTCTACAGAAAGTTTGGGTGGACGAAAAAAAAAACTCGGCAAAGTTATATAAGAAATTTAATTAAAAGTAAACAAAGTTTGTATTTTTCTATCCTTTAAAAAGAAGTGAGGAAATGTATTGCAAGTGTTTATGGCATTGGAAATAAACGGAATGAGAGAAAGTAGTTTGTATGAAAAAAGATAAATAAAGAACAACAAAAAGGAATTTTTCTTTTTTCTTTTGGTTCCTTCAGCAAAGGAGGAGAAATAAATGGCATAGTTGTTACAGAACAAATAATTT
>NC_042997.1:113406109-113448609 GCF_006345805.1 Octopus sinensis | reverse complement strand
TAGATTAATACATCAGGAGGAATGTTGGCAATTTTCAGGAAGTGTGGAATGTTTGAAGGAGGCAATGTCCTGACAGAACTGATATGCGTCGTTTATTCCATGACCTGACAATTCTGACCGTGAAAACAAATGCTTCCAAAGTCAAGGGTGCTGCACTGTTTTTATTTTATTCTACAAGTATGCAGAATGGTAGAGATATTCAGTTAAAAAGATGATCAAAGTTGTTGGGAAGATGGAAAATTTTGTGGGTTTCTGCCAAGTCAGCTTCTATATATCGAAACCGTAGTGTGTCAATGCCCAGAGAGGCAATTACATTTGAGATTTGGTAAGTGACTGGCAGAAGGTATTCGTTTGGTTGCACGTCTCTGGACAGGTTCCAGCAGATCGATATTCTGAATAAAATAGGGGTTCCAGACTTGAGATGTGTGGTGACCAGCTTTAAATAGAAAGCTACTGAGTGGCTGACAAAGGTCTTACTAAGTAATGCTAGGATAACTCGGCCTTTTTTGATGATTTTAGAGAAGTCGTACGTCCAACATAAATGATCGTTAACTATAATACTTCGTGGAGGCACATGATCTAGTGGTTAGAGCAGCGGACTCGCGGTCGGGGGATCGCGGGTTCGAATCTCAGACCGGGCGATGTGTGTGCTTATAAGCGAAACACCTAAGCTCCACGCGGCTCTGGCAGATGGAAATGGCGAACTTCTACTGACTCTTTCGCCACAACTTTCTCTCACTCTTTCCTCCTGCATCTTGTAGCTCACCTGCGACGGACCTGCGTCCCGTCCAGGTGGGGAACCTATACGCCAAGGAAACCGGGAAACCAGCCCTAATGAGCCAGGCGTGGCTCGAAAAGGAACAAACAACAACAATACTTCATTCCCGTTCAACTGCAGCCTTCTTAAGGTTGATTTTATGAATAGAGCAGGTAAATTCCGGGTTTTTCCTATCTGAAGGTGTCGCCAGCCTGCTTGAGTTGTCAGTTGCCAATCCTTTGCAGAGTTGTTTCCAGATCAGATTACAGAAAAGATCTATTACACACAGTATTCGTCGTTTTCATCTCAAGGTACAGCTTAATGTCGTCTGCGTAATGATCTATATCATTAATGTATGCAACAAATAACAGGGGTCTAAAAACAGATCCCTACAGGACACCAGATGTCATCGATTAAGGTCCAGAATGTTGTCCTATTATTGTGACTATCTCTTTTCAATCGAGAACGAAGGATTTCAACAAGTTATAAAGATTAACCCCCATGCGCATTGCAGGAAGTTTCACTGTAGTCGTTTGTGATTGGGGTTTCAAGAAATTCGATAAGTTGGCCACAACATCTGCAATTACGAACATCGTATTTGTGAGGGGCGAATAAGGTTACAATTTTTCAAGAAGTTGCAGGTTATCTCTCAGACAGGATTCCATCAATTTAGCAATACAGCTTGTGAGACTGACTACACGGTAATTGACAGGTCACATGAGGTTATCCTCTCTGGCAATTTTCCATTGTTTGGGAGTAACGCAGTTATTAAAACGGAATTACGAGAAAGATAGTGAGAGCTGATGCAGCAGAAAGAGACCACCGCGTTTGAGAAGCGAAATGAGCGACATTATAAAGACCATTGGAGACATAGTTGCGCACACACTTGTGGTGTCGCTGAATTACAGGAGGAAATTCAACAAATGTTATGGGATTTGGTACCTAAAGCAGTGAAGCTAGAACGTTTGGATTTTCAACAACGAAAGTGCTAGCATAGCATTCGAAAATAAGATCTACACACTCTTTGAGATCTTCAGTAATCTGATCTGTGTTGGGATTGTGAACAGAGCTTATTGGATAATGAGGCCTCTGTTTCGAACGCAAATATTTCCAGAACACTTTACTATCCTGGTTGGCTGTTCTGCATTGTTAAATTTTAAGTAATGTCTTCTTAGCCGGCTTGATATGACTGGACGCGCTGTTGCGCCTTTTTCTATTTTCCTATGTTCTGCATAACCTGTATCCACGTTCAACATCCTGTCGTTCTTTCCTAGTAAGTCGGACTGCTTCAGCTTTCCATATTGCACATTCGTGGGTTCCAAACGTCGTATCGGTGGTTCGTATGCGGCCCAGGTTGGATGAAGAATGTGCTGAAGGATGGTTCTGGCATCTTCAGACTCGTAAATGTTAAATCAGATAAGGTGTTCTAATTCAGTACAATAGGAATTCCAGTCAGTTTTGTTTCAATCAAAGTGAGCCGTTTGGAGGTGGTGGGTTTTTTTTTTTCACTCTGTCCATAAGACACAGGTTGGCAATAATCATAACGTGATCGAACGGTTTCCCAATAAAAACGCCAGTAACAGTTTCTGTAGTCAGGGTGAACTGCAGATCCAAAGTGTTGTTACCTCTTGTCGGGGTGGTAACTCCTTGGGACTGGTTTGAATCCAACTCTAAATCAGGGAAATAATTTGCGCTCTGTGTCCAGTAAAAGGTTTCCCAATCAATCTCTGGTTAACAGAAATCGCCGACGATGAAAATATAGGTGGCTGTTATTATAGATGCAGCAATGAGGATGTCACAAAGGTGTCTTGAAGGTAGTACAGTGGTGGGGGTAAACAACGCCAAGCAGAAGTGTTAATTACAGCTAATTAAGTCTCTTATGTAACATAAACTATCTACTACGTCTAGGGGAACCTTGAGCGTTTAGGAGCATCGGATCTTTTCCTTTTGAACGGCACTTTGTAACATAATTTCTAGGTAGCTAAAAAGTTTTAAACTTCGAATACTGGTAGAATGTGTTTATAAAACATCATTTTCTCTTGGCTTTATTGAGAAAATTCTAAAGGTTGTAACATATTTCGTCTAAAATTTCTTGCATTTCGGCAATTTTAACCAATCAATTACCTCCATTGACGTAAATAACATTCTGTGCATAACGAATATGTCCCTCCTTTAAGAAACAGATTGGGTTTATTTACATTTGTGAAGACAAAAAGATACCCTTCCCCAACCCCTAACCCTAACCCTAACTAAGCCTAAATCTAAAATAGATTGAAATGCAATAGATCGATACTAGGGCCATAATTATGGATGACATTTTCATTTGACACCGCTAGAAAAAAATCCCATTTTCCGTAGCGGTGTCGTATGAAATTGTCACCCATAATTATAACCCTAGTATCGATCTATTGCATTTCAATCTATTTTAGATTTAGGGTTAGAGTTAGGGTTAGGGTTAGGGGTGGGGGAAGGGTATCTTTTTTCTTCACAAATGTAAATAAACCCAATCTGTTTCTTAAAGGAGGGACATATTCATTATGCACAGAATGTCATTTACGTCAATGGAGGTAACTGATTGGTTAAAATTGCCGAAATGCAAGAAATTTTAGACGAAATATGTTACAACCTATAGAATTTTCTCAATAAAGCCAAGAGAAAATGATGTTTTATAAACACATTCTACCAGCATACAAATGAAAGGAATACTCAGTACAATGTGTCCAGTTTAAGTTTGAAGCTGGACAGTTATGACTCATGAGTCAGAAATGGAATAAAATTTGATGGATAGTTATGACAAAAAAAGATGGACAGTTATGACACATGAGTCAAAAATGGAGTAAAATTTGATGGATAGTTATGACAAAAAAAATGGACAGTTATGACTCATGAGTCAGAAATGGAGTAAAATTTGATAGACAGTTATGACTCGTGAGTCAGAAACAGAGTAAAATTTTAGCTACCTATGACTTGAAAGGCAGATCCAAACTGAGAGCTGGTAAATTTGGCTTCCATTTGCCAAAGCAGGCTTCATGGTGAGAACTGCCACGGGCCATTTATATATGACACCATAGAAAACTAGTAGGTTGTAAGAGAAGCAACAGGTTCAAAATTCTTTAGCAAGGAGTCTATCTTGCATTACTCTTCTACATTGCAATCGTTGACTGGCATAATTTTCCAAGTCAATCACTTGAAAATGTTACGGAGATGTACTTGCATAGCAAGTGACCTGATCTGAGATCATGTGCTGGAACAAAAACAATTGCAGTGTGGAAGGTGTTTATAAGCCATTTAAGAAACACACAAAAACCGTTAGATTCACTTCAACATTTAAATTTAATTTGCCAAAGTATTTTTGTTGCTTTGAGACTGTGACCTATTCACTGACAAAATTCCGAGCTGCATCTGTTGATGAATACCTTGGCTTCTTTTAGTATATACAGTTTCTTAACCAGGCAGAATCTGTAATTACACAAATAATTAGACCAAAGAGGAGCTTTATCAACAATGTTCCAAGTTAGAAAGTTAGAAAAGGGTTCTCATGATATCCCAGACAAAACAAGACAGTGAAGTAGAGTTTACCCTGTTTCTATTCCTAATGGAGTGCAGATGCTGGCTGTGCTGTTTCTAGAAGTCATTAGCAGTAAGCCCCCATATTGCTCTAGTAGAGTGAGGGTTTATTGATATACCAAGGCTGTGGAAAGACAGAATCTCCTAAACAAAGTAGTGGCTTGATTTTGACATGGAAACTTGTTCGTGTGATGTTGGAAGTGATATTGTTTAGGCAAGAGTAGCTAACATTAACGATGTATGTGTTAAAGCGTATATAGTATTTGTGTAATCAGAAAATGGCTCTTTCCGTGAGATAGAAACTCCCTTGCTTTATTTGTAGTGATGTTTAAGTTAATGGGATATGTGTTTGTGAGTGTGAATGAGATTCTTTGCTGCTTCTTAATTCTCCTTGAATGTAAAGGGGATCAGAGATTCTCCATACAAACTAACTTCGAAGCAAAACGTCTCCCGGCAAGCTTCTCCTTAAAGTAGAGGGCTGTTTTATTGGCAATTACAATATTGGAGGATAAGTTGCTACCATATTTCTAAATATAGTTGGAGTGATTGGAGATTGTGTGGACATATACAGTGTTTCCTTGTTTTTCTTTTTTTTGAAGTCATGCTCTAAGAAACAAAAATAGGAAGTCTGCTAGCTCTTGTTTATAGAAATCAGCAAATTATTTGCTTATATGTGCCGATGCTTGTCAAACAGATAATAATTCGTGAATTGGACAGAGAACACCAAGAATCTAAACCATAATGAATCTATTCATTCTTAATATCTTCTGGCAGATCAGAATGTAGAAATTTGATTGATGTTAAGAATCATGGGTGTAATGAACGTAGTATATGATCTAACAGTGGGAGATGTTTTCCAATTATGGAAAACAACAGCCATCAGATACTCGCATTTGATTCTACCAGAAACATATTAAGAATGAACAGATACATCATTGTTTTGTTTCAACATTTCTCAAGAAAAGGGAAGGATTAGATTCCATTATTGTCAACCAAGTTAATGAATGAACTGGACTTATTAAATTACTCTTTTGTTGTAAATAATACGATATTTTCTGCTCTGATTAATAATAATAGTGTTAAGAAATTTGCTATTCACTGAAAATCCCTACATTTAGTGTAGTTTTGTTCACAAAAGAATGAGTGACAAACAACGACTGTACCGTGTGCAAATCCAACTGAAAAACTTGCAAAGCAAGATGAAAGAAAATTACCAAATACAGCATTTTTTTGTTGTTTCATAATACACAACAAGTTTGTTGAAGTTTCCATGTGTTTTTTAACATAGTGTACTTGATTTGATATGTTTTAGCCTGAGCTTAAAGTACTTTTGCTAAGAACTCTGGAGCAACTCTGCCAGTAGTGTGTCAATTTTTGCATTTAATACAGGATGAGACAGAAAAAAACCTCCCATATTCGATACAGCTATTGTTGTCGTACCAGTGAAGTTAGGCAGATGATAATGATGTCTTCATGTAGCTAATGTTTCCTCCATCTTTTTGTTATTTTTTAAAAAAAGTTATTATGGTTTCAATTTATGCACGTTGAAGATTTGTTGAAACACTGATCAAGAATGGTGAATCTGGGAGGTTTTCTTGCCACACTCTTTAATTCTGTTTAACAAATAATATTCTGCCAGCCGAGGCCATTGCCAGCCTCCTCTGGCCCATGCCGGTGGCAAGTAAAAAGCACCCACTACACTTAGGGAGTGGTTGGCATTAGGAAGGGCATCCTTCCTAACGGGAATAAGCTGATTACATCGACTCCCCCCCGCCTCCCCTGTACATGACTGGTACTTATTTTATCACCCCAAAAGGATGAAAGGCAACGTCAGACTCAGCAGAACTTGAACTCAGAACATAAACACAGATGAAATGCCACTAAGCATTTTTCCCAGCATGCTAACAGTTCTGCCAGCTTACAACTTTGATGATGATGATGATGATGATAATGATAATAATAATAATAACAATAATAACAATAATAATAATAATAATAATAATAATAATAAAGTGGTAAGTGCAGAATCTGTTGATAAAACGGTGAAACCATATGGCATATTACCAGCCAATGTACACCACTAGCCCAGAAAGAATATAAGAGACGCCACAACAATATAGCCAGGCTTGTCCATTAGACACTTTGCAACAAGTATGGACTTGACAGAGTAAAAAATTGGTACGACCACAAACCTGAAGGCATCATTGAAAATAGAAATGCAAAGATCCTATGGTATTTTATGATTCAGTGCGACCATGAGATAGAGAATCGGAAGCCAGATATAGTTTTAATTGAGAAAGAAAACAAACTAGGCTGCATCATAGACATAGCATGCCCAGCTAACAACTAGATATGCGATAAGGAAAAAAGAAAAGTCGATAGATATGACAGGTTAGCTTGGGAAGTTAAGCAGTTGTGGTCAATGTAAAAGATGGTAGCACTACCAATAATTGTCCGAGCCTGGGAACAGTGAGCAAAAATCTTGAGAAGTACTTGGAACAAATAGGGGCTGCAATAAGGGTGGAGCACTTGAAAACAGCACTGTTTGGAACTTCTCAAAAACTCCGGAAGGTGCTCAAAAGATAAGAAGTGTTACCTTAGTTCACTGGTAGTGAACAGCTGACACTGTAATACATCTCCAGCATTAGAAGCTGTGCAAAGGTAATGATAATAATGATGATGATGAGGATAATAATAATAATAATAATATAATAATAATAATAATAATAATAATAATAATATAATAATAATAAGAAGAAGAAGAAGAAGAAGAAGAAGAAGAAGAAGAAGAAGAAGAAGAAGAGGAAGAAGAATCCTTTCTCCTATAGGCACAAGGCCTGAAATTTGGGGGAGGGGGACATTTGCCCCTAGTACACAACTGGTACTTGATTTATTGACCCCAAAAGGAGGAAAGGCAAAGCCGACCTCGGTGGAATTTGAACTCACAATGTAGTGACAGGTGAAATACCTATTTCCTTACTGCCCACAAGGGGCTAAACATAGAGGGGACAAACAAGGACAGACAAATGGATTAAGTCGATTATATCGACCCCAGTGCGTAACTGGTACTTATTTAATCGACCCTGAAAGGATGAAAGGCAAAGTCAACCGCGTCGGAATTTGAACTCAGAACTTAGCGGCAGACAAAATACCGATAAGCATTTCGCCCAGCATGCAAAAGATTCTGCCAGCTCATCGCCTTAACAATAATAATAATAATAATAATAATAACAATAATAATAACAATAATAATAATAATAATAATAATAATAATAATAATAATAATAATAATAATAATAATAATAAGGTGCATTAGGCATGATAAAAAAATATTCAGACAAATACATAACAAAAACACCAGGACTTACAAACACATATAACATACAGAAAATTGCACTACTAGGCACTGCACACATCCTACGCAGAACACTTTCCATACAATAACCATCAGAGCATCACAACAAATCACAGCACATACCCAAGGCACACAGAGCTGCGCTCGGTAGTGAAGTGAAAGCACGCTATAAAAATAAAACTACTGAATAATAATAATAATAATAATAATAATAATAATAATAATAATGATGATGATGATGACAATGATAATAATAATAATAATAATAATAATAATAATATGCACTGCTCTCTCACTCAATAATAATAATAATAATAATAATAATAATAATAATTTCTACTAAAGGCACAAGGCATGAAATCTGGGGCACGGGGACTAGTTGATCACATCAAACCCAGTGTTTCACTGGTATTCAATTTATTGACCCCAAAAGGATGAAAGGCAAAGTTGACCTCAGTGAATAATAAACATAACAATGATAATAATAATAATAATAATAATAATAATAATAATAATAGATTTTTAATAAATTTCCAAGCAGAAATCAAATGACAAGTGTAATGACAAAGCTAAAAGGGAAAAGAAATGTGAAAATTTCCACATTTGGTGAAAAAAAAATGACAGCCATGTCACTCGACAGATGTCTGCAGCACATTATTTGTATGATTAGATGGAAAATAAGGTTAATAAAGCAGGTGAGAGAAAGTGTCAACTGAATCACTAATACAGGTTGTAAGGGACACCATAGATATAATTTAATAACCTGCCGTGTTAAAGCCTCAAACCAATCAATTTTAATTAGAGACGTATTTCATCTTATTTATATTTCTTAACATTCTCAAGAAAGACGAGTAGTAGATATCAAGGGATTCTCATTAATTCCTAAAATGATTCAAGGTAGAGGAGTAGATATAGAAATGTATCAGGTTAAAGGAATTTCATCATTGAGTTACATATCTCAACATCATGAGTTCAAACTTGGGCAGAGACAATTCCATTTCTTTGCAGTTCTATATTTAAGAGAAGAGGAATTATTTACATTTGACGGATATTTGTCCTCCTCTTGTTTGTTGTTAACACAATATTTCGGCTCCAGCCTTCATCAGGTGTCTTGGGGGAATTTCGAACCTGGGTTCTCATTCCTAAGGTATTTTTCAATATTGTTGTTGTTATTATTATTATTATTATTATTTTTTTTTTCTTCTTTCAAATTTGCTTCCATTTCTTGCCGAGCGTCTTCCCAACTCCTAGGGCAAAGAAACTCATAGTATACATTGGTAGGCCATTAAACCAAACTTATTATTATTATTATTATTATTATTATTATTATTATCATTATCATTATTATTATTATTATTATTATTATTATTCAGTAGTTTTATTTTTATAGTGTGCTTTCACTTCACTACCGAGCGCAGTTCTGTGTGCCTTGGGTAAGTGCTGTGATTTGTTGTGATGCTCTGATGGTTATTGTATGGAAAGTGTTCTGCGTAGGATGTGTGCAGTGCCTAGTAGTGCAATTTTCTGTATGTTATATGTGTTTGTAAGTCCTGGTGTTTTTGTTATGTATTTGTCTGAATATTTTTTTATCATGCCTAATGCACCTACTATGATAGGAATTGTTTCTGTTTTCAGATTCCACATTCTAGTTACCTCTATTTCCAGGTCTTTGTATTTTGAGAGTTTCTCCATTTCTTTTAGAGACACGTTGTCATCTGCCGGTATTGATACATCAATTAGAAAGCATTTTTTTTCTTCATGATCTCTGACAACTATATCTGGTCTGTTGGCCTTAATTTCTCTATCTGTGTGTATCGGCATATCCCAGAGTATGGTTGCTTTCTCGTTTTCTGTGACCTTTTCTGTGACCTTTCTCGTTTTCTGTGACCTTATTATTATTATTATTATTTTATTATTATTATTATTATTATAATTATTATTATTATTATCATTATTATTATTATTATTCTTTTATTATTATTACTTTTTTTTTCTTCTTTCAAATTTGCTTCCATTTCTTGCCGAGTGTCTTCCCGACTCCTAGGGCAAAGAAACTCATAGTATATATTGGTAGGCCATTAAACCAAACTCAGTAGTTCGTTCGTTCATTCTTTTTTTTTTTTTTCTTAAAGTTAAATTAAAATACATGAGCAGCAACAGTTCTCACATCGACAATGCTCTTCTCAATACGTGTGATGTACCAGTTAAGACAATCTTTTGCACTTCTTGCAGGGATGGTAAGCCAGGGATCATTCTCATATAATTTTCGGTTCCCTTCTTGATCATTCCTAGTGCTCCTACAATCACTGGTATTGTAACCGCCTTGAGATGCCACATTTTCTCAATTTCAATGAGTAGGTCTTTATATTTTCTGAGCTTGTCAAACTCTTTCGCTGAGATATTATGATCACAGAGGATGCTCATGTCGATCAATAAGCAAACTTTATTGTTTTGGTCTTTCACAACAATATCTGGTTTATTGGCTTTGATGGTTCGGTCTGTATGTACTGGAAAGTCCCACAGAATCGTTACATTTTCTCCTTCAGTTACAGCCTCAGGGTGGTGATTATACCACTTGTCGGCAGTTTTGATATTGTAATGCCGACTTATTAGCCAGTGGAGATATTGGCCAACTCTGTCATGTCTTAATTTATACTCCACTGGTGCTAAGACTTTACATCCAGAGATTAGGTGGTCCACTGTTTCAATCATGTCGTTGCAGAATCGGCATTTTGGGTCTGCTCCATTTTTCATCACATTATTATTATTATTATTATTATATTATTATTATTATTATTATTATTATTATTATTATTATCCAGGTCACTGCTGGAATCAAACTCGGAATTTTGGGGTTAGTAGCCCACGCTCTTAACCACTACGCCATATTCCCGTGGGCAATTATGGAGTGAATTTTAGGGGGCTTCTTTGGTTTTGCATTTAATCCTTTGGAACAATGAATGTGATGAGAGACTAAATCAGTTGATGCTGGAAAAATGAAGGTAATTTTAGAGAAATTAGAGAAGTTTAAGGAAATTGTAGAGACTGTAAGTTAGAGTACCTGGACGTCTGGTGTGATGGACAAGGTGGTGGTATGGTAGAGTCATTGGAATAAACTATCTGCATCAGAGCCATTGGAGAGAGAATGACCAGTGACATTCATCCTGGGTCTCTGAGTTCAAATTCCAGCAAGCTCAAATTCCTTTATGACCATCTCTAGTTTGAGAGAGCGGCAAAAGTGTTGTAAAAGCTTTTGTCAATTAAATTCAGTGACAAAAGCTGTGAACTGACAAAATGAGGCAATCATCATCATACACACACACAAGGGGGTGCTGAAAAGTTCCTGGCTTTAAGAGTATTGTGAAAGGCCTGGTTGGAGGCCCAAGCTTCGAAGTTCTTTTACAACACTTAGAAAAACTGAAGGACCACTTCAATAAGTGTGTGAATCTGAGAGGGGTATATGTTGTATAAAATCATAATTGACTGATCCTCCTCTATTTTCTTTTACCCAAAGCCAGGAACTTTTTAGCACCCCCTCAGATATATATATATATATATATATATATATATAGTGGTTGGTATTATGAAGGGCATCCAGCAGTAGAAACTCTGCCAGATCAGATTGGAGCCTGGTGCAGCTATCTGGCTTGCCAGTCCTCAGTCAAATCGTCCAACCCATGCCAGCATAGAAAGTGGATGTTAAACAATGATGATGATGATAATGAGATAAAATTTACTTGGAAGAGAATGCATGGAATTCAGTCATATAATAATATAAATAATATATATGTATATATATATATATATATATAATATATATATATATATTATATATATATATATATATATATATATATATATATATATATATATATATATATATATATATATAATATATATATATATACATACATATATATACATATATACATATATACACATATATACATATATATTATTTATATTATTATATGATTGAACGCCATGCATTCTCTTTCAAGTAAATTTTATCTCTCTCTCTCTCTCTCTCTCTCTCTCTCTCTCTCTATATATATATATAATATATATATATATATATATATATATATATGTATATATGAGGGCAGAATGAAACAGTGGAATTAGTTTATCTTTTCTTTGAAATCCCACTGCCATTTCAGCAAATCATTTGAATCTTACAAATAAAAGCGTTTATTGTGGTGGAAGAGTTTTTTTGAAAGACAAGCATCTCCAAAGTTAATAAGGATTTGGCCTGATATGATGTTCGATTTAACAAATCTGCTGGTTTTGCTTTTGATAGGGACTAATGGTGATAGTTGATTGGGCCGTGATTAGTGTGCAACATCTGTTACATCATTGATTACCTCGTTATAGAATCGGAAGAGTTTATCAAGGAAGAAACACATCAATTATTACAAGAGACCACAGTGATAAATGTTAACATGAAATCTAGACCAATCATAAACCCATAATGAAACCAAACTGTTAAATCAATTATTTAATTAATTAATTAATTAATTAATCTATCTGTGCATGATAGTGTCTTGGTTTATATTCAGGTGTAATTGCTAATTCACAGTTCAAAGTTCACGTAAATTTATCAGCTGTTTTTGATCATCAGATTTGATAAGAAACCATTTTGGAAAAGCCTTGTACAACAAGATAGCTGGCTTACAGTCACTGAATTAATAAAAAAATATTGAGCAGCACATGATTAATGTGTGTTAATCAGTGTTTTATTTTTTATTTTTTTCTCATTTTTTGATTGACCTTTGTCCTAGCTTTATGTGACATGGCAGTAAATATAAATAACTATTTCCTAGTTCCAGTTTCTGATGTTTGTCATAACATTCCCATTCCGTTAGAATACAAGAAGAGAAATAATAAACTAAACAACATCGTTTTCTGTTGATTAGGGAGAAATTGGGAAGCTGGCAGAATTGTTAATGTTGCAGTGTTTCTTCCAGCTCTTTACATTCTGAGTTCAAATCCTGCCAAAGTTAACTTTGCCTTTTATCCTTTTGGAATGAATAAAAGAAAGAACCAGTCAGCTACAAAGGTCAATGGTATTGGCTGCCCAACTTCCACTCAAATTTGTTAGTATGGTACCTAAATCAGAAACCTTTAACTCTTTAGCATTTAAACTGGCCATCTCCAGCCAAAATATTGTTTTATTTTCAAACTGACCAGATCTGGTCTCTCACACCTGCCCTAACAATATGGTTCACCACTAGAGGTGGAATCACTGCTATCTCTAGCTTTTGGGCATCTACCATAGACAAAACCAAGGAAGGCTGAAATCATGTGACCTGGTAGTCCTGGCACTGGTTATCTTTCACTAGTGATATGAACAAAAGTGTTTATATGCACCATAAGTCTATATGAGAGGTTCTCTCATGGCAACTACAGCAGCAGTATTCTGTGTTCTAACATAACATTCCCTTTTAATTGGGGATAAATATTACCTTTTGGAATTAAAGCTGTTTATAAGGTAACGAGCAGACAGAATTGTTAGCATGCTGGGCAAAATGCTCAGCGGCATTTTGTCCATCTTTATGTTCTGAGTTTAAATCCAGCTGAGGTCAGCTCTGTCTATCATCCTTTACAGAGTCGATAAAATAAGTACCAGTTGACTACTGGGGTCAATATAATCAACTTTTCCTCCCTCATCAAAAAAGTTGCTGGCCTTGTGCCAAATTTTGAAACTCATATTAATACTGCTTCTGTTGCTATTTAAAAACATTTTGCTTTTTTTTATTGTTTGCTTAGAGGAACAAAAGTTGGGTCCATATCTTTTTATTTTTCCTTTTTCGGGCTGGACTTTTGTTAAGAATGGACCTTTAACCCATGTTTTGTTGCAGTTGGAAGCAATACATCTGGAGGCTTGGGCTAAAAATTTGCAATAGAATGAACTCCCTCTGAAGCCGTCCCACAAGCTGAACTGGTGCACCCTGACTGACAACCACAGAGATTATGTTTATCAAATTTCACTCGCAAGACCTAAGATGACTTGAGGCTTTGATGGAATGAGACCCTTACCAAAAAGTAGTACATATTACAATCAAAATAGGCGACAACAGATTACACAGGATTTTTTCACAGTCAGAATTGCTGAACTATGGAATAATCTACCTGCATCAGTTGTTAGCTATTGAAACACTACAGCCTTCAAAACTTTCATGCTTCCTGAAATTACACCTGATGTCCTTCATCCCTGTAAACCTGATGTCCTTCATCTCTGCACACCTGATGACCATTTCTGTACACCTTATGTCCTCCATACCTGCATACCTGATGTCATTCATCCCTGCACACCTGATGTCCATTTCTGTACACCTTATGTCCTCCATACCTGCACACCTGATGTCCATCTCTGTACACCTTATGTGCTTCATCCCTGCACACTTGATGCAGGGATGTCCATCTCTGTACACCTGATATCCTTCATCCCCATACACCTGATATCCTTCATCCCTGTACACCCGATGTCCTTCATCCCTGCACACCTGATGTCCTTCATCCCTATTTCTTCCCCTAACAGTACACCTGCTGTCCCTCACCTCCTGTTTCTTCTTCCCTTTTTTTTATGCCTCATTCACTGTTCACTTCCTGTGCATTATTATTCTATGCATCATTCATGCAGTTTTGGTTACTTTTTCTGATGAATTGTAGCACACCCAAGCTCTGTATACAATAAGTTCATTATTAAAATGAACTTGTTAATCACATGACTTACAAATTCTGTAAATTTGTATGGAGCTGAAATAAGCAAAATGGTCAGAGTGAATATCAACTGTATACAATAAACCGGTAAAAGATTTATTCCCTTAACGTCTCAGCGATTTTCTTCTATACAACTTTCATATCATCCGACAGGGCAATTAATTATTTTAAATGAGTTCAAATGAGTTCCCATGACAACGGCAATCTACAGCCATTGTAGTAAGTAATGAAACATGATAGAAAGATCTGGAACTTAGTTTCGTTTTCTTCTGCAGAAGGTCAGTGATGTGTGTCGTGTGTGTGTGTGTGTGATGGACTGACATTATTAATACATCGTTGTTAGTAATTTTGGTTCCAGCTAAGTCATACTTAACAGAACTACTTCAATAAAGACCTATGGCTGCTGAGGTTATATTGCTAATGATGATGATGATGGTGATGATGATGTCAGTGATGACAGCAGCTTTGATGGTAGTGATTATGATGATGGTGATGATTATGGTAGAGGTAGTTGTGGTGGTGATGGTGATGAGGATGAAGATTATGATGATGTCAGTGATGACAGCAGCTTTGATGGTGGTGATTATGATGATGGTGATGATTATGGTAGAGGTAGTTGTGGTGGTGATGGTGATGAGGATGAAGATTATGATGATGATGGTGATGATGACAATGACAACAGCTTTGATGGTGGGGGCAGTAGTGGAGGTAGTGGCAGTAGCAGTGATGATGATGATGAGGAGGAGGATGGCAATGGTGATGATGATGACGATGATGGCAATGATGATGATGGTGATGGTGATGATGATGATGATGATGGTGGTGGTAGTCATGGCAATGATGATGATGATGATGGTGGTGGTGATGGTATTGACCAGAAGAGTGATAATCACAATGGTTGCAGTGATGGCAGAATTAGTGATTATGATAATGATAATGACGTCAACAAGGTATGATGGAAATGATATCAATAACGATGATGATGATGATACAACAACAAGTGCAGTAGCAACAACAACGACAGCAAGGAAGACAAAGGAAATAAGAAGTATTTTCTGGAGTAGTTCACTGTCCAGTTCAATAAACCCACAACCTGACCCTTATGGACAATCAGCAGAATGCATTATATTCGTTGCAGCCATGCTGACCAGAACTTCTACAATTTTCCAGCAGATAGTTTGCTCCCCAACCACATGATTCTGGGTTCAGTCCCACTGCATGGCACCTCAGGCAAGTGTCTCCTAATATAGCTTTATTCCTTTATTGCCCACAAGGGGCTAAACATAGAGGGGACAAACAAGGACAGACAAAGGGATTAAGTCGATTACATCAACCCCAGTGTGTAACTGGTACTTAATTTATTGACCCTGAAAGGATGAAAGGCAAAGTCGAGCTCGGTGGAATTTGAACTCAGAATGTAAAGGCAGACGAAATATTGCTAAGCATTTCGTCCGGCGTGCTAATGATTCTGCCAGCTCACCACCTTAATATAGCCTTGGGCCAACCAAAGCCTTGTCAGCAGAATTGGCAGACAGAAACTGAAAGAAGCCTATCATATGTGTGTGTGTGTGTGTGCATGCATGTGTGTGTGTGCATGCATGTGTGTGTGTCTTTGCTTGTCCACCACTTGACAACTAATGCTAATGTGTTTATGCTCCCATAACTTAGCAGTTCAGCAAAGAGACTGATAGAATAAGTATCAGATTCAACAAAAAAGTACAGATCGGGGTTGATTTGTTCAACTAAAATTCCTCAAGGTGATGCTCCAGCATGGCCGCAATCTAATGACTGAAACAAGTAAAAAATGAAAGATAACAGATCAATTAACTTATTCATATATTAGTTAAATATTGACCACATCAATCTCACCAGAATGGGAAGGCCCGTAAATGTCATGGGTCTAGTCCTTCCATATGTACAATCTGTAGATCAACACACATTTGATTATAGTGTTTGCTTCGTGTTTCAAATGCCTCAAAACAAAATTCTTTAAATCATCGTCATTTAACATCCACTTTCCATTTGACATCAATATCAAAATAAATATCAGATGGAAATTGTAGTTACAATACCTGTGCAGGTGGCACGTAAAAAGCACCATCTGAACGTGGCTGATGCCAGCGCCGCCTTGACTGGCTTCTGTGCCAGTGGCACATGACCTACTGTGCTTGAGGAGACCTATTAAGTCAAGTACATCAACATCAAAATGAAAATCAAATGGAGATTGTAGTTGTGATACCTGTGCTGGTGGCAAGTAAAAAGCACTGTCCGAATGTGGCCGATGCCAGCACTGCCTTGAGCAACTTCTGTGCCGGTGGCACGTAAAAAGCACCCACTACACTCACAGAGTGGTTGGCTTTAGGAAGGGCATCCAGCTGTAGAAACTCTGCCAGATCAGACCGGAGCTTGGTGCAGCCTCCTGGCTTCCCAGACCCCAGTCGAACCATCCAACCTGTGCGAGCACGGAAAATGGACGTTAAATGATGATGATGATGATGATTTTCTATGCTTGCACAAGTCAGCCAGAATTTGTTCAGGCAAATATTTCTATTTGTTTCCTCATTTGTTTCCAAGCAAGGTAATATTTCCCCATGGTCATATATATATACATACAGGAAGGCCACTCTTGCACTTCAAAGACAATCTGAAATGTGCAACATTCCCTTTTCTTCCTGGAAAAACATAGCATCAGAATGTAGAACCTGGTGCCAATCCTGCTTCTCCTTGGTTCAAAGATTTGAGCATAATCAACTCCGTCACTGGGACCAATTTCATGCAAGCATGAAGGCATGCTGGGAAATTGCTGGGACTATCAGATGTTATACATCAATGGTCACAATGCACTTTGCATTGTTTTAGTTTTTGAATGATGCCACCCTGTTGGCCGGGCAAGCAGGTCAACATTTCCCCTGATCAGAAGACCATTCTGTCACAGGGTGGGCCATTTACAACTGAGTGAACTGGAGCAACATGAAATGAAGTGTTTTGCTCAAGAACACACAGAACAGCCAGCCTGGGAATTGAAACCATGATATGATCGTAAGTGCAGCACACCCAATCACTAGGCCTTCATACCAAGATCCAATGTAATTTCCTTACATATGATTTCACCTTCTTTTGTAATCTGCATAAAAATTTTGGATAAATTTAGCTAATCCCCACAAGTATCCGAAAGGGGCACATTCTGGATTACATGCTGTGGTGGTTTCAAATTTTAGCACAAAGTCAGCTAGTTTTCAAAGTGCTCAACTGGTCCTTTTTTAACAAAAAATAAAAACTTGACTTACTTCAATAGAATTATGTTGATTATTGCAAGAAGAAAGTTGCAGAATTATAGAATACTTTTAAAAAGTATAGTCAACCTATAAAATTTCCGGCGTTACAGGGATTCAATTTCCAGCGTTACAGGGATTCAAATAAAATTAATTATTCTCAATGAGGAAATATATGTTATTTAGAGATAGAAGTCCCCATGCAATTCATCAAATCCTAATAATAGAATTTTGTTTTAATACTTACTAATCATTTCTAAATTCTAAATTTAGTAAGTATTAAAATAGAATTCTTCTATTATATGGTGTGATGTATATTAGGATTTGATGAATTGCATGGAGACTTCTATCTCTAAATAACATATATATATATATATATATATATATACATATGATGAAACAGACTCCAAAGAGGCTGGCATTGGGAAGACTTTTATGGTATAGTAAAATCAATAAAAAACTACAGTGAACCTGCCATTTCTCAGTTATTTCTTTCCTTTCAACATTTTCCCGAAGAAGGACACTGTCTGAAATGTTGGATTTTACACTTACACACCTCACGGCAGTTCACTGAATTCTTTTTATCAACCTTACTACATTGTATCTACATGTTTTCTGTTCCATCAAATACATGACTGTATTTGAGTTATCCTTTTTATTTTAGATTTTTCATTTTTTCTTATTAGATTTTTACAGTTGGTTTGAAGCAATAAAGTTCCTAAATTAATACTCTCTTTACTCTTTTACTTGTTTCAGTCATGTGACTGTGGCCATGCTGGAGCACCACCTTTAGTTGAGTAAATCGACCCCAGGACTTATTCTTTGTCAGCTTAGTACTTATTCTATCGGTCTCTTTTGCCAAACTGCTAAGTTACGGGGACATAGACACACCAGCAGCGGTTGTCAAGCAATGTTGGGGTGGGGTGGGGTGGACAAACACTGACACACACACATATATATACATATATACAACGGGCTTCTTTCAGTTTCCATCTACCAAATCCACTCACAAGGCTTTGGTCAGGCCGAGGCTATAGTAGAAGACACTTGCCCAAGGTGCCACACAGTGGGACTGAACCTGGAACTATGTGGTTGGTAAGCAAGCTACTTACCACACAGCCACTCCTACGCCTATATTCAATGTTTCTAGATAATCATAGTCTCATTTTCAAGAATTGAATATATTTTATGCCTGTGTCGTTTTGGTTGAATTTATCTTATGAAATTCTTCACAAGAACAGAAGACTAATTAGGGGAACCTTATCCATATCACAATGCAAAAATCAAGAAACCAAAAATATATGCTTAAAAAATTTAACTTGTGGTTACTAACATAAAAATATAATGATAAAAATTTTGACCACAACAAACAAATCAACACATGACTGCTGATATATGGAGCTAATGGTCAAAAAAATCCTTTGCCAGGGAAGTCTAAATGAATTCAATCAGAATATAAGAAACAATACAGATGCAAAATGTATTCATTTCTTGAAAATGCGAATGTGAAGATCTGGAAATGTCAAATATGAAATTAGCAACTTTAATGTTCCAAACCAATTGTAAGAAAACTAATAAGAAAATGCAAAAAATCTAAAATAATAAAAAAAAAACTTGAATGCAGTCATATATTCAGAGAAAAACTGTTCCTCATATATATATTTTTTTTTCTCTCACTGTTTATTTCTGTGTTTCTTTCTGTCGAAGAGCATAGGCTCGAAATGTAAAAGACTTTCTCACTTCCTGACCGTTGAACTAATACATCTGTTTGTTGTTTACACACCTGCCTTTGTGTTTTTTTTTTGTAAATTCTCACTATATGTATATATACATATATCATCATCGTTTAACGTCCGCTTTCCATGCTAGCATGGGTTGGATGATTTGACTGAGGGCTGGTGAACCAGATGGCTGCACCAGGCTCCAATCTTAATCTGGCAGAGTTTCTACAGCTGGATGCCCTTCCTAACGCCAACCATTCTGAGAGTGTAGTGGATGCTTTTATGTGCCACTGGCACGGGAGCCAGTCAGGCGGTACTGGAAACGACCTCACTTGAATCTTTTTAGACATGCCACTGGTACAGGTGCCAATAAGGCGACGCTGGTAACGATCATGCTCAAATGGTGCCTTTTACATGCCATCGGCACGGAAGCCAGTTAACCACTCTGGCAATGATCACGCTCAGATGGTGCTCTTTGGCACCCTACTAGCACGGGCACAACTGATGCTGGTAACGGTCATACTCAAATGGTGCCTTTTATGTGCCACTGGCATGGAAGCCAGTTAGCCACTCTGTCAACAATCACACTCGTATGGTGCTCTTTGCACCCCGCTAGCACGAATGCCAGTCATCGAATTTGATTTTGATATATTTGTATATGTATATGTATATATATATATATAAGTAAGGAAAGAGGGATTAAGTAAATCCAGGCAAATGCCTCTGAATGTACTCTGTGTAAACAAAACCAGGTTAACAGGATGTCCAATCAAGATTATAATAATCCAGACAGATTGTTAAATCCCATGTGCCAGGTGCAAACTGTAAATCTGAAGTTTATTACCAATTAGTATTTTAGTGTATTAATCCAGGAGTTTATTATTATTAGAAATAAACAAGGAGAAATTATGTTCAAAGTATCGAACGAACATAATCCTTCAGTCTTTACTACACACACACACATACACACAAATACATACACACACACATATATACACATATAGCATCATCATCATAATTTAATGCATTTTCGATAGTGACATGGGTTGGACAGTTTGACAGAATCTGGCAAGCTGGAGGGCTGCACCAGGATCCAGCTGTCCGTTTTTGGCATGGTTTCTACAACTGGATGCCCTCCCTAATGCCAACTACTTTACAGAATGCACATATATATACATATATATATGCCATTGGTCCAACTTGGAAAATAGACATCAAATGATGATGTTGATAATGATACATATATGCATGTATGTATATTTTATGTATGTATGTGTGTGTTTATAAATTCTTTTACTTTCATATATATAATAAAAAAATAAATAAATGCACCCTTTCAAAGCCGAGCCAGGCTCATGGGCCTGGTTTCCCGATTTCTATTGTGTATGTTTTCCCCAGCTGGGTGGGACACCAGTCCATCACAGCTTTACACATTTTTGCCAACTGAGTGGACTTGAGCAATGTGAAAATGAAGTGTTTTGCTCAAGAACACAACGCATCACTCGGTCCAGGAATTGAAACCATAATCTTATGATCATGATGCTGACATCCTAACCACTAAGCCACATGCCTCCACATCCATATATTTATATATATATATAGTATACTGCTCCATGATGGTAAGGTCAACAAAAAAAGTACTTCATCTGGTGAGAAATAAATATTATTTAATAAACACAGTATATATTTTTATGTGCTGCTATTAGTTTCATGTACTGTGAACAAATTCGTTATGCTATGTGAGCAGTGCCTGATGATTGTACTGGAACACCAAATATGTTTTAAAGTAGTGTTTGGCTTGTTCTCAGCACATGAAACTAATAGTAGCACATAAAAACATATTATGTTTATTAAATATATAATATTATTTAATAAACACAATATACAGTTTTATGTGCTATTATTAGTTTCATGTGCTGAGAGCATGTCAGACAGTATTTTTTACCATGTCTGGTGTCCTATCACAATCATCAGGCACTGCCCACATGGCATAATGAACTAAAAATGGGATGATAGGATGACAGAAAAAGTGAAAAAGGGTGAGAAAGAAGTAGATATAAAAGAAAAAGAAAACAGAAAGAAGCAAATGGGGGTGGGGTGAAGTTATTTCCCCTTAAACCATAAAATATAAGGCTGAAAGGATAGTGGCTTAGAGTTTGTGGTATAGTTGTCCAATTCAGAGAGGGTGGCATTTTCCAATTCATCAACAAGACCTTAACCATATGCTTACAACCACTGAAAATTTTGGATCTAGAATTCAGCAGTGTGTTATATATCTGCTTCTTTCTCACCTTTTCTCACTTTTTCTCACATCCTATCATCCCATTTTTGGTTCATTATGCTATGTGGGCAGTGCTTGATGGTTGTGCTAGGACACCAGACATGTTAAAAAATACTGTCTGGCATGCTTTCAGCACATGAAACTAAAAGTAACAGATGAAAACATATATTGTGCTTATTGAATAATATTTTATACTTATATGTATAGTAGCAATGCTTCATTTTGAACAATTGTTTTTCTTTTCTTTCCAGAATGCATTAATAGATTTGACTTTTTATTGAAATTACAAGTATCCGATCATTTTTAAATTTCACTAAACAATTCTCAAAATTTATTAATGTTTCACGAAATCTTCGAGCAAATCATTATCGTTGACACTTAATGCAATTCTCATCCAGTTGTATTCCTCAGTCTCCCCTGTTGGAATGTAATAATTGAATTCCGTTATCAATTTTCTTACATGGTTCCAAGATAATATTTTGTACGCCATTAAATTTATTATCGTAATTTTCTCTTAGTAGAGTGAATTCTGGGGGGAAAAAAATGGAACTTTTTTTTTAATTCTTTTGCTCAATTTTCCTATTCCACAAAATAGTTTTTCTTGACATTCTTTTATTTTGTCCATTAAACCAATAATTGTATGATCGGAGTGTTGAAGAAAGATAACTAAGTCATCCAAGTTGGAAAAAAATATTGGAAAGAAAAGCTAATTGAAGCACCCACTTAGAATCTGAAAATATTGGTGCTGAAGAATGATTATTTTTGTTGTTTTTTCATATGGTAAAAAAAAATGTCTACTTCACTTCATTGTGACATAGTTCACAACAGAACTTTCCTGAAGATCAAATTGTTATCTGATCATGTAATGATATTGTAAATGTTCGATTTCAAATCTGATTAAAGAACAAAAATTACTGAAGAATCTATTATTGAGAGATTTTGACTTCATAAAGTTCGCAATCTGAGCAATGTCATTTGTAGTGATATCGAATTCCAATGATTATCTATTTTCTGAAACAAGATTTTCTCTGTGAAGAAAAGTAGTAGAACTCTTTAATGTGAGAATTATCTCCCTTACTTTACCGCAAACCTCTACTAACTCTAATCATAGCTCAGTATCTCTGCTAAAATGCTTAATACAGCTTAACTTGTCTTCATTAAAAATGGATTCTATCATTTCAAATATACAATTTCTAGTTGTTGAAGGAATAGAAATGAATTGCAGAATAAAATGTCCTCTTTCCTGCTTTTCTTTTTCCACCAGTGTATCACATATAAGTCTTTATTCCCAACAATCATCTTATGAACCAAATACCTTACTCTGGCAAAAAAACTCCACCTCTCTCAATAACCCACCACCACCACCTCTCAGTCAAAAGGTCTTGTCTTGTGAGTTACTGGGTCACTTGAACAGTGCTGCTGTCATGGAAAAAGCACCCAATACACAATGTAAAGTGGTTGGTGTTAGAAAAGGTATCCACCAGAGAAACCATGTCAAAGTAGACACTGAAGTTCAACGAAGTGCTCTGACTTGTAAGAGCTGATTGAACCATCCATCCCATCCCAATATAGAACATGGTCATTAAATAATGATGATGTTGATAATGCTGCATGAGAAATTCATTCTTTGAGAATTTTTTTTTCTTTAAAATCTGCCGATATTGTATTCCAGTTAATGTACAAGCATATATATTTACCATTTACTTAATGATTCTCTCATCACACCTACTCCTACAGCAAGTGCTTCTCACATTGGTGAAGTCTATGTTTTGTTGATGAGTTTTTAATAAGACTGGAATGTGTCTAGCATTGTTTTAAATAACTGCCAGAAAAAATGTCCTAATTCTTGTTTTGATGAATAAATTCACAGATCTTCATTATATAAAATAATTTATGTCTTTGGTTTCAGTCCATAGTTGTGCTTGTCAAAAATGTAATACTTGTACACACATTGAGACTAACATAACAAGGTTATATAGAATAGTAACCGTCTCAGACCTGGGCTACTGAGCTAAAAAATGAAACAGCTGCTTACACAGCAAACTAATGAACAGAATCACAAAAAAACATTCAGGAGAATAACAATAATAGGCCTTTCTCTCAACTACAGAGTCATGGCTATGATGCTCCCTCACTACTTCTGCTCGTGATCAGAGATGCACATATCGTCAACCACCAAGGGACATGCTCAACTGGTTAAAGTCAAACAACCGACAAGCAAATCTGTGGTACTGAGCAGAATATTTACTGTAGCCCATCTATTATACCAAGGTAAAACAATGTACATGATAACACTTCCAGTCAGTTAAGATCAGAAGCCATGAGAACTACTGCCTGGTACTGCATCATGGCATTTATTATTATTATTATTATTATTATTATTTACTTTTAATCTGCATGTTTGTTACAATCACTTGCTGAGACACACCCAGCATCCTAAGGAAAGTGAAGGATAAGAGATGTTACAGCATGACTGACAGTTTGAGGAGGAGAATATCTTAAGGTAATACAACACAAACATTTAAATCAGTGGGTTTTTTTTTTAAATGTGGGCAGTATTTGTCAGCACAATCTTTTTGGATTTCTCTAGATGTTTCTGACATCCCTTTCTTATCATAACTAGGGCACCCACAATAACAGGAAATGTTCTTGCTTTAAAATGCCACATCTTTTGTATTTCAATTTCCAGGTCCTTATATCATTGTTATTATCATTATTACTATCATCATTATAATGGCAGTGAGCTGACGGAATCCTTAGTGTACTAGACAAATTGCTTAGCAACATTTCAACTGTCTTTATGTCCTGAGTTCAAATTTCACTGAAGGTGATTTTGCCTTTGATCGTTTCAGGGCCAATAAAATACATACCACTCAAGTACTGGGATCAATGTAATTGACCAGACCCACCTGCCCACAAAACTTCAAGCCTTGTGCTTTAGTTGAATGGATTATTATTATTATTATTATTATTATTGCCTTTGCACAGCTTCTAACACTGGAGATGTACTATGCTGTCAGCTGTTCACTACCAGTGATCTAAGGTAACACCTCTTATTTTTTGAGTGCCTTCCGGATTATTCAAGCGGTTCCAAGCAGTGCTGTTTTCTGCAAGTGCTCCACCCTTATTGCACCCCCTATTTGTTCCATGTACTTCTTGAGATTTTTGCTCACTGTTCCCAGGGCTCCAACAATTATTGGTACTACAACCATCTTTTTCATCGACCACAACTGCTTAACTTCCCAAGCTAACCTGTCATATCTACTGACTTTTCTTTCTTCCTTGTCACATACCTTGTTGTCAGCTGGGCATGCTATATCTATGATCCAGCATCATTTGCTTTCTTTCTCAATTAACACCATATCTAGCTTCCTATTCTCTATCTCATGGTCGCACTGAATCATAAAATCCTGTAGGATCTTTGCAGTTCCATTTTCGACAATGCCTTGTACCAATTTTTTGCTCTGTCAAGTCCATACTTGTTGCAAAGTGTCCAATGGACAAGCCTGGCTATATTGTTGTGGCATCTTTTATATTCCTTCTGGGCTAGTGGCATACATTGGCTAGTTATATGCCATACAATTTCACCATTTTGTCCACAAATTCTGCACTTATCACTTCCTGGTGTGTTGTCTATTCTGTATTTTATGTAGTTTGTTCTTAGTGCTTGCTCTTGGGCAGCACAGATTAGAGCCTCCGTTTCCGGTTTTAAATCACTTTTAGTCATCCACAGCCAACTTTTTCTCTGTTCGTCTTATCTTATTATTATCATCATCATTAAAGTGGAAAGCTCGCAGAATTGTTACCACACAGGATAAAATTCTTAGCAGCATCTCATCCATCTTTGTATTCTGGGGTCAAATTCTGCTGAAGTCAAATTTAACCTATTATCCTTTTGGGGTCAATGAAATAAGGACCAGTTGGTCTCTGGGATCAATGTAATTAACCTGCTCCCTCCCTTAAATTTCAGGCCTTCTGCAGAAAAGATTATTATTATTATTATTATTATTATTATTATTATTATTATTATTATTATTATTATTAAGGCAGCAAGCTGGCAGAATCTTTGGCACGTTGGACAAAATGCTTAGTGGTCTTTTATCTGTCTCCACGTTTTGAGTCCAAATGCTGCTAGAGTCGACTTTGCCTTTCATTCTTTTAGGATCGATAAAATAAGTACCAGTTGAGTACTGGAGGTCAATGTAATTGACTATCCCCCTCCCTTTAAATTCCAGGCTTTGTGCTTATAGCAGAAAGGATTACTATTATTATTAATATTATTATTCAGTAGTCTTGATTTTATCACATGCTTTCACTGCACTACTGAGCACAGCTCTGTGCCGTGGATATGTGTTATGGTTTGTTGTGATGTTCTTATTTTTACTGTATTGAAAGTGTTTTATGTGTGCAGTGCCTGGTAGTGCTATTTTCTATATGTTATATATACTTGTAAATCCTGGTGTTTGGGTTATATATTTGAATGTTTTTTTTATCATACCTAAAGCACCGACTATGATAGGAATTGTTTCTGTTTTTAGGCTCCACATTCAAGTTATCTCTGTTTCCAGGTCTGTTGATATTGATATATCAGTTAGAAAACAGTTTTTCTTCTTGATGATCTTTGACAACTATATCCAGCCTAGTGGCCTTAATTTCTCTATCTGTGTGTATTGGCATATCCCAGAGTATGGTTGCTTTCTCATTTTTTGTGACCTTTACTGGTGTGTGTCTATACCATCCTTTTTCTGTTGTTATTCCATAGTGTTGGTACAGCTTTCAGTGTATAATAGGTCCCAACTCTATCATGTCTGCAAATATATTCCTTATTATTATTATTATTATTATTATTATTATTATTATTATTATTTTTAACTCATGTTTTGCTGGAGCTCCTGGAGTCTTGCATGTATAGTGGGCTTGCTATCTGTTCTTTTCAACTATCTAATACTCTCCTGGTTATTCTGGTTATGCCATGGAGGCAAACCTTTTGTAACAGTTCTACTGGGCACTCTATTCTAATTTCCTTTATATTCCACTTTTGCCATGTAAAATGCATCCATGCCAGTGCAACGTAAATGCACCCACACTGGTGGTGTATAGAAACACCCAGTTCACTCTGTAAAATGGTTGGCATCAAGAAGGGCATCCAGCTAGAGAAACCATGCCAAAACTGACAATCGGAGCCTGGGCAGCTCTCCAGCTGACCAGTTCCTGTCAGACCGTCTGACCCATGCCAGCATGGAAAACGAACATTAAAGGATGATGATGATAATGATGATGATGATAATGATGATGATGATAATGATGATGATGATAATGATGATGATGATAATGATGATGGTGATGATGACAACGATGATGATGATGATGCCATCTGAAATGAAATATTTCCACACCATAAGCAAATGAACAAGAGTTCTCTAAGTGCCATTCTTGACGATCAATAGACGATGCAGTAGCTGTGCTGCACTGAAAATACTGCCCATCTTCCTCATCGCCAGCCACCTTCTTTCTCCACCTCCTCTTCCTCCTCCATCTCCTCTCCCTTCCTCCTCTTTACTCTGCTCTAAATCTTCTGTTGTTGTTCTTCCATCGTCTTTATCTTCTTCTCCTCACCCTGTCTCTCCTCTTCTTCCTCTCTCTCTCTCTCTACACTCTCCTCACACTCATCCTCATCACTGCCATATTGAAGTGATGTCAGTTGCTTCTCATTTCATGTTTTGCACCAAAATCTCGTTTCTTGTCTTCAGCTTTTGTGTTCATCAGCTGAAATACAAAGCTTCAATCAAAGTATTTGAAAATACCGTGTGTATATATATATATATATATATATATACATTTTTGTTTGTATACATATATATGTGCATATGTGTATATGCATGTGTGTTTGTGTGCATATGAGTATGTATATACATATATGTGTATATGTATATGTGCCTGTGTATATATATATAAATAACACAAAGGAATTGAGATTTGGAATCTGGGCAGGTACTTTATAAGCAGTCTGAAATAATCCAGATATGGCTAACCACATTGAATGCAAAGAAACAGACAGAATCATTTAAGATTGTACTACACTCAATAAGTAAGACCTGAGTTCATTTCTTTGGATTGCGTGAAACATATGGAGGATATAAATCAAGACATCATAAAGAAGAACAGAGAATAAAATATGTTATTAAAATAAATTTTGAAGATGTTTAATTTTCCGTTCTTCTTGATTATATATAAGGTTGTTCAAAAAGTCTCTCTGCAGTAAGTATTTTATTGCAAAAGAAATATTTATCAGAGGCGGCAAACTGGCAGAATCGTTAGCACACCAGGCAAAATGTGTAGCCATATTTTGTCTGGCGTTATGTTCTGAGTTCAAATTCCGCTGAGGTCGACTTTGCCTTTCATCCTTTCGGGGTCGATAAATTAAGTACCAGTTATGCACTGGGGTTGATATAATCGACTTAATCCGTTTGTCTGTCCTTGTTTGTCCCCTCTGTGTTTAGCCCCTTGTGGGTAGTAAAGAAATAGGTATAAGACTACAAAAGAATATATTAGACTTTACAAAACTTTATAAGAGGTGTTGAAAGTGTTGTCCTTCATTTTCAATACATAAGTTGACTCTTCTACACATGTTTTGAAATACATCTTGGAGGAAAAAATTCACTGCGGAGAGACTTTTTGAACACCTTGTATATACATATAAAAAACTGGCTGCAAAGATCAAAATTGTTGTCATAAAGGTGTGCATTCTAAGTACGCTACTTTAATGGCAGTGGGACGTGGAGCCTCTGCTCTAGACAGGAGCGGTGTCTCAATGTCTTTCATTTTTATAATTTAAGACGCATTTTGCACATCAAGTGGACCAACCACATCACCAACACTGAAGTCCTCAATCGAGCCAAGATACTCAGCATACACAACTTGCTCCCAGAGTGTCACTTGTGTTGGCTCAGTCATGTTCATCGCGTGCCAGATGGAAGGATCCGAAAAGACTTTGTGTTTCCTCTCCTCTCTTCATTGACCACCATTATTATTATTATGATTTATTGTCTTTGCACAACTTCTAATGCTGGAGATGTACTATGGTGTCAGCTGTTCACTACCAGTGAACTAAGGTAACACCCCTTATTTTTCGAGCGCCATCTGGAGTACTTGAGCAGTTCCAAGCCGTGCTGTTTTCTGCAAGTACTCCAACTTTATTGCAGCCCCTATTTGTTCCATGTACTTCTCAAGATTTTTACTCACTGTTCCTAGGGCTCCAACAATTATTGGTACTACTACCACCTTTTTCATTGACCACAACTGCTTAACCTCCCCAGCTAACCTGTCATATCCGACTTTTCTTTCTTCCTTGTCACATACCTTGTTGTCAGCTGGGCATGCTATATCTATGATCCAGCATCATTTGCTTTCTTTCTCAATGAGCAACATGTCTGGTTTACTATTCTCTATCTCATGATTGCACTGAATCATAAAATCCCACAGGATCTTTGCATTATCATTTTCGATGATGCCTTACTACTACTACTACTATCATCATCATCATTATTATTATATTATTATTATTATTATTATTATTATTATTATTATTATTATTATTACTATTATCATTGTTATTAGTTAGTAAGTGACTGAGCTAGTTGGTTAGTTAGTTGGGTAGTTAGGTGAAAAAGCAGTGGGCTTGCAGAATCATGAGCATTTCAGACAAAATGGTTTAGTGGTATTTCTTCTGGCTCTTTATACTCTGAGTTCAAATCTTGCTGGTGTCAGTCTTGCCTTCCATCCATTTTAGGGTCAATAAAATAAAATACCAGTCAAGTACTGAGGTTGATGTAATCAATTTGCTACTTTCCTGGATAGCTGCTGGCTTTGCACCAAAATTAGAAAGAATTATTACTAGTTACTTATAAGTCAGAAAAACCACAATATGGGAAATAGTGTGGTTATATTTTAATATACTGTTGATCAATATTTTACAGGTTTTGGCAGACAGAAGATCATAATGTTTCTGTTGGTTTCACACTGGTTATTGCACTTGACAATATTGATAACGCTTCAGATATTTGGCCAGAACAGCATGCCTATTTTTATGCCGGACGTGTATGTATATATATATAACAAATGAAAGACAGAAGATGGAATATACGAGAATATATTATTAATCACAACAATTGTTTCGATACATTCAGCATCGACTCCTCTTGTGGAACACACAAAAACAGGAGCATCCAGCAGTGCGGATGTATCTCGTTGGGTGATAAATAAATAAAAAATGTCGTTAAAATAACAGTTCCATAATGCAAATCCTCGTTTTGCAGAGAGAAAAACAAGGCAGACAGAGGGAAATTCTTTACATATAGAGAAGATCCAAAAATAAAATTGCAGAAGACAGAAAGAGAAACGAACACTTAATCCAGCAAGAAAAGTATTGAAAATAACCGCTAACCGATATGGATGTATAAACTCCCTTGGGCAACCAGCATGGCATGAGTACACACACATCTCATCATCATCATTTAACATCCGTTGTCCATGCTGGCAAGGGTTGGACAGTTTGACCAGGGCTGGTAAGCCGAGGGGCTGCACCAGATTCCAGTGTAATTTGGCATGGTTTCTATGGCTAGATGCCCTTCTTAACACCAACCATTCCAACAGTGTAATGGGTGCTTTTTATGTGCCACCAGCATGAGTGCCAGTTCCATGACACCAGTATCTGTCACAACTATGATGTCACTCGGTTTGATGGATCTTCCTTCTAAAGCACAGCTTATTGTCAAAGGTCTCGGTCATTTGTCATTGCCTTCATGAGGCCCAGCACTCGAAAGGTGTTTTTTACATTCCACCAGCGCAGGTGCCAATTCCGTGACACTGACAATGACCACAGTTATAATTTCACTTGTTTTGACAGGTCTTCTCAAGCCCGGCATAATGCCAAAGGTACTGGTCATTTGTCATTGCCACTGTGATACCCAACTTTTGAAGATCATGCTTCACCTCCTCATCCTATGTCTTCCTGGGTCTCCCTCTTCCACAGTTTCCTTCCACTGGTAGAGATCAGCACTTAATCACACAACTGTCCACATCTATATGCATCACATCTTATGCCCAACTTTTCCCTCAAGATGCTTACACTCTGTCATGCATGCACACTGATATTGCACATCCAACGAAGCATACTGGCTTCATTTCTTTGAAGTTTATGCATGGCCTCAGCAATCACAGCCCATGTTTCACTGCCATGTAGCATGGCTGCTTACATATATATATATAGAGAGAGAGAGAGACCTTTGGAAGTATGCTGTGCGTGAGAAGACCCGGCAGGACAAATGAGACCATAACTCGTGGCGTCTACCTGGGATGTGCTAGTCCACTTATACATACTTTTCCTTCTTGGGACACAAAACTACTTGTGAAGACCTGTTGAGGCAAGTGAAAATCAAAATCAAAATCAAAATCGATCAACATCAATGGAAATTGTAGCTGTGATACCAGTGCCGGTGGTACGTAAGAGAACCATCTGAACATGGCCGTTGCCAGCGCCACCCCAACTGGCCTCCGTGCCGGTGGTACGTAAAAAGCACCATCTGATCGTGGCCATTGCAAGCCTCGCCTGGCCCCCATGCCGGTGGCATGTAAAAAGCACCATCTGATCGTGGCCGTTTGCCAGCCTTGTCTGGCACCTGTGCCGGTGGCACATAAAAAACACCCACTACACTCATGGATTGGTTGGCGTTAGGAAGGGCATCCAGCCGTAGAAACACTGCCAGATCAGACTGGGCCGGGTGCAGCCTTCTGGCTTCCCAGACCCTAGTTGAACTGTCCAACCCATGCTAGCATGGAAAGCAGACGCTAAACGATGATGATGGTATATATATATATATATATATATATATAATCAAAATAAGCAACAAGGATATCCAGAAATAATGCAGTACAATCGTTTCATACAACTCCATTTAACTGAACAATCAATTAAATGGAGTCGCATGAAACGATCGGACTGCATTACCTCTGGATATCCTTGTTGCTTATTTTGATTGTAATCACCCCATTTTGAATTATATGGATAATACCATACTAAATTCTGGTGCCTTTAACAAGGCTCCCAGTAAGGTAAGATGTCTCCATGGCCAGTCACATTTTGCAAGGAAGACTGGGAAGTGATGAATACTGCTTGTATGACAGTGATATTTGTTTACGATTATCATGCAATGTCAAGACGGGTACACTAACACACTCACACAAACCAGGCTTCTTTCAGTTTCCATCTGCCATATCCCCTGACAAGGCTTTGCTTGCTCAGAGCTATAGAACGCACATACCCAAGGTGCCACACAATGTAACTGAACCCAAGACCACATGCTTGGAAAATCTGCCTTGACAAATTCCATCCAATGCATTACAAGCATGGTAAAGCAAGCATTAAAATGATGATGATGACGATGATGATGATCATCGTCATCGTCATCATCATCATCATCATCATAAGCCAGCTGTTACCAAAAAAACAAATCCAAAGAAAAGACTCATTGATTTTCTTCCTTTCAATGCAAAAAGCAAAGATTTTTTTTTCTTTTCAGCTGGCTTTAGTTACATTTCGCCATATATAATCTAGACTGCTTACCTGAGTTTATCTCAGTAGTTTTATATTCACGATGTGCTTGGAAGTAAAAAAAAACAACAGTAATATCTTTCTCATTAAGATAATGAGCTCCGGCAAAACTTGTACTTTTATCGCCGTTCTCTACTTTTGGTGTCTTCTTATCAATGGCAAACAGGAAACTTGTGTACGTTTTGATAGAATGAACTGGAAATTATCAAACATATGCACACACACGTTAATAAATATGCACAAACATATTTCATAACAGCTTCATCAGAGTAACAAATTCAAGGGTAAAAGGTCAAAAGATAACCATTTTTTACTTTCTTTCTTTCTTTCTTTTTCTCTTTCATTCAACAAACGGCTACATTTGAAGTTCAACGATTACATCTGCGTCTTTGATAACGAAGTGAAATGAAATTTATAGAATGTACACATCCAAAACTGAATTACGATGGCCTGCAGTGAAGAATTTCTGAGGAATTAGACTAGCTGATCTTAACTGTGGGTGGCAGCCGTACCACTTGTGGGTATGAGGATCAAAAGCTAGGGAATGGGTCTCTACTTTAATGGTTTCATGTTTCTATAATGGTGTATAGTAATTCTGTTGAGCAAATAATAATTTGGAGAATTTTTACAATAATTGCTATCTGAAAGTGTGGCAATGTTGCTACCCAGGGTGCTGCCAGTTAAAATGCTGGTGTAGTTGGGGTTAGACGCTAAATAATTTTTGTGTATTTTCAGTCTTAACACGTGTGACAGTGCAGTAAGAAGCTTGCTTCTCAATCATATGACTCCAGGTTCAGTCCCACTGCATGGCACCTTGGGCAAGCATCTTCTATTACAGCCACTGACTGACAAAGCCTTGTGAGTGGATTTGGTAGACAGAAGCTGAAAGAAGTACATCATGTGTGTGTGTGTGTTTGTCTCCCACCACAGTTTGATAACTGATGTTGATGCGTTTACATCCCCATAACTTAGTGGTTCGACAAAACAGATCGATAGAATAAGTACCAGGCTGAAAAATAATAAAATAAGCACCAGGGTTGATTCATTCAACTAAAAATTCTACAAAGCAGTGCTCCAGCATGGCCACAGTCTAGTGACTCACACAAGTAGAAGACAATGGTAGTGTCTTCCAGATCAATCATTTATATTTAATCATTTCCTTCCTTTTTTTATATTTGCTCCAGTCATGTGACTGCGGCCATGCTGGAGCACTGCCTTTAGTCGAACAAATCGCCCCTAGGACTTATTCTTTGTAAGTCCAGTATTTATTCTATCATTCTCTTTTGGCAAACCACTAAGTTTCAGGGACATAGACACACAGACATTGGTTATCAAGCAATAACAGTGATGGGTGGGTGGGACAAACACAGACACACAAACATATACATAGTATATAGCCCGTTGTATATATATATATATATATATATATATATTGATTGGCATCCTTTCTGTCTCGGGAGACAATGGAGTTGCGCACAAAGTAGTGTAGTCCGGCTTTTATATTTCATGTCCTGATACATTTCCTGCTGTGGCTGTGTAGTCCTATCCTGGACAAACACTCCCTCTGGCAGGTACCGCAAATGTAGCGAAGACTGTTCCTGGCTGGTTGTAGTGCCATAGTCTCTTGTTGACGTCTCTTCCTTTCTTTCCATTTCTCCTCTCTCTCTCTGTCACTCCTTTGTATTCCCTCTTTTACGGTACGTCGCCATTCTCCATGAAGGCCTGCAATATCAATATTAGTGGTTGGGAGGCAGTTGCCGGCAATATATATATATATATATATATATATATATACAACAGGCTTCTTTTAGTTTCTGTCTACCAAATCCACTTACAAGGCTTTGGTCGGCCCAAGGCTATAGTAGAAGACACTTGCCCAAGGTGCCATGCAGTGGGACTGAACCTAGAACCATGTGGTTGGTGAGTTAGCTACTTACCACACAGCCACTCCTTTTAATCATATCGAATCATTTATATTCAATCGTTATATCCTTTGTATCAATATTGATACAGTAAGATCAATATGAATGATATTGGTTGTTCAAATATTTTCAGTTCATAACAAAATGTTTATTTGACATTTGTTAGGGTTATTTTTTAAATTTTTTATTCTGTCAAAGAATTTTTGAAAAATGTCACTTGTCAAAATAATTGAATAAACAAATAAATATAAATAAAAAAAAAAAAAATAAACATGGAAGTGGTTCAATGAATATGCTGGGTTTGTTTTAATTGTGTAACAGAAGAAAATGGAGTTGAGAGGACATGAATACACAATTTATGATTAAATTAAGGGCAATGGCAATGTGAAGCCATCTGATCCGTGAGAATATCTTGAAAGCAAGCTCTGAAGTCCTGCTGGTTTCTTGACTGATGCTTCCAAGTTGGAAAATATTTTGTTATATTCAGAACAGAGCCCTTTCCTCATATGGCTTTGCTTCACTTCTTAAAAGGAAGCCTGTACAATGAAGAGTGGTTAGGGGAGCAGACTCGCAGTCGTAAGAACGCAGTTTCGATTCCCAGACTGTGCATTGTGAGTATTTATTGAGCAAAAACACCTAAGCTTAACGAGGCTCCAGCGGGGGTGGAGAGTGGTGAACCCCGCTGTACAAATAAGGTGGCGAGCTGGCAGAAATGTTAGCATGCCAGGCGAAATGCTTAGCAGTTTTTCGTCTGTCTTTACGTTCTGAGTTCAAATTCTGCTGAGGTCAACTTTGCCTTTCATCCTTTCAGGGTCGATAAATTAAGTACCAGTTACGCACTGGGTCGATGTAATTGACTTAATCCCCTTGTCTGTCCTTGTTTGTCCCCTCTATGTTTAGCCCCTTGTGGACAATAAAGAAATGAGAAAGAGTCACTTTCTAATTTTAAAGAAGTAATGGAGGGACTTTTAAAATATAGAGAGAATCCTTATCATCGTCATCATTTAATGTCCATTTTCCATGGGTTGGATAGTAGACAGCAGCTGGCAAGGCCAGGAGCCACACCAGGTTCTACAGTCTGTTTTGGCTTGGATCCTACAGCTGGATGCCCTTCCTAATGCCATTCACTTTAGAAAGTGTACCAAATGCTATTTAAATGACACCATCACCAGTGCTTTTTACATGGCACTATGGTTTAAGAGTATCAAATCTATTGAAGAGGATAGGTCTTCTTAGGTAAAGAAATGTGCTGTATATCTCAAACAGACATGTTATTATCAGTCTGAGATAATTTGTAAAGAAATTATCAATTTGGGGTTGCCATATTGAAAGTGAAGACTTTACCAAATTTCGAATCCTTCATAATAATCTCAGTGGTTATGGTAAAATATTGCCTGTGGAAATATTTCAAGAAGTTAAGAATAATTTGAAAGATATAAGCACCAATTTTGAGAGTTAATTCTTCTCTTAACGGATCCAAGCTTGCCAACAAAGGTCAGACTTCCTCCTGTGCAAATAAATTAATCTTCTGAAATTAATTCTTAGTTTCATGAAATCCTCTCTTTTTGCATTCTTCATCTTTAACTTATTGATTTTATCATGGGAACAGATCTAGAAGCATTTCTAGTTATTAAAAAATACATGCATACTTATATATATATATATATATATATATATATATATATATATACATACATATATATATATACATACATACATATATATATATATATATATATATATATATATATATATATATAGATATATATATATATAATACATACATACAAATATATATACACATACATACAAATATATACATATACATATATATATATATATATATATACATAAGACAAGTTAAACTTTATAGAATCAAGATACACTTGGCCTGATGAGTAGCCTGCAGTATACACCTCACTTGGATATTTACCACTTCCGAGGTTCCACTTGCTATAAAACATATGTAGCCCAGATCTTATCTACTCCATTCCTTAGCTCTTAGATTTCTATTCGCATACCTGGAAATCCTGGTTGCCAACTGTGAAATATAAAATAATTTTTTTCAGCTTGTCCTTCAATGCGGAAAAAAATCCACAACCTTCTAACCCAATAAACCATTATTGTTCCCAAAAGTTTTGATGTATGTGTATATATATATATATATATATATATATATTTGTGTGTTTATGACTGTGTGTCTGTGTGTGTCTCCCCAACATCGCTTGACAACCAATGCTGATGTGTTTACGTCCCTGTAACTTAGTGGTTCGGCAAAAGTGACCGATAGAATAAGTAATAGGCTTACAAAGAATAAGTCCTGGGGGGCGATTAATTCGACTAAAGGTGGTGCTCCAGCATGGCCACAGTTAAATGACTGAAACAAGTAAAAGAGTAAATATATATATATATATCTGAGGCCAAATGCCATATGTTCCCCTACACTATTTCTTTTCTTCTACAGACTCTGCTCTGTTTAACATTATCCCAAAACAATTCAAAGAAAAAGATCCCCTCACCTTCAAATGAAACCTGGACACATTTCTTCAAATGAGACCAGATAAGCCATCTCTACCTGGATACATCTCAGTGGACAACAACACCCTACTTGAATTGGCTAGGATACCTGTCTTAAAAATTACTTAACAGATCCTGTTGGGTGATGCTATTAAGTTAGACATGGCCTGGACCAATCTTTGGATGAAACATATCTAAGCTATCATCATCATCATCATCCAGTATTTTAAATCCAGGTTTTGTCCCTGTTAACAGGGGTGGGCGAATCTACTTCTATGCCATAGCAACCACCCTCTCGCAAGCTCGCCTGGTTTTGAATATCATCCTTTTTCAAGCCAACCCTCCCAATCTCCTCCTACACCTTTTCCTCAGTCTACCTCGCTTTCATGCTCCATTTACCTCAAATGCAATCACCCTCCTCAGAACATGCTTTTCATCCCTCCTCAACACATCCCCATACCAACTCACTCCATTCGCCCTTGCCAACCATTCCACCAATTCCTCCAACCCCAACATTCCCATCAAATCCTCAGTCCTCCTCTTATGATACAGTTTCACCCCCACACATTTCTCTAACCATTGCTCTCTCAGTCCTTCTCAAAATTATCATCTCTCTCTCCCTCAGACACCATGTCTCACTCCCCTACAACATTGCAGCTCTCAAACAACTTTTTTAAACCCTTATATATATATATATTTATACACACACACACACACATATATATATATATATGTGAAGTATATTTGCCACTTATACCTCATTCAGAGATTTATTATATATATAATGATGATGATGATGATGATGATGATATATATAGAATGCCACGCATTTTCTTCCAAGTAAGTTTTATCTATCTATCTATCTATCTATCTATCTATCAATCTATCTACCTATCTATCTATCTATCTATCTATCTATCTATCTATCTATCTATATATCTGACTGGCCTGGTGCAGCCTTCGGGCTTGCCAGACCCCAGTTGAACCGTCCAACCCATGCTAGCATGGAAAGCGGACGTTAAACGATGATGATGATGATGATGATACATATATGTGTGTGTGTATTTATACAATTTGCAAAAGAGCTACTAATCGTTTCATGATTTTTAGAGATACAATAAATTGGCAGATTTATACGACATGCTGTGTATCTCCAAGCAATCTTTCAGGCCTGGTTCATGATGATAGATGTATTTAAAAACCAGAATACTGGTTTATGAGAGAACATAAGAAACAAGAAGAAGAAAAAAATAATACAAAGAAGGTTGATGCAAAAGGTGGAATGAGATGAACAAAAAGAAAAGTAAGAAATCCAGATTGAGTTGTTATCTCACAGACTTTAACCACCTTTTTCTTATATCATTCTACATCTAGATTAATTATAATTTTTGCAGACAAAGAACGACAAAGATCTTAGTTTTCTTGCTTTTCGTTTCTTTTTCTTACTTTTCGTTTCTTTCTTTTCATTCCACTTTTTGCATCTACTTTCTTTGTATATTCTTTCCTGTTCTTTTGATTTTTTTTTTTCTGTGTTTTCTCATAGACCAGTGTCCTGGTTTTAAATACAATAATTCCTCGACTATCGCGGATGTTACAGTCCAAAACGCCCTGTGATAGGTGAAAATCCACGAAGTAGAAACAGTACTGTACTGAATATATTTTCTATTATTTTCATAATTTGTGTATATTTATTTTATCATAAATGCAAAATAACAGCACAGAGGCATCAATATCATCATCATCGTTTAACGTCCGCTTTCCATGCTGGCATGGGTTGGATGGTTTGACTGAGGGCTGGTGAACCAGATGGCTGCACCAGGCTCCAATCTTGATCTGGCAGAGTTTCTACAGCTGGATGCCCTTCCTAATGCCAACCACTCAGAGAGTGTAGTGGGTGCTTTTTATGTGCCACCAGCACGGGGGCCAGTCAGGCGGTACTGGCAACGACCTCACTCGAATCTTTTTACACATGCCACCGGTACAGGTGCCAGTAAAGCGATGCTGGTAACGATCACGCTCGAATGGTGCCTTTTACATGCCACTGGCATGGAAGCCAGTTAGCCACTCTGGCAACGATCATGCTCAGATGGTGCTCATACCACCCTACTAGCATGGGACACAAGTGCCATAATTTGTTCATATTTATTTTATTATAAATGCAAAACAACACCACAGAGGCATCAACATAAGCATAAATAATAAACTGTGATCGGTGAACCATGATATGGCGAAGTATTACTGTATATCTAATGATATGCACTGAGCTTGAAAGATTGCTTAGAGATACATGGCTAGTTATATAAATCTGCCAATTTATTGTATCTTTAAAGCATGAAACTATTAAAAGTTCTTTTTTAAATTCTGTGTAGGCTGGTTTCAAATTTTTCCACAAGGCCAGCAATTTTGTGGTAGGGGCTCAGTTAATTACATCCCCCCACCGCCTAGTACTCAAGTGGTGGTTATTCTATTAACCCTGAAAGGATGAAAGGCAAAGTCAACTTCAACAGGATTTGAACTCAGAATATAAGGACAACATTTTACTCAGCCCATGGCTATAGCTATAGACACATGCCCAAGGTGCCACACAGTGAGTCTGAACCCATAAACCATGTGGTTGGGAAGCAAGCTCCTTACCACACGGCCACGCTTGTGCGTCAAGAAATAGGGCTGATTTCAAAAAGGCCTAGACAAGATGTCAAGCAATTTTGGTTCGATCTGATTGCAGCTTCCCTTTAACTTCCCAATGAAGGCAATGGATGTTTTGGTTTCCTTAGCAACTAACTATCCCCATGAAACAGCCTTCTGCACATTTTTTTAACCGGCAACAAAAGTGGAAAATTCAACTTGATGTGTGAGATAACTTGCAAATAACCTTGTCAGTAACTGGCCTTCCATGCCATGGCTTGATTGCCATAATCTCACCAGATTATTTAGACTTAATGTTGTAATGAAGTTGAGATATTTTAAAGAAAATGTTTGTTTCGTAGCAGTTTGTTTTCTCCGTCTATTTGGTAAAATAATTCAAAGAAAAGAATTTTACTGATTCATGATATGAGAAAGGTGAATCAAAGTTATTTTGTAAAATAGCTATTAATCATCAACATCATCATCATCATCATTTAAATGGCCCCTTTCCATGCTTGCATGGGTTGGAAGGAAGTTTTTTAAAGATGGGTATTTTTTTACAGGTGGATGTCCTTCTCATTGCCCTCACCTATTTTCAAGTAAGGTAATATTTCTCTCCGTGAACAGACATGCTTTTGTGAAAGATTGGAAGTGAAAGGCACCACTTGTATGAGGGTGACACTCGTTTACAAACTATCCAACTATCACCCAATATCAAGGCAAAGACACAATAACACAAGCACACACATAAACATCTATCTATCAATCTATTTATCAATCTGCTTATTTTTTATCTACCTACCTACATACATACATACATGCATATATGTTTTTGGTGCGAATGGTTTTGTTATACAGCACCATTTTTACAATCCTGTAAATAATAATAATGGTATTTTTATATAAGCTGAAAGCTTATAGCAATCATCATGCAATGACTAATGAAAACAGTCTAATAACAGGGCATATAAGCCCTTGATGGAAAAGAGAAGGCTTTCCTATCCATATGGGATATGAACCCATATCCCTTTTTTAACACAACTAAGTGTGTTATCTTTACACCCGTGAATTAGCCTCCCTCTTTCTGTCAAATTTAAGAAATGTATTAGTTTGTATTTGTTTTATGTAAACAAACTTTCTATAAATGCTTTCAATGTGAATGGTTTTGTTATATGGGACCATATTTTACAATCCCACGCGGATAAGAAAGCCTTCTTTTTTCTGTTGAGGGCTTATATGCCCCGTTATTGGACTATTTTCCTTAGTCATTGCATGGTGATCGCCATAAGCTTATATAAAAATACCATTATTATCATTTACAAGATATATATGTGTGTGTGTGTATGTATATGCATATATATCCATTGATCTATCTATCTGTCTGTCTGTCTGTCATCGTTGTTGTCATCATCATCATCATCATCATCACCATCATCATCATCTAACATCCTTTTTTCCGTGCTGGCATGGGTTGGACAGTTTGACAAAAAACAATAAACCAGAGAGTTCCACCAGATTCCATTGTCTGTTTTGGCATGGTTCTTACAGCTGGATGCCCTTCCTAACACCAGCCATCCACTTTACAGAGTGTACTGGTTGCTTTTTTATGTGGCACCAGCACCGGTGAGGTTGCCAAATATCTGCAAGATAAGATCCCTTATTGAGTGGGGTACTGACTGGAGGAATAAGAAACTATGACAGAGAGAGAAAGAGAGAGAGAGAGAGAGAGAGAGGAAGAGATTTATAATAGCATGAAATACAATTACAATTAAGGACATATGCCCTTAACTATGATTGTTTTTTACACTATTATAAATCTGTATTCTTTCATTCTTTTACTTGTTTCAGTCATTTGATTGCAGCCATGCTGGAGCACCAACTTTTAGTCGAATAAATCAACCCCAGGACTTATTCTTTGTAAGCTGTGTAATTATTCTATCGGTCTCTTTTGCTGAACCGCTAAGTTACAAGGGCATAAACACATCACCATCAGTTGTCAAGCAATGTTGGTGGGACAAACAGACACACAAACATATACACACACATACATACATATACATATATATGACGGGCTTCTTTCCCTTTCCGTCTACCAAATCCACTTACAAGGCTTTGGCCGGTCCGAGGCTATAGTAGAAGACACTTTGCCCAAGGTGTCACACAGTGGGACTGAACCCGGAACCATGTGGTTGGTAAGCAAGCAACTTACCACACTGTGTGACACCTTGGGAAAGTGCCTTCTACTATAGCCTCAGGCCGACCAAAGCCCTTGTGAATGGATTTGGTAGATGGAAACTGAAAGGAGCCTGTTATATGTGTGTGTGTGTGTCTGTGTGTATGTGTTTGTGTGTCTATGTTTGTCCTCCCACCATTGCTAGACAAGCGATGTTGATGTGTTTACGTCCCCATAACTTAGTGGTTCAGCAAAAGGAACCGATAGAATAAGTACTAGGCTTACAAAGAATATGTCCTGGGGTTGATTTGGTTGACTAAAAGTGGTACTCCAGCATGGCCGCAGTCAAATGACTGAAACAAATAAAAGAATACACACACACACACACACACACATATATATATATATATATATATATATATATAATATATATATATATATATAGACATATACATATACATATATATATACATACATATATATATATGTATGTGTATGTATGTATGACAGAAGCGAACTGCTTTCAGTTTCTGTGTACCAAACCCACCATAAAGGTTTTGGTCAGCCAGGGGGATATAGTAGAAACTGCTTGCCTAAGGTGTCACACAGTAGGACTGAACTTGAAACCAAGTGGTTGGGAAGCAAACTACTTACCACACACTTCTACACTGGCACCCGTCTATCTACAGTAGTTAGGCTTCTCTAAGTCATTTGCTGTTTCTCTATAAATAAACACAACAAACTCCTTATGAAATGCTGTTCTGTTCCAGGTTCTCCATAAATATAATAAAACCAAGGCATTGCTATATTTTGAAGTCTTCCTGGAATATGATAGAATTGGTGATGATGATTACTTCAGCAGTCTAGTGAAAGACGTAAGAGAAGATATTTAGCAATTCTTTGGAAGTCTGGAATCATAATAAAAAGGTTAAGGATACTTGATTTTGGAATAGTTTGGTCCTGTACCCAACCCCTTAA
>NC_042997.1:113193609-113401109 GCF_006345805.1 Octopus sinensis | reverse complement strand
TTAGTATTCATTCCATCATTTTGTTATAAGTAGCAAGAATTTTGCTAAAAATTGAATTACAATAATTGTATGCATGACATGTTTCCTGAGATTAGCCATGGTGCCACAAGAATACTTTCAAGAGTCACATGTTATGTTTCAAGTGACATCCATTTTCATTTAATAATAGCTGATGATATAAATATTGGTCGGTTGGTTGGTTGGTTGACTTCCTCAATTATGTTTACATCATACAGAGAGAGATGAGGAGAGGGAGTAAAAGAGAGATAGACTAGACAGGGACACTACACCCACTCACCCACAAGTGCACATACACACACACACACACACACACACACTATAAACACCTATAGTGAAAATGAAAGAATCATAGGTGGCAGGAGTGGACTAGGGGGAGGTGAAGAAGGAAAAGGAAGTGGGAAAAGGAGAAACAGGAAGAGGTGGAGGAGGAGGAAGTAGAGGAGTGGAGTATGTGGTTGTGAAGGAAGAGAAGTAAAAGGAGGGGAGGATAATGTGGAGGAAGAAGAGGAGGAGAAGGAAAAAGAAAAGGAGGAGGAGAAGGGATAAGAAAAGGAGGAGGAGAAGGAAAAAGAAAAGGAGGAGGAGGTTGAGGAGTGGAGAAGGTGGTGGTGGAGAAAGGGAGGTAAGAGAAGGGGTGGAAGAGGAGGAGAAGGAAGAAGAAAAGGAGGAGGAGGTTGAGGAGTGGAGAAGGTGGTGGTGGAGAAAAGGAGGTAAGAGAAGCAGTGAAAGAGGAGGAGGAGAAGGAAGAAGAAAAGGAGGAGGAGGTTGAGGAATGGAAAAGGTGGTGGTGGAGGAAGAGAGGGAAGAGGAGGGGAAGGAAGAAGAAAAAGAGGAGGAGGTAGAGGAGTGGAGAAGGTGGTGGTGGAGGAAGAGAGGTAAGAGGAGGAGAGAAAGAGGAGAAGGAAGAAGACGAAAAAGAGGAGGAGGAGAGTAAATATTTGAGTAGTTGTGGAGGGAGAGTTATTCAAATGAGAAATTCGTTTTATTGTTCAGGCAAGAATTATTTTTCTTTTGGAAACTGAGCTGGCAGACTCATTGGTGGAATCACTTCATTGGACGAAATTTTTAGTCGCACTTCTTTCGACTCTTTACTCTCAGGGTTCAAGTTCTGCTGAGTTCAACTTGCCTTTTTTTATTTTTTTAGGAGTCACGAAAACAAAGTAGAAGTCAAGTACAAATATTGATGTAATTGATTAACCTCACTCTCCCCTAAAATTGCTGGCCTTGTGCCAAAATTTGAAACAGTTATTTTGTATAAACACCAAGAAATTTTATAGAAATTATTGTAAGAATACCATATTTCCTGTTATTAACCATCCTGACAAATAAGTAGACTTCCAAAGTTGCCCATCATCTGCCAAGTAGCACACTAGTTTTTAATCCATAAACTGTATGCATAGAGGTAATGTTAGTGTTAGATATTTAATGTCTTGAGGCACTAAATACCGAATTAAAAGTATTTTGTAATGAAGGACAGACAATATCAGCACAAGGACTAATTAATTTAGTTACTTCATTAAGGGAGATAATTTTAGACAGGTTTCTATTTTAGTGACTTCCACAGTGGAGTATAAACATCACCACTCTAGCTGAAGTAGTGATGAGAGAATCACTTAGGAGGTGTAAAATCACTCCTTTACAGTCATCTTGTGAACTTTTCATTTTGTCCTTGTAGAATGTTGCACGCAAATAGGCAGAAGAAACAAGAGAATACAATAAAAAAAATCATCATCATCATTTAATGTCTGTTTTCCATGCTAGCATAGGTTGGACGGTTCAACCGGGGTCTGGTAAGCTATGGAGGCTGCACCAGGCTCTAGTCTGACTTGGCAGTGTTTGTACAGCTGGATGCCCTTCCTAACGCCAACCACTCTGTGAGTGTAGTGAGTGTTTTTTATGTCCCACCGGCTCAGGGACCAGAGCAGGCTGGCAAACGGCCATGATTGGTTGGTGCTTCTACGTGTCACCGTCATGGATGGTGCTTTTTATGTGTCACTGGCACGAGTGTCTTAACTACAATTTCCATTTGATTTTTATTTTGATGTTGACGTACTTGACTCAATAGGTCTCCTCAAGAACAGCAGGTCACTCTACGATCCAAGGTTAGCACAAAAAATATTCAGTTTAATTACAGAGACACCATCTGAATGAAAAACAACAGTAAAATTTGTATTTAATGTATCTAGCATTAAACAAGCAATTAGAATTAAGCATATGAAGCTCAGGAGTTGTGATGTATCCAGTGTTACACTGTTATTGAAGTAGCAAGAAAAAAAACATGATTGGAGACAGAAATACGTTTCCAACATAACGTAATTGGATAAAACTTAATTGGATATCCTGATTTCAAAGTGGTTACATGCGAAGGATCTTCCGTTGTGTTTGATTTATATTTCCCTGCTATTCTTTTCATAGACTGTTTACTACTTTAGAAACTACTCAGCAATAACCGTCTTGATTGAACAAACAACAAATGCAGCCACAATAAACTGTAGCAGTAAATATCAGTGTCTTCAAACAAATTATTGCAAATATTCGACTGGCTCCCATGCCAGTGGTACGTAAAAAGCACCATTCAAGTGTGGTCATTGCCAGTGTTGCCTGACTGGCTCCCATGCCAGTGGCACATAAAAAGCACCATTCAAGTCTGGCTGATGCCAGTACTGCCTGACAGCCTGATTATGCCCAAACTAGAAACAGCTGTTAGATGAGATATTATCTTTTTGTAATCAATAAATAATAATTGATGTTTATCAATTATCAATTTTATCTCTATTTTCTTATTTTTCCTAATATAAATATGTATATAACAATTGCAGCGTGGAAGGTGTTTATAAGCCATTTGAGAAACACACAAAAACCATTAGATTCACTTCAACATTTAAATTTAATTTGTCAAAATATTTTCGTTGCATTGAGACTGCGACCTGTTCACTGACAAAACTTCATGCTGCATCTCCATGAAGTTTTGTCAGTGAACAGGTCACGGTCTCAAAGCGACGAAAATATTTTGACAAATTAAATTTAATTGTTGAAGTGAATCTAATGGTTTTTGTGTGTTTCTTAAATGGCTTATAAACACCTTCCATGCTGCAATTGTTTTCGTTCAAGCACACGATCTCAGATCAAGTCACTTGCTATGCAAGTACATCTCTATATGTATATATATATATATATATATATATATATACATAATAGATTGAAACCTGTTGCAGCTCTCCAGTTTTCAGTCAAACCATCCGACCCATGCCGGCATGGAAAACAGACATTGAAAACACACATATATATATATACATACACACACACACACACACACACACACACACACATATATATCTTGTCTGCCACAGTAGAATTGATGGTGGTGCTGGTTCCACATAATAAAACACCCAGTCCACTCTGTGTAGTGGTTGTCATTAGGAAGGGCATCATCCAGCTGTAGAAACAATGCCAGAACAGATAAATGGAGCTTGGTGTGGTTCCTGGCTTTACCAACTCCGGTAAAACCATCCAACTCATACCAGTATGGAAAACGGGTATTAGATTATGATTATGATGCCGTGATAGCAAATAGAAGCTTGGTCGTGTGAACAATAGTGTGCTCACAGTTACCTCTTCACCAAGACTCACCACATATGCCAGACAACCAGTTATTAAGAGACACATTTACAGCATGCAAAGTCTTTATATAATCAACAGCTTCATCAATAGAGCTAAACTTTCTATATATGAAGATATCATTTTTACAACCTAGTTTTGCTTTCAATTAAAACAGCAGGAATAGCTGGAAACCAAATACATGTTCTGTCACGCGCACATCATGCAGACACACTTTCTTTATCATATACAAATGGAGACACACACATATATATTTATACATACATACACACAAAAGTATATAACTGTTTTTAAATAAATATATACACAGACATGCAGGAAATAAATAGACACCTTTAATTTTCAAAATTTCTGATCTAAGCGTCTTAATATGTTTTCAGTGGTGTAGAATTTACAATGTAATTATTCTTTTTCATTCCCGGTGCCATTATATTAAACATTCGTGAAGAGTAACCATGCCACGCACAAAAAATTCAGCAGAACTGTCAGATTTTCAACAGATGAGATCCAGAGATTCTCAGTATAGAAAACAGTAACGTTCAAATGATTCAAACTTAGACATAGACCAATTCCGCAGAGTAAAGAGTGGTGGAAAGAGGAATCAAGGTGAGCAGATATGGAGGCAATTATGCAGACAAACAAATTAAATATAACAATTGGGTTTGATAGGAGTGGTTATAGGCACAGGAGTGGCTGTGTAGTAAGAAGTTTGCTTCCCAATCACATGGTTCCAGGTTCAGTCCCACTGCATCGCACCTTGGGCAAGTGTCTTCTACTATAGCTTGGGCTTACCAAAGATTTTGGTAGAAGAAAACTAAAACAAACCTTTTATGTGTGTGTGTGTGTGTGCATGCATGCGTGTGTGTATGTATTTGTGTGTCTTTGTTTGTCCTCGCACCATCTCTTGACAACTGATGTTGGCGTGTTTAAGTCCCTTGTAACTTAGCAGTTCAGCAAAAGAGGCCGATGGAACAAATACTAGGCTTACAAGAAATAAGTCCTGGGATCGAACTGTTCAACTAAAGGTGGTGCTCCAGCATGGCCACAGTCAAATGACTGAAACATGTAAAAGAATAAAAGAATATGTGCATACATGAAAACAGAAAGAAAGCAATGACTGAAGATTTTCAGGTCATCATCATCGTCGCTGCCGTCATCGTCCTTGTTTAACGTCCGTTTTCCATGCTAGCATGGGTTGGACGGTTCGACCGGGGTCTGGGAAGCCAGGAGGCTGCATCAGGTTCCAATCTGTTCTGGCAATGTTTCTACAGCTGGATGCCCTTTCTAACACCAACCATTCTGAGAAGGTACTAGGTACTTTTTATGTGCCACTGGGACAGGGAGCCAGTCAGGCGGCACTGGCAATGACCCATACATGAATGGTGCTTATTGTGTGCTTCCAGCATGAGAGCCAGTCAGGTGGCACTGGCATCAATCACAACTACAATTTCCATTTGATTGTGATTTGATCTTTGATCTTTGATTTTACTTGACTCAAAATCATGAATATTTAATTATAAATATATACATATTTATTACATCATATGTAAACAAACATAAGTGTGAGTTTTGAAGCACTGAAATGAATTGTCGTTTCTTATACACAAATGTTCCTTACACATGTTAAAATACGATAAGTAGAAAGATATATTTTTCAAAGCATAAGTACTGACAGAACAGCATATAAAGGATAAAATCAGTACATAGAGAATAAAACATAATTTCTATTCTATCTAGTGTTTCTCGATGAGTTTATAAGTTTTAAAATTGCAGAAGAATTTGTCAGTGGGTAGTTTAGCTTAACCCTTTCATTATTGAATTTATTTTGAGATGTTCTGTGTTTCTTTCAATTACATTAAATATTACAAAGAATTTAGTAAAATAACTTAGTTATCATTAAGCTAGTGTTAAGAACATAAATTGTGACTAAGGTTTAGTGGAGGATTTTAATTCAAAACTTTTGAAAACAAGGCATTTATACTACAGAGCCAGGGGTGGTTTCAGCTAGGTTGCTAATGAAAGGGTTAAGAATTGTTTCTCTATTTTATATCTTAACCCTTTCATTATTGAATTTATTTTGAGATGCTCTGTGTTTCTTTCAATTGATTTTAAATATAACAAAGAATTTAGTAAAATAACTTAGTTATCATTAAGCTAGTGTTAGGAACATAAATTGTGACTAAGGTTTGGTGAAAGATTTTAATTCTAAACTTTTGAAAACAAGACATTTGTACTACAGAGCCAGAGCTGGTTTCAGCCGGGTTGGTAACAAAAGGGTTAAATGGTAAAGCACTTTGACTGGAAATCAAAGGAATGTGAGTTTGAGTCTTATGGCTGGTTGCTGACAGATTTTTCTGCTCTGGAAGGATTTTATCCTATATATGCAGTTCTATAAGTATTTACACATTGGAAAAATATATCTTTCTACTTGTAATAGATCTTTATATATTAATAGATCAAACTTACTCGGAGTACAAAATGACAGTGAAAATTAAAGGGGAGGATATAGGGTGTTGTAAGTCCAATAACTGTTTCTCGGGGCTCAGAGATCCTGGTAGATGTAGTTCATCAAAATATGCAGCCAGTAATGGAAGCGAATAAATATTGGATAAATCAAGCCTCGGTCATCAGGAAGGAAACAAAATCTTACATTTCAGGTCATGATGCAGAGAAGATACTTGCCAAAGATGTCACATGGTAGGATTGAACCTGGAACCATTTGATTGGAAAACAAGCTTCTTAACCACGCAGCCACACTTGCACATATATGTAACCTTTATTTTGTTTGACAGTCAAATGGATTTATCTACCAATGAGAAACTTTCTTACTTCATCTCTCTCATACTCTAACCTCTCACCTGGCATATGGTCACTTCTCTTAGTTCTAGCCTCTCTCTCAGCTAAGAGGTCTTTGTCTTGCAAGCTATTTGGCAACTCCGCTGGTGCTGGTGCCACATGAAAAGCACCCTGTACACTCTGTAGAGTGGTTGGCATTAGGAAGGGCATCCAACTGTAGAAACCATGCCAAAACAGACAATTGGAACCTGGCATGGCTTCTGGCTTTGCAAGCTCCTGTAAAACTGTCCAGCCTATGCCAGCATGGAAAACAGATATTAAATGATGATGACATCATCATCTGCAACTGGATGCCCTTCCTAACGCCAACCACTCCAAGAGTGTGGTGGGTGCTTTTACGTGCCACCGGCACGAGGGCCAGTCAGGCAGTACTGGCAACGGCCATGCTCAAATGGTGCTTTTTATGTGCCACATGCACAGGAGCCAGTCCAGCGGCACTGGCAACGACCTCGCTCGAATGTTTTTTTTCATGTGCCACCAGCACAAGTGCCAGTAAGGCAACGCAGAACTGTAATAAAACAAATCATTTCATCTATTATTCTTTATATCATTATTTTGGTCAAAGCAATCTATTTGTACAGGAATCTTACACATGACGTGTTTAAAACTAATGTCCAAATTCTTGGATGACTGCAAAATAATTTGTGAAAAGATTGTAACACAAAAACAGATCATGGCATTTCTTGATTGTTCTCTCATCTGGCAGGATATTAACCTTTGTTTTACAACGTATTTGTAATGAATTGTAGAAACCAAACAACACATTCAGTGATAAAGGTTGAGAAGATGAGGAAAGAAAAAAAAAATGCGAAGAAGACAGAAAAACAAAAACCTAAAGCAAAAAAAAAAACAACAAAAAACAACCATGTCATTTACCTGTAGTGAATGCAAATCTGATTTATAACAGTCTGAATATGTAACAATGCCAAAAAGATTAGTAAAATATTGGATATACGATTCTGATATCCACTTGAAAAATGGTAAATTTTGGCAGTTTACCCAGTAAGCATATGTTGTGGCTGCTGCTGCTGCCACTGCTGTTATTTTTGTTGGTGTCCTCATAGTCATTGTGGCTGCTGTTGTTGCTGATGTTGTTGATGTTGTCGTTGTCAGATACTATGTGTGAAAAGTGAATGAAAAGATGAGAGCACAAAACATCTGTGCTTGGAATGGAATGTCATTCTACAGATGTTTTTCATTTCCCACCTGGCCATTAAAAAAAAAAAACAAAGACAAGAAATAAACAATAAACAGAACCAAAAACAAACATAAAATATCATTCTCATAATGTGCAAATGTTTGGAACTTTCATTAGGTTTATTTTGACTAAATCATAAAAAATCTCTTATTAGGCTTGCTCTCATTGAAATTAATTGGCAAAGTTGGCTGGTAAATTAGTCGAGTTGCAAAAGCATCAGATAAAAAGCATTTGCCTGCTGTATTTATTCCAGCAGTTTTGAGTTCTGAGTTCTAATCTCACCAATGTTGACTTTAACTTCCATCCTCCCTGGCCTGAATACAAAAGTTCCATTGCCAAAGTGGTTGGCATTAGGAAGGGGCAACCAGCAATTAAAAACCTTGCCAAGGCCGATACTGGAGTTTGATGCCATCTTGCAGCTCACTGGAATCTGTCAAATTGTCTGAGCCATGTCGACATGGAAAGCAGAAGTTGAATGTTAATGATGGCAATGATGAAGATTATATATATATATATTTATTTATTTATATGTATATATTCTTTTTTTTCTTTTAGTTGTTTCAGTCATTTGATTGCGGCCATGCTGGAGCACTGCCTTTAGTCGAATAAATCGACCCCAGGACTTAGTCTTTGTAAGCCTAGTACTTATTCTATTAGTCTCCTTTTGCCAAACAGCTAAGTTACGGGGACATGAACACACCAACATCGGTTGTCAAGCGATGGTGGGGGACAAACACAGATACACAAACATACATACATTATTTAAATTTATATTTTATTATAGATAACATCTTTCATGATTATAGATAATATCTTTCATGATTAATTGTCTCTTAATTCTCTATATATTATATATATATATATATAATTAAGAGAACTCTGCACCTCTCAAGTTCTGGCTAAGATTATTTACCTCCATGGCACAAAGTACTCAACCAGAATTTGAGAGATTCATAGCTTGATTGTTGGTAGTGGCTCACTGTCAACTTTTTTCTGTCAATAACAGTATTTTACCTGATCCTCTCACCTGTTCCTCTGCTTATAAAAAACCACACACACGTGTGCACACGTACAGAGATGCACACACACACACACACACACATACACATGCACACACACATGCGTGCACACACTCATGCACAAACATACATGCACGCACACACCTAAGTGCACACACATGCGTGTGCGCACTCATACACAAACACACACACAATGTATATAATGACAAGGGTATTTGTTGGTATGTTATCTCATATTCCTGTTATACGCTTAAACTGTACATATATAAGTGTGATCTGCCTGTTTATTGATTTGTCATAGACTTGCGTGCGTGTGACATAGACGAAGATTATTTCATTTAATAACCACTTGAATAATTTCTGTGAATAATATCGGAATTGAACCAGACAAGATTGAGATTTTGCTGACGGGAGAGTGTTTTGTCATCACTTGCCATGTGATCTTGATGACATGTCAGTGACAAATTACTTGCCAACCGACCAAAAGAGACAGCGATCACTCATTTCTTAAGCAGAGACAAAGACTGACACTTTGAAACTCAAAGAAAATAACAACAACAGCAGCAACAATAACAATAACAACAGTAGCAATAGCAACAAGAACAACAGCAACAGCAACAACAACAACAACAACAACAACAACAGCAGCAGGTGACTGATGGAGATAAACCACCCCCAGCACACCTCACGCTGTGTATATATATATATATATATATATATATATATATAGATTGTTAGCTACTAAACCTTTTTCTATTTTCTCTTTATTTCTGTGTTCCTTTCTGTTGAAGAGCATAGGCTCAAAATATAAAAGACTTGTCAATCTTGGCATCGAGAGAGAGATTGTTAGTGATGATGGACCCAAGGTAGGTGAATTGACGAACAACTTCAAGTTTGTAGTCATTTATGGTGATGGCATGTTGTGCTGGTGTGCCTTGCACTAGGACATTTGTCTCCTTCAGGCTGATGGTCAGCCCAAAGTCCTTGCAGGCCTGGAAGAAGTGGTCCATTAGCAGCTGCAGCTCCCATTGGGTGTGGGTTGTAACTATATATATATATATGTATCCATCAGTTACAACAATGAGCGTCCCAGCTGATACAGTCAATGGAACAGCTTGCTCGTAAAATTAACATGCAAGTGGTTGAGCAACTCACAGGCATGTGTACCCTTAATGTAGTTCTCAGGGAGATTCAGTGTGACACAGAATGTGACAAGGCTAGTGTGTGTGTGTGTGGATGAGTGCTGACTACTCATTTCTGCCACCAGAGTGGACTGGAGCAACGTGAAATAAAATGTCTTGCTCAAGGACACAACGCGTTGCCAGGAATTGAAACCATGACCTTATGATTGTGAGCGGAATGCCCTAACCACTAAGCCATGCGCCTTCATACACACACACACATATATAAATGCATATACACACATTATATACAAAGGAGCAAGCATGGCTGTGTGGTAAGAAGTTTTCTTCCCAACCACATGGTTCTGGGTTCAGTTTTATTGCATGGACTCTTAGGCAAGTGTCTTCTACTATAGCCTTAGACTGACCAAAGCCTTGTGAGTGGATTTGGTAAATGGAAACTGAAAGAAGCCTGTCATACATATGTGTGTGTGTGTGTACTTGTTCCCCACCCCTTCTTGACAACCAGCATTGATGTGTTTGCATCCCTGTAACTTAGCAGTTTGACAAAGGAGGTCGATAGAATAAGTGCCAGATTTAAAAATAGAAACATGTAGAGGGATTGATTCATTCAATTAAGAAAATTCTTCAAGGTGGTGCCCCAGCATGGCCACAGCCTAATGACTGAAACATGTAAATGACAAAAGATAAAAGGTATATATTACACCATGGTAGAAGATGGAATTACCATTTTCTTGCTAAACAGAGCATTTCTTGGATGGATGAGATGCGTGCAATTGCTTTGCGCTGAAGGGTTGCTCCTTATCAGTAACACCTTGAAAGCAGAGGCAGAGGAAGGGAACAGGGCAGGTTCTCAAGTAGCATGCTTACACACACACACACTAGTAAATGCACGCAAACACACACACTAGTAAATGTGCACATACACACTAGTAAATGTACACACACACACATACTGGTATATGTATGCACACATCCACACACTCACACACACACACACAAACCCAGACTGGTATATGTATGCACACATCCACCCACACTAATAAATGTATGCACACACCCACACACACTAGTAAATGTACGCATATACACACACATACACACTAGTAAATGTGCACAAACACACACCCACACACACACTGGTTTATGCATGCACACATCCACACACTCATACACCCAGACTGGTTTATGTATCCACACATCCAAACACACTAGTAAATGTACATGCACACACACACTAGTAAATGTACACATACACACACACACACTGGTACATGTATGCACACATCCACACACACACTGGTATATGTATGCCTACAACACATACACACACACACTAGTACATGTACATACGTGTACATGCACACATACAAACCCACAAACCCACACTGGTAGATGTATGCACACATATACATGTAGACACACACACACTAGTATATATACACATGTACGCATGCATGTATGCACACTGACCCCCCACACACACTCTGGTATATGTATGCACATATACACGTGTAAACACACACACACTAGTATATGTATGCATGTACACACACATGTGTGCATACCACCCCCCACACACACTGGTATATGTACACACGCATTCACACACACACACTGGTATATACATGCACACAACACACACACTGTGCATAGAGATCAACAGTAGAGCTTATGTATTTAAGTGGTTCCATTGTTTGCATAAAATCAGAGAGGAAGAATTTGATTATGTCAGCATTTGGCAAACATCTCAGACCTTTTATCTTTGTATTCATTTCAGGTCCTTAGCATTAGCAAGTGCCCCCAGCCGTGAAATCCATACCAAAGTGGATCCTGTCACACAGCCCAGCCTGGATCACAGATGTTAGATGAGGACGATGGTTATGATGGTCGTTCTTTTATTCTTTTATTTGTTTCAGTCATTTTGACTGTGGCCATACTGGAGCACCGCCTTTACTCGAACAAATCGACCCCGAGATTTATTCTTTGTAAGCCTAGTACTTATTCTATCAGTCTCTTTTGCCAAACTGCTAAGTTACGGAGATGTACACACACCAACATCAGTTGTCAAGAGATGGTGTGAGGACAAACACAGGCACACAAACATACATACCCACACACGCACACACACACACACACACATATATATATATATATACGATGGGCTTCTTCCAGTTTCTGTCTACCAAATCCACTCACAAGGCTTTGGTCGGCCTGAGGCTGTATTAAAAGATACTTGCCCAAAGTGCCATGCAGTGGGACTGAACCCAAGACCATGTGGTTGGGAAGCAAGGTTTTTACCACACAGCTGCTCCTGCGCTTATGGTGATGATATTTTGCAGATTTTCCATTTGTTGTCTGGGAAATTCATTGAGCATGAAACAACAGTCGTTGAAATAATAATGGTTTCACATTTTGGCACAAGACCAGTAATTTCAAGACGGGGTTAAGTTGATTACATCAACCCCAGTACACAACTGGTACTATTTTCTTGTCCCCACAAAGGAAGAAAGGCAAAGTCGATCTTGGTGGAATTTGAACTCAGTATATAAAGTCTGATGAAATACCTGTAAGCATTTTGCCTGGTGAGCTAATGGTTCTGCCAGTTTGCTGCCGTAGTGATTGGAATAACAGCTTTATCATGTTACTGCTAATAACCTGAGATAATCCTTTTCTTCTCTAGGCACAAGGCCTGAAATCTTTGGGGAAGGGGCCAGTTGATTAGATCGACCCCAGTACACAACTGGTACTTAATTTATTGACTCCAAAAGAATGAAAGGTAAAGTTGCCCTCAGCTGAATTGGAACTCAGAATGTAAAGACAGGCAAAATACTTCTAAGCATTGCGCTGGCATGCTAACGTTTCTGCCAGCTCGCCGCCTTTATATAGTTTTATATTCTTTTCTACTCTAGGCACAAGGCCTGAAATTTTGGGGGAGGGAGTTAACCAAATAGACTGACCCCAGTACACAATTGGTACTTAATTTATCGACCTCGACCCCAAAAGGACAAAAGGCAAAGTCGACCTCAGCAGAATTTGAACTCAGAACATAAAGACAGACGAAATACCTATTTCTTTACTACCCACAAGGGGCTAAACACAGAGGGGAGAAACTAGGACAGACAAATGGATTAAGTCGATTACATCGACCCCAGTGTGTAACTGGTACTTAATTTATCGACTTCGAAAGGATGAAAGGCAAAGTCGACCTTGGCAGAATTTGAACTCAGAACGTAATGGCAGACAAAATACGGCAACGCATTTCGCCCAGTGTGCTAACGTTTCTGCCAGCTCGCCACCTTATAACCTGGGATAATCCATGATTATTATGATTGCTATATGTGTATTATTACTTCCTGTAATTATGACTGTCACGTGTATAATTACTCCCTCCACTGATGACAACAATAGAAAACACATTGGCATATCTGGGGCAAAGTTTTGTTTTAATACCATTAGTAATGTTTGAGAAATTTGAAAACAATACATTGATATACACACACACATATACATATATAAACATGTACATCCATATCATATATTCATATATACACATACACACATATGTATATACATTGATGTAAAAAATATATTGAGATATATATATATACTCTTGTATTGAGTTCTACTTCTCTGTTTCATAAAACTTTTCTTTCATTCTGTATGTGTGTGTATGTGTGCATGTGCATGTGTGTGTATGTGTGTGTGTGTGTATATATATATATATATATATATCGGTCCCATGACCGTTGCCAGTACTGCCTGACTGGCCCTCGTGCCAGTGGCACGTAAATGCACCCACTACACTCTCAGAGTGGCTGGAATTAGGAAGAGCATCCAGCTGTAGAAACTCTACCAAATCAAGATTGAAGTCTGGTTCACCATCCGTTCGTGGCTGTTGCCAGCCTCGCCTGGCCCCTGTGCCGGTGGCACGTAAAAGCACCATCCGTTTGTGGCCGTTTCCCAGCTCCGTCTGGCACCTGTACGGGTGGCACGTAAAAAGCACCCACTACACTCATGGAGTGGTTGGTGTTAGGAAGGGCATCCAGCCGTAGAAACACTGCCAGATCAGACTGGGCCTGATGCAGCCTTCTGGCTTCACAGACCCCAGTTGAACCGTCCAACCCATGCTAGCATGGAAAGCGGACGCTAAATGATGATGATGATGATGATGATGATATTTTGAAAAATAGTCTTTTTATGTTTTATGATGTCACTGAAATAGAAATTTAGCTATCAATAATTGCTCATAATATTTCGGCAGAAAATACCTTAGGTAAAAAAAAAAGAAAAAATATTGGACTGAGTCACTCACATGAACTCAGTTCTGAGCCTGCTGTGATAACTTCAACACCAGAGAGACCTGCTTATTTTCAACCATCAAATTAGAGATTTTAATCTTTCAAGCAAAAAAAAGAAATTGATTTTTTACAGTTTGTATCTTCGAAGAATTGAGAAATTTGAAAACAATACATTGATACACACACACACACATATACATATATAAACATGTACGTCCATATCATATATTCATATATACACATACACACATATGTATATACATTGATGTAAAAAGTATATTGAGATATATATATATACACTCTTGTATTGAGTTCTACTTCTCTGTTTCATAAAACTTTTCTTTCATTCTGTATGTGTGTGTATGTGTGCATGTGCATGTGTGTGTATGTGTGTGTATATATATATATATATATATATATCGGTCCCATGACCGTTGCCAATACTGCCTGACTGGCCCTCGTGCCAGTGGCACGTAAATGCACCCACTACACTCTCAGAGTGGTTGGCATTAGGAAGAGCATCCAGCTGTAGAAACTCTACCAAATCAAGATTGAAGTCTGGTGCAGCCATTTGGTTCGTCAGCCCTCAGTCGAAATCGGCCAACCCATGCTAGCATGGAAAGCGGACGTTAAACGATGATGATGTATATACACATACATGAACATGCCTCTACACACACATGCATATATGTATGTGTGTAACCATGTATGCGTGCATGTATGTATATGTGTATATTGTTCTTAAAAGATTCTCATAAACATTTTAACTGTATTATTATCTATACATATACATACACAAATATGTTCATATATGTGCGTGTATACATACAGCCATAAATACATGTATATATTATATATACATACATATATATATATATATATATTATATATATATATATATATATACACATATATATGCATAAAATGCTGCTACACACACACATATTAACATATTAATTAATTATTTACAAGGAATCTCATCTATTCCCAATGACACTGTCAGTGCTGTCAGCATGTAGCGCCAACCACTTCAAGAATAATCACGTACATTTTTATACCAAAGTAGTTATGTTTGCGTGACAAGAATTCAGCATCAAAAAGCGTATCATTTTATAAATGAGCAACAGGCAAAAAACATGGCTTCATTTCATAAGAAATGCTTTCTTTATCTTGTCTTTTGTTTTCATTGTATGTGAGTGTGTGTGTGTGCATACACGTGTGTGTGCAGGTGTGCGTAGGCATATGTGTGAGTTCATGTGTGTATACATGTGTGTGTTTGTGTATGTGTGCATGCATATGTGTGTGTGTATGCCTGCGCATATGTGTGTATGTGTGTGCTTGTGTGTGCGCTTGCATGCGTGTGTGTATCGCTGCACATGTGTGTGTGTGTGTTTGTTTGTGGCAAGTTCATGAATTGAAAAATTAGGATATAGGAAGGATATATAATATGAAATAAGCAATTTTGATAATTCCTCCAGTTTCATTGGGTCCAATTCTTTATTTTTTGACATTTTTCAGTGAGACTGAACCTGAAACCATGTGGTTGGGAAGCAAACTTCTTAACCACACAGCTACACCTTCATGGCTTCATCATCCAAACTTATTGGTTTCTGTCCCTTGTCCTTTTAAATCAGAACTGTCAGACAAAATACCTGGCAGTGTTTATTCTGGTCCTTTATGTTCTGTGTTTATCCCTTTGGGGATCAGTAAAGTGAAGCACCAGTCGCTATTATTAGCTATTCTTCCCAATTTCAGGCCTTTTACCGATGTTAGAAGCAATACTATTGATCTCAGAGGGACAGAAAGAAAAGACTACAACAGAAGAATTTGGACTCTCTTTACTCCTTTTACTTGTTTCAGTCATTTGACTGCGGCCATATTGGAGCACCGCATTTAGTCGAGCAAATCTACCCCAGGACTTATTCTTTGTAAGCCTAGTACTTATCCTATCGGTCTCTTTTGCCGAACCGCTAAGTGAGGGAGACATAAACACACCAGCATCGGTTGTCAAGAGATGTTGGGGGGGACAAACATAGACACACAAACACACACACACACACACACACATATATATATATATATATATATATATATATATATATATACAATGTTGGGGGGACAAACACAGACAAACACGCATGCACACACACATATATATATATATATACATACATACGACAGGCTTCTTTCAGTTTCCGTCTACCAAATCCACTCACAAGGCATTGGTCGGCCCGAGGCTATAGTAGAAGACACTTGCCCAAGATGCCATGCAGTGGGACTGAACCTGGAACCATGTGGTTGGTAAGCAAGCTACTTACCACACAGCCACTCCTGTGCCTATAAAAAAGGAAACATTACCAAACACTGTAACCTTATAAGTCCCACATGCTTTTATATTTACTGCTGCAATGTTATATAATTAGTGACTTTTGAATTACATTAATATCCCGGTACTACGGACTAAAAGGGTGGAACATTGGTCCGATGTAGCCGATTGTCCGTAGGTACTGACACTAAGGTTAGGTTATGTTAGGAGTGGCTAATATCAACAATTACATTACGAAAGACAGAGGAATAAATACAGTACTTTTAATCAAGTGGATAATCCAGTCTGATTGTGAAATACCTGTGCACTGTAAATAATAATGAAATTATTGTGTCTGGTGCTCAGGTGCACAACTCATCAAAGGTGCATATAGAGTACATAGAATTGTGTACAAAAGTCAGGAAAGTGAACAGTGTATGAGTCATAATATACATGTGTGCATGCGTATGAAGGCAGGGGAGGATATCGGGTGTAATATTGGCGAATTTCAGGAAGCATGAAGGTTTTAAAGGATGCAATGTCTCAGCAGCTAACAACTGATGCAGGTAGTTTGTTCCATGCTTCAGCAACTTCGAGTGTGAAAAAATGTTTCTGAAAGTCATGGGAGCTGCGCTGTTTTCTGATTTTGTAGGCATGTCCACATGTGTTAGACACATGGAGCTCAGATATACAATATGTTTAATTTAAAATCAGACTTACCATCGATGGGGAAGAGGTGTTGTTGATATGCCGTGATTTTGTCCGTTGCTTCCGAAATCCATTAAAGAGGGATCCATAGTACCAAGCTATAAGTGTAATTATATTGGTTTCAAATTTTGGCACGTGGCCAGGAATTTCTGTGGAAGGGGGTAAGTCGACCCAGACCTTTGGAGATATGCTGTGCTTGAGAAGACCTGGCAAGCCAAGTGAGATTGTAGCTGTGGCCAATGCCAGTGTTGCATAACCGGCTCATTTAAAAATACCCCTTCAATCATGCTTGAGAAGACCTGTTGCATCAAGTAAAATCATAGTTATGGCCACTGCCAGTGCCGCCTGACTGGTATCCGTGCCGGCGGCACATAAAAAGCGCCATTCGAGTATGGTCGATGCCAGAGCCACCTGACTTGGTGCTGGTGACATGTAAAAAGCACCCACTACACTCTCGGAGTGGTTGGCATTAGGAAGGGCATCCAGCTGTAGAAACCTTGCCAGATCAGATTGGAGCCTGGTGCAGCCTCCTGGCTTGCCAGTCCTCATCCAACCCATGCCAGCATGGAAAGCAGACTTTAAACGATGATGATGATGTTGGAATATAAAGTCAAAAAATGCATGAACATCGCAACATCTTGCAATAATTTCCCATTTTCTTTTGATTAAAATATAACCACAATCTTGATAGCTGACAAAAAAAAAACCAAAAAAAGATACAAAGTCATGTTTTTGTTAGCTTGCTGATGGAAATGATTTCACATTGATTCTGGACAGCAACAAAATGAAAAAGATGTTGCTATGAGACATCACATCTTTATGAATAATGAATAAGACGAACAACTGGCTAACGAAAAACTATTTATTGGATCTTTAAAGTTCATTTTCTTTTAACCTTCTATCATCTCCTCTTCCCCCTCCTTTCTTTAATATTCTTTATTTCTTTTATCTCTCCCTCTTCTCTCATTTCCTTCACCCTATTTCTCTCTCTCCTCTCTCCCCTCTCTCTCCTTCTCCTCTCTCTCTCTCTCCTTCTCCTCTCTCTCTCTCTCTCCTTCTCCTCTCTCTCTCTCTCTCTCTCTCCATTTTGATTTATAGTTTCTTCAACCGCCAGTTCATTCTGCTTTGTTAAACTATTATCTACACCTTATTTCACACAAACTCCTTTCTTTCTTTCTTTCTTCCTTCCTTCCTTCCTTTCTTTCTTTCTTCCTTCTTTTCTTTCTTTCACCTTTTCCCTTTTATCTTTATTGCTATGTATGTATGTATGTATGCATGTATAGGTGTGTATGTATGTATGTATGTATGTATGTATGTGTGTATGTATGTATGTATGTATGTATGTATATATGCATGTATGTATGTATGTATGTATGTATGTATGAAGGTAAGTATGTATTTATGTATGTATGTATGTATGTTTGTATGTATGTATGTGTGGGTACATATGAACGTGCATGTATATACACATGTGTGTACGTGTGTGTATATATGTGGCTATGCATCTAATTCAAGACACACAGTTAAGTACTTACACCCAGATAACAATCATAAGATCATGTGTTCAATTCTTGGACTGAACAGCACATTATGCTCTTGAGCAAGACTCTTCATTTCACATTTACTCTGGTCTACACAACTGTAACAAATACCAGCTGAATGCTGATGCAGCTCTCTCTTCCTTCAGCTGTCACCTCCTGAATTTCCATTCAGTCCTGGGCAGAGGTTCTCAGACTATTTGGGCCACCGCCTCCTCATGGCCACATAATACCCCCAGTGCCCTTATCCCCATTTTTATGTATAACTGAATATTTTATATTTTACTAATTTATATATACCATGAGTCATTTGATATTTAATATGATACTCTTTGACTTGTTTCAGTCATTTGACTGTTGCCATGCTGGAGCACCGCCTTTAGTGAAGCAAATTGACTCTAGGACTTATTCTTTGTAAGCCTAGTACTTATTTTATCGGCCTCTTTTGCTGAACTGCTAAGTGATGGGGACGTAAACACATCAGCATCGGTTGTCAAGCGATGTTGGGTGAACAAACACAGACACACAAACATATACATACATACATATATACATATACATATGCACGACGGGCTTCTTTGATTTTCCGTCTACCAAATCCACTCACAAGGCTTTGGTCGACCTGAGGCTATAGTAAAAGACACTTGCCCAAGGTGCCACGCAGTGGAACTGAACCTGGAACCATATGGTTGGAAAGCAAGCTACTTACCACCCAGCCACACAATACTATAATAATATTATAGATTCATAGCGTCCCCCAATCCACTGCCTTCTCCCAATGACTCCTTTTTCTCTAATGCTGCCCCCACCTGCACTGTCCCCTTAGATACCAGCGCTTACCTGGACCCTCTCAACACCTACCGAGGGAGGTAGTCCCACTTTGAGAACCTATGGTCTAGGGTGAGAGGACACCAGAGCATACCCATGTCTGACCACAGTAACATAAAAACTTAAGACAATTAATGAAAGCCTGGCCCCTATCATCAAGCCATCCTCCCTTGTGAGTGACAGCTATGCTTTTATGTGGGACTCATTTCAGCCCCGTCATGCCATGTTCTTGCCTTATTAGGAGTAGCTTAAATGTCATCCTTGCTGGAGTAACGAACCACACAGCAGAAAACAGTAGATAAGATACAAAAATTAGGCGCAGGTGTGGCTGTGTGGGAAGTAGCTTGCTTACCAACCACATGGTTCTGGGTTCAGTCCCACTGCGTGGCACCTTGGGCAAGTGTCTTCTACTATAGCCTCAAGCTGACCAAAGCCTTGTGAGTGGATTTGGTAGATGGAATCTGAAAGAAGCCTGTCATATATCATCATCATCATCATCACTGCTTAACATCCGTTTTCCATGCTGGCATGGGTTGGATGGTTTGACTGAGAACTGGCAAGCCAGGAGGCTGCACCAGGATCCAATCTGATCTGGCAAGGTTTCTACAGCTGGATGCCCTTCCTAACGCCAACCACTTCGAGAGTATAGTGGGTGCTTCTTTTGTGCCACCGGTGCAGTTTTACATGCCATTGGCACAGTTTTGCATACCACCAGCACACCATTGCTTGACAACTGATGCTGGTGTGTTTACATCCCCGTAATTTAGCAGTTCAGCAAAAGAGACTGATAGAATAAGTACTAGATTTACAAAGAATAATTCCTGGGGTTGATTGTTCAATTAAAGGCGGTGCTCCTGCATGGCCACAGTCGAATGACTGAAACAAGTCAAAGGGTAAAGGGTAAGTGTGTTTATAAAAAAAACATTGATTTTGTGATGAAACGAATGCGTGATGAACCCAGCATTTTGTCTCGTAAATGAGCAAGGCCCAGACTCCTTGGAATTGAGGAAATTATTGATGATATTTATTCTATGGACAAAGTTTACAGTCACACCAGTAGAGTGATTTTGGCAATCAAACTGGTGAAGGTGACAAGGGAAGAAGCAACTCATGCAAACAAATATGGCTGTTAAAGGACAGGCCTATTATTGTTATTCTCGTGAATGTTTTTTTGTGATTCTGTCCATTAGTTTGCTTGCAATTGTTACTCTTGAGCTGTGTATGCAACTATTTTATTTTGTTGCTCAAGAGCCCAAGTTTGAGAGGCTGAAGTTAGACACAGGTGGTCCAGGTCTGATGGGGTTAATTTATAAGGGTTCATCCTATAAGGAAGGAAATGGTTTTGAAATAAACAGAGGCTTCATCACTGGAATTTGGCAAAAGCCAATGCTATATCTTAGATATTGGACTTTTGAAAATTCTTGTAGTTTTTAATTGTTCTGCTTAGATTCTGTGAAGTATTGGCATTAGGAAGGGCATCCAGCTGTAGAAACCCTGCCAAAGCAGACAGCTGAGCTTGTTTTAGTCCTCTTTGCTTACCAATTTCTGTCAAACCATCCAACCCATGCCAGCATTGAAGACAGATATTAAATAATGATGATGAGGTGTGTGTGTGTGTGTGTGCATGTGTGTGTATGTGTGTATGTGTGTGTGTGTGTGTGTGGATGTATACATACAGGCGTAGGAGTGGTTGTGAGGTAAGTAGCTTGCTTACGAACCACATGGTTCCGGGTCCAGTCCCACTGTGTAGCACCTTGGGCAAGTGTCTTCTACTATAGCCTTGGGCCGACCAAAGCCTTATGAGTGGATTTGGTAGATGAAAACTGAAAGAAGCCCATTGTATATATATATATATATATATATGTATATATATTTTATATTATATTGAGGGTACTACTATTCGTAGATACCAACACGCTAAGAGGGACCAATGCGGTCAAAACTACTAAAAATAAACAAAATTTTACCGAATGCAAAACTTCAAAACACATCATTTTAAAAATGATGTGTTTTGCAGTTTTGCATTCGGTTAAATTTTGTTTATTTTTAGTAGTTTTGACCACATTGGTCCCTCTTAGCGTGTTGGTATCTACGAATAGTAGTACTCTCAATATAATATAAATGAATATTTTCAAAGAGGAAAAATTTACGGATTTTTTCTCTTACGAGGTTTTTCACGCTGACTACTGATAATTTCTTTTAAAAATTTTATCCTCAATTGTTAATTTATATGTATATATATATATATATATATATATATATATATGCATGTATGTGTGTACATTTGTGTGTCTGTGTACACACATCGCTTGACAACCGATGCTGATGTGTTTACGTCCCTGTAACTTAGCGGTTTGGCAAAAAAGATTGGTAGAATAAGTACTAGGCTTACAAAGAATAAGTCCTGGGGTCGATTTGCTTGACTAAATGCGATGCTCCAGCATGGCTGCAGTCAAATGACTGAAAGAAGTGAAAGAGTAAAAGAGTATACATTCATCATTTGTTCAGTTTGGTTTAACCTTCAGAAAAATGCAAGTAAGAACATGTTCTATAACAAGAGCCAGTTTTCAAGAATCGTATTCTTCAAACATTATCATAGAGACTGAAAGAGTCAATTACTAATTTCTCTTTACCAATTTTCACTTTTATATCATTTTCACACACAGAGCAGCAAACTGGCTTCCGTGCCACTGGCACGTAAAAAGCACCATTCGAGCGTGATCATTACCAGCCTCACCTTACTGGAACTTGTGCTAGTGGCACGTGAAAAAAATATTTGAGCAAGGTTGTTGCCAGTGCTGCTGGACTGGCTCCTGTGCAGGTGGCACATAAAAAACACCATTTGGGTATGGCCGTTGCCACTATTGCCTGACTGGTCCTCGTGCCGCTGACACGTAAAAGCACCCACTACACTCTCAGAATGGTTACCGTTAGGAAGGGCATCCAGCTGTAGAAACTGTGCCAGATCAGATTGGAGCCTGGTGCAGCCATCTGGTTCACCAGTCCTCAGTCAAATCATCCAACCCATGCCAACATGGAAAGTGGACGCTAAACGATGATGATGATGATGATGATGATGATGACATACAACTACACACCGGGTTGATTATCTCAACTATAATATTTCCTGACCAGTTTACTGCTACCCGTTTAATCATCACAGGGAAACAATTCCCTACCCTGTTAACAATTATAGCCACAAAATTAACCACCCCACCCCCACCCAGTTAACTAAATCACTTGTACATCTACTTAAGCAGTCAATTGACACAGTTATGCAACTGTTAACGACATAGTTGTACAACTAGCTACCCACCCACTTAACCTTAACTAGCCACATAGCCATACAACTAGTGACATAGCCATACAACCAGCCACATGGACATACAACTAGCCATACGGCCATAAAACTAACCACAGGGTCATACAACTAGCCATACAGATATAAAACTAGCCACAGGATCATATGACTAGCCATGATGTTATACAAATAACCACATGGCCATACAACTAACCACATGGCCATAAAACTAGCCACAGGGCCATACAACTAGCCATGATGTCATACAAATAACCACATGGCCATACAACTAACCATATGGCCATACAACTAGCCACAGGGCCATACAACTAGCCATGCTGTCATACAAATAGCCACAGGACCACACAGCTAGCCATACAACCTGGCCACCCAGTAAAACTTCTGAAAGAAAATATTTTTATGCTCGCCATAGGAATCTTTTAATGAGAAAATAATAATGAAAGACATCCTGCAGAAACTTGACTCTGCAGCAGCAGCAGCAAAGAGCAAAAACGGCAAAGACAACATTGTATAGAATGAGAAAGAGAGGAAGAAGGAAGACAAATGTAAATAATTGCCATAGCAGTAACAATGGTAAATGGACAGAATGTATTGTTTATGCAGGAGGAGCTGGCTGCAAAACTATGAAGTTACTCTGACTTCACTCTTCTTGGATTGAAAATATTTTAGCATGTCAAAAAAACAAAAATAACTTCATTACTGCATTTATGATTTGTACAACAGAAATAAAATCACACACGCACACACACACACACACATGCTGTGCAAAGACATTAAGAAGAGGTTACATTATGGAAATAGAAATGTTTCACAAGATATCAATACTAAGGTTTGTTTAATACTGTTAGAGCTTTTATTTATCTTCATTATTTATTTTGTATGTGTATATATATATATATATATTCTGGGCTGTAAGAAAGAAAACTTTTGAGGTATTTCTCAAACAACACATAAATAAATGAATGAATGAATGAATAGGCATGACTGTGTGGTTAAGACATTTGCTTCATAACCAGATGGTTTTGGGTTCAATCTCACCATGTAACACATTGGGTAACTGTCTTTTACTGTTGCCTCAAGCATACTAAGGTCTTGTGAATGAGTTTTATAGAGGGGAAACTGTATGGAAGCCTATCATATATCTCTCTCTCTCTCTCTATATATATATATATATAGAGAGAGAGAGAGAGACAGACAGACAGACAGACAGACAGGCTTAGACAAAGAGAGATGTAGTGATACAGATAAACATGAAGGAATGAAAGGAGCTGGACTTAAGGCAATATCTCTGTGTGACTATTTACTGGTTCTATACCCAAGACCTTTTGCACATTACATAAATCTGAGGCTCTTGAAACAGCTGTCGAATTAAGAACTTATGTATTCTCTTCTTAGTATTCTGTACTTTTTGTGCTCTATGCAAATATGTGTGTGTGTGTGTTTAGCCGAATTGAGTTTATCTACTTAATTACCTCCATATCAGCTCATCTTGGATTTCTCTTATAGCCACCCTTGATGCAATGGATCTATTCCAGGATGAAGAATTTGGAGTTTATGTTCAAAATTCATTTGAGCTCTACTACGGGTTTTCTATACTGAACACATCAAACTCTCAACTATAGTCTGTATATATATAGAGAGAGGTTATGAGAGGTAATGGTGTCAATAAAACCCAAAGGTGTCAGGTAATGCTGAGTAAGTGCTATGGACAGACCATAGTTAAGCTCCAGGTTCGGTGATTATGTGAATGAAGAGTCCAACATAGGTGATATATCAGCATGTGTGTATATAAAAAAATTTTTTTTCAGAATGAGATAAAAAAACCGAGGCTGTGAAGATTTTAGAACATTTATAAATAGAATGTCTGTGAAATAAAGGTTGAACCATGAAAAATTGAGATTCAGTTGAATTAGGTACTTAAGTTGAAGCATCAAGTCAGTCTGGTATTATCAGCACAGCTCGAAGTAAGGTGAATAAAATCAAAATAAGCAACAGGATATCAAGAAGTGATGCTGTATGCCCTTTTCAAGCAGTTCCATTTTATTGAACAATGTATTCATTACATCAATTTAAATGCAGGGCTATCATCAGCTGCACAAATAAACAGAATTTTAACCAGTTGGACACATTAATATAATTTTTCTCAAATACTTTAACAGAGCAAGAAGATGGTAGAAATTCATGTTGTCAATATTGTAGCTAAGAATAGACTACACTTCCAAGAAAGTGTGAAGCCCACTGCGGTCATAGCTTGTAAAGGATTTTGGTTCATTTCTAATTTATTTGTCCTTTTATCAACTATGAAATCTAAGACTAGAGGACTGTGTCTGTTTAGAATGAAGGGCAAGGGTGAGTTGACAGCTCATGGCTAGGTATGGTCATAAATATTGTCAAGACATTAGGAGTAGTAAATTGGGTATAGAGTAACTGTCTATAAAAGGGGGCTAAGAAAACCCTAAATCATGTGCAGCAGATGATAGCTCTACATTTCAATTGGTGTAATGATTGCAATGTTCAATTAGAAGGAGCTGCTTGGAATGGTTGTACTGCATCACTTCTTGATGTCCTGTTGCTTATTCTGATTTTATATATATATATATATATATACCGGAGCCAGAGACCCCCTTCAGTCACGAATGACCATGGAATTGCACCTAGAAAGTTACCTTCCGAGGCACGAGTCCGGGCAAGGTTGCTTATAGAAGACCAGTAGTTGCCCATGCCTACCAGCTTCCCCTCTCCATGCCACTGATGTTATCCAAGGGAAAGGCAAAGGGACCGATACAGCTTGGCACCAGTGACATCACAACTCATTTCTACAGCTGAGTGAACTGGAGCAATGTGAAATAAAGTGTCTTGCTCAAGAACACAACACGCAGCTCAGTCCGGGAATCAAACTCACAACCTCACAGTTGTAAGTTCAACGCTCTAACCACTGAGCCATGCGCCTTCACACACACACATATATATATAATTTGATATGATAAGAAGATATGTGACTTAGTGGTCAGGGTATTTCGCTTATGATTATAAAATCATGAGTTCGATTCCCAGCCACACATTGTGTCCTTGAGTAAGACATTTTATTTCACGTTGCTCCAGTCCACTCAGATGGTTAAAACAAGTTGTTCCTGTAATTCAAAGGGACCAGCCTTATCACATCCTGTGTCATGCTGAATCTACCAGAGAACTATGTTAAGGCTACATGCGTCTGTGGAGTACTCAGCCATTTGCATGTTAATTTCAGGAGCAGGTTGTTTCGTTGATTGGATCAACTGGAACACTTGTTGTTGTAACTGATGGAGTGCCAGTTATATATATATGTGTGTGTGTGTGTGTGTGTGTATGCATGCATGCATGTATGTACATATGTGTGAATGTATGTGTGGATATATTCAGGGTGTGGTGAATAAACTGTCGTCTAAATTATGAAAAAATGAAAATAACACTGATATCTCATTTTAACAGATGTATTTACCAAAATTACATAAAAATATCTTGAAATACTAAATAATAAATTTATTCAATAAAATCACCATTTGGCTTCAACCATGGCCTCCGGATGACTTCAGAATCTCCTGAAACTCTTCTGGACAGTCTCCTAGTTTAAGTTGGTGAATGCTGCTATAATTCTTGTCTTCAGTTCATCTTTGGTGTTACAAGGCATTTTGCTGGTCTCTCACTCTACTGTACTCCACACATAATAATCAAGGGGTTACGGTAAGGTGGCCAGATGTTAGGAGTGATGCGGTCGCAGAAATTGTCTGACAAGCCATGACTGGGTTCTCCTGCTTGTGTGATATGGTGCAGAGTCCTGTTGCCAGATATAGGGTCTTCCAGCAGCCACCCTCTTGACCCAGGGTGACACTACCTCATCCAGATACTTGATGGAGACATCCGTGTGGAGTGTGAGGCCATGTGGAAAGATGGAGGCATAACGTTGCCATCACTAGTGATCACTCCAAGCACCATAATGTTGACTGGATGTTTGATTTTTATCACTCTCAGTACATGTTTTGGGGACACAGCAAGTCAATGGTATGTTTGGTTGGAGGGTATGCTTGAGTTTGTTCAAAAGCTTCGTAGTCTTTCCTCTTGTCCTTGATGGCTTGAGATAAAAATTTGCCCTTTGTCATCTTGTATGAGGAATACTGAATGTCTTCCTGCCTTGTAAGAAACTCAGACACTCCCATGTCCCTGATTGACTTGGAGGGATTGTTGTTAATCATCGCCTGGATCTCACCAACAAATTCAGGATTTCTTTTCTTATCAGAACGATCAGAGTGATTTTTCTGAGTTGCCATACTTTCATAATCACCATTAGACTCATCCAATTCTTTCCAAGTCCTCAGCACTGTCCTCAGTTTGACACCCAAAATACTCTGAAATATTTGTATTGGAACTTCCAGTGCAAATGCCAAGCAGTACAACATGTCGTTTCCAAATTTCTGGCAGAGTGAATTGCATCATGGTGCTGTTTTCCTCAGCCTGTGCTCAGCTAACCCTACTATACTATGTAGACAACAAAATCAAAAACAAGCAATGAACATGTGCAAAACCAAAAATACAAAATGGTGACACTTTACCCATCACACTCTGTATATACATGTATATATATAAGGCACTGATTGGCCCATGGCAACTGTATAAAAAAATTGTCCAAGGTACTGCACAATGAGACTGAACCCCAAACCATGTGGTTATGAAGTGAACTCCTTGACCACTCAGCTGTAATTGTAGATCAGCCTTGATAAGACAAACCTATCACAAAGGGGTGTTTCATCCTAGCATATATTTGTATAGAAAGGACTATCTTTGTCTTAATGTGTCCCTCATCTAAAACAATAATTTGACTTAAGGGAAATTTGGCTGCTGTTTCTATCAAATTCAGGGACCACATTGCATGGGCAGTATGATCAGCAATAAAATAAACTCGAGTAGGATTTGAACTCCAAATGTAAAACAACATAACTCAATAAGGTCACCATTCTTGCTTCCTGCTGTTCGTGTCACTATTTAAAATAATAATGAAATTATTGTATACAGTGCTCAGGTGCACCACAACTTGTCAAAAGTGTGTATAAAGTATATGCAGTAATGTACAAATGTCTGGAAAGCGAACAGTGTATGAATCAGATACATGCTTGCGTGTGTATGGAGGGGAGAAAATCATGTGTAGTGTTGGCGAATCTCAGGAAGCATGGAAGTTTTCAAGGATGCAGTGCTCTGACAACTAACAACTGACAACTAACAACTCTTAGCATGAAAAAAATGTTTCCGAAAGTCATGGGAGCTGTGCTGTTTTCTGACTTTGTAAAACATGTCCACGTTCTTGTGTTGAGATATTTGAACAAATCATTTGAAAACGACTGCATTGCTTAGAAGCCATTTGCATAAAATATAATGGAGTACAGCAGGATATTACACCAGGTTGTGTATCCCTTTAGCATTGAAACTGACTAAATCTGGCCCATATATCTTTCTTGTTTTATGCTCTGACTGGCCCTGTCTGGCCTCTACCATCTTTGAACTGTCAAAGCTACCAGGTAATGCACAACTAAATGTAAAACAATGTGAATAAATAAGGATTATTATGCTTGACAAAGTGATCTGAATGGAGGAGGGTTATACAATGGGACAGTGTTTTACTACATGTTCTCTTGTGTAAGAAACATGGCAATATGTGCAGTTGCACAAAGAACACTACATGTTCTGTTGTCTCATTTATACTGCTACATGTAATGTTGTATCAGGAGCACTGCCACATGTCCCATTTTTTGAATTTTAGAATCTAACTTTCCAGTTTTCAAAGACTGTCCAACTTTGGTTGATAAAATAAATACCAGTAATATATTTAGCTCTACTTTTACAACTCTCATAAAAAGAGCGTAACATTGTGTCCCAGACAAAAATAAATCATCATTGGTGAACTGAAAGGTCAAAAATGGATGCAGACTGTCTTTATTTTTAGATCTTTCATAATCCATCCCCACATCTTCTTTCTCTTCTTAGTTCTTTATTGCCCACAAGGGGCTAAACATAGAGGGCACAAATAAGGACAGACAAAGGGATTAAGTCAATTACATCGACCCCAGTGCGTAACTGGTACTTATTTAATCGACCCCGAAAGGATGAAAGGCAAAGTCGACCACGGCGGAATTTGAACTCAGAACATAACGGCAGACGAAATACCGCTAAGTATTTTGCCTGGCATGCTAACGTTTCTGCCAGCTCGCCACCTTAAAGCCCACCTTCTTTTCCTTCTTCTTCATCACCTTATATTCTCCCACTCACCTCATCCCACTTCTCAACTCTCATCTCTTTTAATATCTCTCCCTTTTCTTCTTAACTATTTTTCCTCAGGCATCTACCATACTCTGAACGTCTTGCTTCCCTGGACATGGACACATTAAAGCTCCACTGTCTGACAACTGATTTGGTAGACACCCACAAGATTAACCACCATCTTGGACACCTTTTTGAATTCCATATGTCTAAAATTTATGGACATGGTTACAAAATCAAACAACACAGCACCCATGACTTTCAGAAACATTGGGGCTCAATATAGCCATTTCATTATCATTAATTTATACATTTCATGTCATCGGTTTTATGTTTTTGTCCCCACTGTGGTATTATGTCTGTCCTTGGGGCTCAATACAGCCATTTCATTATCATTAATTTATACATTTCATGTCATCGGCTTTATGTTTTTGTCCCCACTGTGGTATTATGTTTGTCCTTGTGTTGTCCCCTCTGTGTTAGAGCCTAAGTACTTGTTATAAAGAATAAAAGAAGGTGGCGAGCTGGCAGAAACGTTAGCACACCGGGCAAAATGCTTAGCAGTATTTCGTCTGTCTTTACGTTCTGAGTTCAAATTCCGTCGAGGTCAACTTTGCCTTTCATCCTTTCGGGGTCAATAAAGTAAGTACCAGTTACGCTCTGGGGTCGATGTAATTGACTTAATCCCTTGTCTGTCCTTGTTTGTCCCCCCTATGTTTAGCCCCTTGTGGGCAATAAACAAATAAGAATAAAACATTTTTTTCACTCAGAATAAACTATTCACATCAGTTGCTAGCTGTCAGAACACTACACCCTTAAAAATTTTCATGCTTCCCGAATCTTGCCAACCATACACCTGATGCCCCCACCATTTTTTCTTTTAAACAACTACAACCCATTCACTGTTCAAACTCCCAATGCATTATTCTATGTTGAGCTGTTCATGCAGTTTTGGCTACTCTTTCTAATAAGTTGAAGTGCGCCTGAGCATTGTATAAAATAAGTTTGTTATTATTATTATAGAAAAGTAGTGAGTGGGCAGAATCGTCAGACGAAATGCTTAGCAATATTTTGCCTATCACAACATTCTGAGTTTCAATTTCATCAAGGCTGATTTTACCTTTCCTCTTCTCGGGGTCGATAAAATAAGTACCAGTTGAACACTGGGGTCAATGTAATTGACTCATCCTCTCCCCGAAAATTGCTGCCCTTGTGGCAAAATTTGAAACCATTATTATTATTATTATTATTATTATTATTATTAATAATGAGTGCAAACTGTTATCAAATGAACAATATTTTGACATCTTGTGAGTCTTCCACAAGTTCAAAAATAAACTTGTCAATCTACTTCATTTTGGTAATATTTATTGGATGTCGAAATATTGTTCATTTGATAACAGTCGCACTCTTCTTTATTGTTTCTTTACTTTCTGGAGGAGTAACATCAATCCAATAAATATTATTATTATTATTATTCAGTAGTTTTATTCTTATAGCATGCTTTCACTTCACTACCGAGCACAGCTCTGTGTGCCTTGGGTATGTGCTGTGGTTTGCTGTGATGCTCTGATGGTTACTATATTGAAAGTATTTTGTATAGGATGTGTGCAGTGCCCAGTAGTGCAATTTTCTGTATGTTATATGTGTTTGTAAGTCCTGGTGTTTTTATTATGTATTTGTCTGAATATTTTTTTTTATCATACCTAATGTGCCTACTATGATAGGGATTGTTTCTGTTTTTAGATTCCACATTCAAGTTACCTCTATTTCCAGGCCTTTGTATTTTGAAAGTTTCTCCATTTCTTTTAGAGACACATTGTCATCTGCTAGTATTGATACATCAATTAGAAAGCATTTTTTTCCTTCATGATCTTTGACAACTATATCTGGCCCGTTGGCCTTAATTTCTCTATCTGAGTGTATTGGCATATCCCTTAGTATGGTTGCTTTCTTGTTTTCTGTGACCTTTTCTGGTGTGTGCTTATACGATCTTTTTTCTGTTCCATTATTATTATTATTATAACCTTCTCCCCTTTCTACACTGTCACCCTCTCTTCTGAGTAATAAAAAGCCAGAAACCAAAATGAAAAAAAAAATGAAAGAAAAAGAGAAAAAACCAATCAAAGAGCAGGGGATGAATTAGGAAAGGCAGAATGGTTTGTGTCACAATAAACAGGTTTTACCTCATATATCAAAGTCCTGGCACACTGACAAAATATTTCATTATTAAATAGTTGACATTTCTTAATATATATTATGGTAGATAAAAAGGTTGGATTTGATTGTTTCATTAGAAATATATACATTAAGATTAAATGCATTGATTTATGATAATATAATGGGTCATCTGACATTGTTGTTTGGCTGAGCAAACAAGGGACACAACTCTCAAAGTTTGTGTCTTATTTGTCTTCAACAGTGGCAATGTAGACTTTTTCATTCCTTGCTGGTGCTGTAATAATTAATGTGCTACGTAAACTTTGTTCATGCTGGTGCTATAGCAACTAACTTGCTCTGTATATGCAGCATTTTCATTAAAAAGAAGATGTGGAGTGGTACTGGCAGATTTGATTAAATAATAAATTAATATTTGTTAAACATAATGAGACTCTATTATCTGAAGAAGAGCTATGAAGTTTTCTGGTGAGTAATTTTATTTTGTATTGACAATCTCTCACAGCTGGAGAGTTGTTTTCTTTTGGTGTGGAAGTACTAATGAATAAAATGGATAAAAGATAGGAAGATAGAATGAGGGAGAGAGTGAGAGAGAGGGGGAAGTGGAGAGAGAGAGAGGCGAAGAGATATTTAGAGGAAATGATAATAGGTAAAAGGAAATGAATGAAATAGCAAAGAAGATAATGAAGAAAAGATGATGGAAGGAGATAGGTAGATAGATGGAGGAAGATGGAGATAGAGGGAGAGAGAGAGGAAGAGAAAGTGGGAAGGAGAGAAAGGGGGAGGGAAAGAAGGAGGGAGGGAGAGAAAGAGGGAGGGAAGATACAAAGAGAGAGGGTAGGGGAGAGAGGGAGAGAAGGAAAGAGAGGGAGAGGAAGAGAGAGAGGAGGGAAGAAGAGAAAAGGTGATAAGAAGTATATATAAAAATAATAATAACTAAAAAGAAATACATAAAAAATATAGCAATGAAGGAAAGAAGAAGACAGAAGTGAGAGAGAAAGAGAAAGAAATGGGGAGGGAGATGGAAGATAGGGAGAGCAAGGAGGAGAAAAAGAGAGGTTGAGAGGGAGGAGTAGAGAGGGATGATGAAAAAATGAAATACGGAAAAGTAAAAGAAAAGATGAAAAGAGAAAGACATGAAATTATTTGGTTGCTGTTGTTGTTGTTAATGTTGTTACAGAACCCTTTGTTGTTATGAAATCCTAATCAAACAGACCTATTGATCATCATGTTCACTTGTTTTTACTTTGCTTATATCAATGACTACATTATCTACACGGGGCCTTCCCATTATTTTAAGATAGTAGGGGTTGCTTCAAAAGACATTCAGGTGCTATTTCTAGCAGCTTACCTGTCCCCGTAGAGGCTTCCTGATTGGCTCATGAAATAAACCACTTAGAACTACTTGTTACCTCCCTTTGAAGATGAAGCCTGCTTCAAAATGGTTCAAGAACAAACAGCAAATCAAGGCAAATATTATCTAACATTAATGCTGAATGGAGTTTATAACAGAATAATAAAGTGTTGAGTCATTTCGAACCAAGTTGGCATCTTGTGTTTCTATTGATATTATAACTGCGGCAGGAGGGTTAGCGATGTAGAAAGCTCGTGACGTCATCAAACAAACTGATTCCTTTAATGTATTATGCGAAGAAACATTACGAATAATTAATTGCAACGGCTCTTCTCCAGCTATTTTGTTTGATCTGAAATAATTCGATGCACCAAAGGATAAACCAGCATCATTTGTTTCATTGAAAAGGTGAAAAAAAGTTATGAAAATTCTTCTTTCATATTCATAGCTTGAAGTTTTTATAAAAATTCTTCTAATACGATTACAGCTACCAAGACAGGTTTTATGAGAATATTAAATCGAATCCAGTACTTGACTGGTGCTTAACTCGTTTCCATTCCAGAAGAATTCCTCCTCTGCTTATTATTCACTCAACACTTGTTCATTATTCATTATATTCACCACCACCTGCCTTAAGGTGGCAAGCTGGCAGAGACCCCTTAAGCAAGCGGGACAAAATGCTTAGCAGCATTTCATCTGACTTTACTGGTTCAGCTCAAATTCCACTGAGCTCAACTTTGCCTTTCATTTTTTGGAGCTGGGGTAGTAAAATAAGAACCAGTTGAACACTAGGATCGATGTACTCAACTTATCTCCTCTCCTGAAATTGCTGGCCCTGTGCCAAAATTTGAAACCACTGTATTTACCCCCAACAACCATTTCCCATATTTCACTCTCTCACTCACTACTGTAACCTCCACCCATTCACATTCCCACTTCTTCCTTACCCCCAATACACATCTACTCATTTCTACCTTGAGGGTAGCATGGCTCAGTGGTCAGAGTGCTGGGCTCACAGGCATGAGGTCATCATCATCATTGTTTAATGCCTGTTTTCCATGCTAGCATGGGTTGGACAGTTCGACCGGGGTCTGGAAAGCCAGGAGGCTGCACTATGCTCCAGCCTGATCTGGCAGTGTTTCTACAGCTTGATGCCCTTCCTAACACCAACCACTCCGTGAGTGTAGTGGGTGCTTTTTACGTGCCAGGCGAGGCTGGCAACAGTCATGATTGGCTGGTGCTTTTTATGTGCCACCGGCACGGAAGCCAGTCAAAGTGGCGTTGGCATCGGCCATGTTCGGATGATGCGTTTTATGTGCCACCGGCACAGGGATCACAACTACAATTTCCATTGATTTTTGATGTTGATGTACTTGTTCAATTCCTAGACTGGGCTGTGTGCTGTGTACTTTCAGCCAGACACTTTATATCATGTTACTTCAGTTCACTCGTCTGTAGAAATGACTTGTGACATCACTGGGGCCAAGCTGTATTGGCCCCTTTGCCTTTCCCATTGGATAACATCAGTGACGTGGAGGGGAGGTTAGTATGCATGGCTGACTTCAGATCTTTCATAAAACAACCTTACCGAGACTTGTGCCTCAGAGGGGAACATTTTAGGTGCAAGCCCATAGGCAGTCTTTACCCTTTACCTTGAAGGTTTTCTCAGATACCTCTTCACCTCTGTTTCTATCTCTTCTCCACTTCATTTCACTCCAGTCACACCCCTGCTCTCTCTTCTAAATTGCAAATAATCACATGGCCCTTCTACAGCAAGGGACCTGTTCTACACTGGCCCCTTCTCTCATACTTCAACCCCTAATCTACTAGTATAAAGCCACCTCTCTCAAACAGTGCATGAACTTGCAGGTGGGGCCCAATTAGAATTTTCTTCAGGTCGAGTAACCCATCCTACTCAAAAGGTCCCTGAATAAAGGCTGTTTAAGGATGTTGAACGAAACACTCCTGTTTCGAAAGGTGAATTATCCAAACCCCCAAAGAATTTCTCTCAACACATGGCTATGATGCTCCCCCACTACTTCTGTTCATGATCAAAGATGCACATATCGTCAGTTACTAAGGGACATGCTCATCTGGTAAAGGTCAAACAACTGGCAAGCAAATCTGTGGTATTGAGCAGAATATTCACAGTAGCCCATCTTTTATACCAAGACAAAACTATGAACATGATAACACTTCCAATCAGTTAAGATCAGAAGCCATGGGAGCCAATGCCTGGTACTGCATCAGGGCATGACTGTTATTATTATTATTATTATTGAGTGAGAGAGCAGTTCATGCCATCAAAGTGACACTGGGGTAAAATATACGAAGCCCAATATACCCATCATGACTACCCGTCTGATAAAGGTACACCAGGCACATGCATCACAACCATATGTGCGCGACATGGTGATCTCATATCAAGATAAACAGCACATGACCTTGCAGGTGGGGCCCAGTTAGAATTTTCTTCAGGTTGAGTAGCCCATCCCGCTCAAACGGTCCCTGAATAAGGGTTGTTTAAGGATGTTGAAAGAACCACCCATGTTTCCAGAGGTGAACTATTCAAACCCCAAAGAATCCCTCTCAACACATGGCTATGATGCTCCCCCACTACTTCTGCTCGTGATCAGAGATGCACATATCGTCAGCCACTAAGGGACATGCTCAACTGGTTATGGTCAAACAACTGACAAGCAAATCTGTGGTATTGAGCAGAATATTTGCTGTAGCCCATCTTTTATACCAAGACAAAACAATGTACATGATAACACTTCCAATCAGTTAAGATCAGAAGCCATGAGAGCCACTGCCTGGTACTGCATCAGGGCAATAATTATTATTATTATTAATTATTATTATTATTATTATTATTATTATTATTATCAATCAATGAGCTGTTGTTAGTATCACGAGTGCACTGTGCAAAGTGCTTAGCATCATTTCTTCTGGCTCTTTGCATTCTGAATTCCAATTCCATTGAAGTCAATTTTTCTTTTCACCTGTCTAGGGTCAAGAAGATAGATTCTCAGTCAAGTAGTGGGAGGGACCAGGTGTAATTCACTGACCTCTCCCTCCTCCTCCACTCAAAATTGTTGACTTTGTGCCTGAATTAGAAGCCATTACCAAAGACAGTGCCATCATTCCATTCCCACCTCAAATTCCAAACATATTCTATTCATGCTTTTAAAGCCAGAATCGTAACCAAACTCTGTTACAGAATTAGACAATTCACACGTCTATTTGAAGAGAATTATGATTTTTTGTTTTAAAACTCAAAACTCCAGGCTGGAAACTGTTTTATTTTTTGACTTGTCGGGAATTTTTGTTCTCTTGGAAGTGATAATGCTTCCAGTAAGAATACAAATGGTAAATCTTATTTTTGGGTATAACAAACAAAGGAGTATATCTTTCACTTGTTTCAGTCATTAGACTGTGGCCATGCTGGGGCACCACCTTGAAGAATTTTAGTTGAATGAATCGACACTACTGCTAATTATTTTGTTGTAAAGTCAGGTACTTATTCTGTCAGTCTCTTTTGCTGAACCACTAAGTTATGGGGACATAAACATACCAACTCTGGTTGTCAAGTATAGGGAAGGAGGACAAACTCAAACACACATATTATCATCATCATCATTGTTGACATCTGCTTTCCATGCTGGCATGGGTTGGACAGTTTGACTGGGGACTGGCAAGGCAGAAGGCTGCACCAAGCTCCAATCTGATCTGGCAATGTTTCAACAGCTGGATGCCCTTCCTAATGCCAACCACTCTGAGAGTGTAATGGGTGCTCTTACATGCCACTAGCATGGGTGCCATTTGAGTCACACCAGTATCTGCTATGACTGTGATTTTACTTGGCTTGATGTTTCTTCTTCTCAGGCACAACATAATACCAAGGTCTCGGTCATTGTCATTGCCTCCGTGAGGTCAACACTCTAAAAGAGCTTTTCCTGTGCCACCAGCATCGGCCACTTTGCTTCCATGAAGTCCAACACCCGAAAGGTGCTTTTTTTGTGCCAATTACATAAATGCTGGTGTCACATAACTGGCAGATATATATATATATATATATATATATATATATATATATATTATATATATATATATATATATAATATATATATATATATATAAATGGATGAATGAATTATCCTTTGCTTACCGTTAACATGGAAAATTCAATAAACAGTTACCAGGGTATCAAAATTCACGCAAGTAACATGGATGAAGTGACCTATTCAAAGGTAGAAACTCCAGGTTAATGTGCAGTAATTTGTGTAGTATAAGTAAATAAATGGAGTTGAACAAAGAGTTTATTAAAATTCTTTTACTTTCGACATATGTTTCAAAGACAACATTGGTTTTATTCCAAACATATGTCGAAAGTAAAAGAATTTTAATAACATCTGCATTTAACTCCATTTATTTACTTATATGTATATATATATACACATGCAATGTGCTTCTTCAGTTTCCATCTACCAAATCCACTCACAAGGCTTTGGTCGGGACAAGACTATAGTAGAAGACACTTGCCCAAGATGCCACACAGTGGGGAGATGAACAAAGAACCATGTGGTTGAGAAGCAAGCTTCTTAACACACAGCTACGCTTGTGCCAATGAAAAGAATTTGAAGAGAATGATTCTTTTCCTTCTAAATCTCAAAACACCAGTCTGGAAATTGCTTTATTTTTCAACTAGTTGTGAACTTTCATTCTCTTAGTAGTGATAGCGCTTCAAGTAAGAATACAATTGGTAAATCTTATTTTTGAGTATTACAAAGAAAGAAATATATATTGATTTTTTTTTGTTAAATAAGGAAGAAAAAAAGTAAATAGAAGAACAGTTTAGACAAAATATATTTTGAAGTAAATCTATTGTTACTTATAAAATCTATTCAAATGCAAATGAGAAACTTATGAAGAAAGAAGCTTCCAGATTCTGACTCACTGATCTGATAACAATGAAGAGAGTAAAAGAAGCAAGACTTCTTCCAAATACATTTCAAAATAAATGCATTGATAAATGATCTTTATGTAATACTGAACAACACATTGCTCTACTGCAGAGATGACAGCTTATACTGTGATATTTCATTCTCTCTCACTCTCACTCTTCACTGTATGTGTGTGGACATATGTCTGCACACACTTGCACATGCACACTTATACAAATAAATACATATACATATATATGTGTGTGTATGCATGCATGTGTGTGTGTGTGTGTAAAAATATATATAGAGAGAGATAGATAGATAGACAGACAGACAGATAGATAGATAGATGGGCAGATAGACAGACAGATAGATAGATAGATAGATAGATAGACAGATTGACTGACTGATAGATAGATAGATAGATAGATAGATAGATAGATAGATAGATAGATAGACAAACAGACAGACAGATAGATAGAGAGATGGACAGATAGATAGATATCTTAATTATTCTTGAACAAAAATACTATTGATAGTGACTTTGAAGTATCAGCCAGTTAAGCCATTGTTATTTGATGGCTTTATTGGCTGAAACTTCGAAGTCACTATCAACAACATTCTTGTATAAAAATAATATAGTTGTACTCTACAAAAGAATAGAGTAATGCATCAGATTAATGTAAAATTGGTTTTATTATAAATGAACATAAAAACAAACATCAGCAAGTATATATGTGTATCTCTCTAAGTTCATTCTGCTACAATAATAGTAGCATGGAATTCTTTTATTCTCTAGTTCTGATGAAATATTTGCTAAAAATTATGGAGTACCCTGTATGTTGAAAACCTATATTTTGCATCTGAAGATGGTGGAGTATTTGAAATTGAGGTAATGCTTGCATTGTTCGATTAAATCGGGCCTCCTGAAATAGCCGTAATGCACTAATACCTTGACATCCTTGGTACTTATTTGTCTTTTACATATATATGTATGTATGTATGTATGTATGCATGTATACAGGCGCAGGAGCGGCTGTGGTTAGAAGGTTGCTTCCCAACCACATGGTTCTGGGTTCAGTCCCACTGTGGTACCTTGGGCAAGTGTGTCCTATTATAGCCTCAGGCCGACCAAAGTCTTGTGAGTGGAAATTTGTAAGATGGAAACTGAAAGACGCTCGTTGTATATATATGTATATGTTTGTGTGCCTGTATTTGTCCCCCCACCATTGCTTGACAACCGAAGTTTGGGTGTTTACATCCCCGTAACTTAGCGGTTCAGCAAAAGAGACCGATACAAAGAATAAGTCATGGGGTAATTTTTTACAACTGTAAAACCCTTTAAGGTGGTGCTCCAGTATGACCGCAGTCAAATGACTGAGGCAAGTAAATGAATAAAAGCCTTGTGAGTGGATTTGGTAGATGGAAACTGAAAGAAGCCCGTCGTATTTATATATACATACATACAAATATGTGTGTGTGTGTGTGTGTGCATATGCATATGTTTGTGTGTCTGTGTTCCCCCCTCCCATCGCTTGACAACTGATGTTGGCGTGTTTACATCCCCGAAACTTAGCAGTTTGGCAAAAAAGACCAATAGTACTAGGCTTACAAAGAATAAGTCCTGGAGTCGATTTGTTTGACTAAAGACGGCACTCCAGCATGGCTGCAGTCAAATGACTGAAACAAGTAGAAGAATAAAAGAATGAAAGAATATATATATATACACACATATATACACATATATACACACATACACACATATATACACAAACACACACAGACATACATCCGCATCCATAAACACAAGCACATACACATTTCTTCATTACATCCATGACCAATTGTCCATGACAGCATTAATGGCAAATTATTTTACCAAATTCAATGCTATTTCACACTCGGAATATTACAAAAACCAACAAAATAACCAACGGACCAACCAGCCAACCATCCAACCAACCAGCCAATCATCCTTCGTTCCTCTTCCAATACCAATAGTCAAAACCAGAAATTATTTCACTAATTCTCACCATTCCACTCCAGTGTACACTTAACAACTTAAGCAACATGATTTGTACGGTTCGCTCCAACGATTAACATACATACGTTCATACAAACATATACACATACAAAATTCATACAATTCAAGTGCTGGAGTGGCTGTGTGGTAGGAAGCTTGCCCCCCAACCACATGGTTCCGTGTTCAGTCCCGCTGTGTGGCGCCTTGGGCAAGTGTCTTCTACTATAGCCTCGGGTCGACCAAAGCCTTGTGTGTGGATTTGGTAGATGGAAATTGAAAGAAGCCCATCGTGTATTGTTGCACAACAGAGATGCACTGCATAACTAGGGGACCACAGAATTCACCAACCATGTCTTGTTATCTTGTGTCTGGATCAAAGAAAAGAAACTAATTTGATAAAATGCTATCAAATGTAAGTGCATGGCAATAATAACGTTATTTTCTTATGACATTTTATCTTAATATATTCAATAAGTCAGCTCGGTTAGAATGGTTTCCTTGTTGAGAGAGGGTTGGTTGATACGATGTCTGTGAGCTGATGGATAATGATACAACTACATATGTGTATGTGTGTGTATATCTATCTATCTATCTATATATATCAATAGAACAATTGCATAAATCAATATTGATTTAATAATAATAATAACAAAAACGACAACAACAACAATGATGATGATGATGATAATACTAGCAACAACAATGACAATGATGACGACAATGATGATGATAATAAATAATAATAATAAAATAACAACAATAATAATAATGGTAATGATGATGATGATGATGATAGTCAATAATAATAATAATAATAACAATAATAATACTAAGGAGTTTTGTTGGAAAAATTAATGACTGGAGGGAAATAAAAACAAAAGCAAAACTGAAAAAAAGAATTCAGTTAACGTCAGTAACCACCATCTTTCAAGTTCCATGCTGTACCAATTGACAGAAGTTAACAACCCTGTAACTAATACTACCATTGCTGCTGTTGCTGCTGCTACTACTGCTGCTGCTACTACTGCTGCTGCTGCTACTGCTGCTGCTACTACTGCTGCTTGTTGGGCAGTAAATGTAGGAACGTCACTGCAGATATATATATATATATATAAATATCTAAAATATATCAGACATAATTTGTAGACAACAATCATTAATGTTGTTTACTTAATAAAAAAATGCGACATTTTTATGTTGTTTTTATTAGAAAAAGCAAAACGAAGAATACAAACAGGGTAAGACAACTCTGCTGTCACCATCGTCAGGCTTTATGGAACTAATTATCTTTTCTGTTTTAACTTTAGTTCTTGTTGTTGTTGTTGTTGTTGTAATGTAAACATGGTTTCGTTAGATAATTTGTTTGTATTCTGTTACGAGAGAAATGATTATTTTCTCATAATTTCCTTCTTTCTTCCTTACCTTCTCTCTCTCACTCTTTCTCTCTCTGTCTCCTTTCTTTCCCAACCCTTTACCTGATTTCTTTTCTCTCTCACTCACTTTTCCTCTTCCTCACTCTCTCTATTGTTTCTCTTTTCTCTTTCTTCTGATGAATGACTAACATCTGAAATGTTAAGACTCCACCCACCTCTTTTAAATGTAAAGTTAATACAGTATTTCTTGAACTTTGTTCCTTCTGTGTTGTCTTCTTCCATTATTTTATTAAATTTACAACACACACTTTATTTGTGGATTAATAAGGCTACCAACGGTTTCATGTGAAAGATTTTCACAATTGATCAAGTATACCACATGGGAGTGTTGGAACTCATTTCAATTTTGGATGGGAATACGTATATATATCTTCTAGGGTGAGTAAAATTCTTAAGATCCATGGACAAGTACTCTCTGGCAGTCTTTGTCCCTCATCATCGCTGCCATGTCCTGTGTCTCCCAGAGACCAGCGTCTGTCCTTAGGGCATCAACATGTCATCCTCAGTTTCCCTCTTCTAGTGTGTCCATGTTGGGGCTTCCACAGAAACACTGAGTGCAGTACCAACTCTGATTGTCCAACTAACCTCAGTCTCTTCTGACTTATTTTTGAGTTAACTTTTGGGAGGCTCTCGAACAGCTCTGAGTTTTTCATCCTCAGTGTATATGCATGTGTGTGTGTGTGTGTGTGTGTGTGTGTGTTATAAAATGACATAACAAAGCCAAGGCTGTGTGGAATTTTCAGTTTATAAAGTGAAAGTTAGTCTTACAGCTGTTTCTAGGATATTAGGGATATCCCTTCATCAGAGATGGTGTGAGATGTTTAACTAGAGGGAAATAGTAGAGTTATATATATATATATATTATATATATATATATATCCCCTTGGTTGTGTATTTTCTTGTTTGCTCATCTATCATAGATATTTCTAATGGGACAGTTCTCTCAATTCTTCTTTGCTCCGAAATCTCCTTTCAGCATTTATCTCTTTCTTCTCCCCTCTCTTTCTCATTTCTTTTCCATCCTCTCTTAACTATCACCCACACTATGCCTGACCCCAGCACTTTCTTACATACACATAAACCCCCACCTCTTCCTCTCTTCCTAACTCCTCCCTAGAGAACTGAATTTCCACTTGGCCCCTAATTTTTTTTATCTTTCTTCCCCATCTTCCCTCCTTTTTTCTTTTTTCTGATGAAGAACTAATGTCCAAAATGTCAAAGACCCTTGCACTGTACTTTTTGAGCATCAGACTAATAAGACCTTTGTGGAAACTTGTCTCTCTGGTGATTTGTTCTTGTTTTTCTTGTTTTTACTTATCCATCATTTGTACATGGGTGGGTGTATGTAATAAAAAGTTTTCCCTCTCTCAACCATGAATGTCTTCACTTTCTTACTCTCTAAATACAAACACTTTCACACACACACACACACAGACACACATGCACAAGTCTATACACACAGTTACCCTGATAAATGCATAAGAGATGGAGGAAGAGGTTATTACAAAAGAAAAGTGATAACGTGTATGTGTTTATATATACACATATATGGAAACTGAAAGAAGCCTGTCATATGTATGTATGTCTATATATATATATGTGTGTGTGTGTGTGTGTGTATGTGTATGTTTGTGTGTCTGTGTTTGCCCCCCAACATCGCTTGACAACCAATGCTGGTGTGTTTACGTCCCTGTAACTTAGCAGTTCAGCAAAAGACACCAATAGAATAAGTACTAGGCTTACAAAGAATAAGTCCTGGGGTCGATTTCTTCAACTAAAGGTGGTGCTCCAACATGGCCGCAGTCAAATGACTGAAACAAGTAAAAGAGTAAACATGTTTACACGTATGTTAGTATGCATGCGTGTGTATGTATATATCTATGTATGTATCTGTGTATGAACATATGTATACTCTTTTACTTGTTTCAGTCATTTGACTGTGGCAATGCTGGTGCATCACCTTTAGTTGAAGAAATCGACCCCAGGACTTATTCTTTGTAAGCCTTGTACTTATTCTATCAGTGTCTTTTGCTGAACCGCTAAGTAACGGGGTTGTAAACACACCAGCATCGGTTGTTAAGCGATGTTGGGGGACAAACACAGACACACAAACATACACACACACACACATATATACATATATATAACAGGCTTCTTTCAGTTTCCGTCTACCAAATCCACTTACAAGGCTTTAGTTGGTCTGAGGCTTTAGTAGAAGACACTTGCCCAAGATGCTATGCAGTGGGACTGAACCCGGAACCATGTGGTTGGTAAGCAAGCTACTTACCACACAGCCACTCCTGTATGTATATTTATTAGAAAAGAAATCCCTCCTTCTAGAAACATTTTAAATCAAAAACAAGAGGCAAAGGAGACGAATAACATGAAATATTTGAAATGTTGGTAAAATATGGAAAAGGTTGTGTGGGAATTGTTTTAGGGTTTGAACTTTAGCAGCAATTTGAAACTGATTCCCTGGATAACCAATTAGACATCACAACCATTTCATATGATTGGCTTATTAAGCAACCAATCAGCAGCAAGCCATCACATGATTCAATCTTCTAGAACCTTCTTCTTGTGTTCTATAAAAGGCTGCATTAGGTGGTAATTAACTGCAGAATGTTGAGGCAGCCAAGTGAAATGTGCCTCCATTCCTGTCACATTAGACGGTTCCAGATATTTGCACAGACATCTCCAGGTTCTTGGACAGACCGAAAAAACATTCACACAACATCTCATAAATAATTTCTTTGAACGTAGCTCAGTTTTTCCTTCTCTCTCAGGATGCAATAATTGCTGTTGTTTCTTTGTAAAAGACCAACACAGCTTGTCTTGATGTGCAACAATAAAATCTTCTGTTAAATATTTGTGGGTGTCATTCAGCTATTTCTTCTCACAGCCGAAGAAATATATTTTCATTCATTGACTCAATCAGTCACCATCACAGACCAGACCAGACCAGACTAATAAATGCCAAGCAACAGAACAAATAATAAGAGCAAATGAAATTCCTAATAGAAGAGTTGTCATGTTGGAAATTTTGTCCAATTTGAATTAACAGCCGGAATTTCCATTTTAGTATGGAATTAATCTTCTGGAAGAAAACCATTATTGAGAAAAGAGCAAAATACTGTGTAAGGCAATGAAGCTCTGGCGTTGTGTCAAACATGTGGCATGTGTGTGTATGTGTGTGTGTGTGTATGTGTGTGTGTGTGTACACACACTTGCGCACACGCACACATACACGCACGCACACACACGCACACACACAGAGTCACATGCTTGATCGCTAAACCCACAAGTTCTTTTATTCTCATTCTGTTTATTTTCTCTTATTCCTTTCTGATGAAGAGCATATGCTCAAAATGTAAAACACTTTATCACTTTCCTGAGTATCAAACTAATACATCTGCTTGTTGTTCATACACCTGTCTTCATATTTTGCTTTTCTGTACATTTCACCTATATGTATGTATATAATATATATATATATATATATATATATATATATATATATACAGTCCCTTAATATTTTATATTCAACATTTCATCTATTCAATAAGACAATCAATACTTCATTTCATTTTACTATATATATATTATTTATACTAAATATTCTATATTCTACATTAATATTTTAAAGAATATAAATAAAACATAAAAAACAGAGTTGGAATTTCTTTTAATAATATATATTCCTCTATACACAATCATACAAACCCCTTTATATATATATATATATACATATATATATACACATACATATATATATAGATATCTCTCTCTCTCTCTCTCTCTATATATATATATATATATATATATATATATATATAGAGAGAGAGAGAGAGAGATAGGTACAAACATAGATAGAAGTTTGCTTCCTAGCAACATGGTTCCGGTTTCAGTCCCACTGTGTGGCATCTTGGGCAAGTGTCTTCTACAATAAGCCTGAAAGTGGACTTGGTAGTTGGAAACTGAAAGAAGCCCATCATCATCATCATTGTTTAAAATCTGTTTTCCATGCTGGCATGGGTTGGACTGAGGTCTGGAGAGCCAGTGGCAACCACAAGGCTCCAATCTAAATCTGGCAAGGCTTCTACAGCTAGATGCCCTGCCTAACGCCAACCACTCTGAGAGTGTAGTGGGTGCATTTTATGTGCCACTGGCACAGGAGCCAGTCAGGCAGGCCTGGCATCGATCATGTTTGGACAGTGTTTTTTATGTGCCACCGGCACAGGAGCTAGTCAGGGGGTACTGGCATCAGCCACATTTGGGTGGTACTTTTTATGTACCACCAGCATGGGGGCCAGCCAGGCAGTCCTGGCGTTAATTACACTAAGATAGTGCATAGGAGCCAGTCAGTGGGTACCTGGCATTAGCCATGTTTGGATAGTGCTTTGTATGTTCCACCGACACAGGAGTCAGTCAGGCAGACCTGATATTAACCACGTTTGGATGCTACTTTTTACATGCCATTGACAGGGGAACCAGTTAGGGGGAACTGGCCACAGCAACGATTTTGGTTTTACTTGACTCAACAGGTCTTCTCAAGCATATTGTATTTTCTGACGCATCAGGGGTACTCTTAACTGGGCTGGACATGCATGGCTGTGATCTCACTTTAGTTGTTGGGTCTTCTCAAGCACACGGTCTCCTGTCATTACTTCTGTGAAGCTCAATGTTCGAAGGTCATGCTTTACCATCTCATCCCATGTCTTCCTGGATCTACCTCTTCTACAGGTTCCTTCTACAGTTAGGCTGTGGCACTTCCTCACACAGATGTCCTCATTCATATCTAATACATGACCATACCAGCACAGTTGTCTCTCTTGCAAACCACATTTAATGCTTATGTCCAACTTTTCTCTCATGGTGCTCACATTGTCGTGTTTGCACACTAACATTGTACATCCAGCGGATCATATCAGCTTCATTTCTTTCAAGCTTACACATGTTCTCAGCACTCATGGCCCATGTTTCACTGCCATGTAGCATGGCAGTTCACACACATGCCGCATACAGTCTAACTTTCTGAACGAGAGGCCCTGAACTTTGCCCAAGTTATTCTTATTCAAGCCACTACACTCTTAGAGCAACCACCCCCACTACAGACTTGGAAGCTATTAACTACTTCTAGTTTCTCCCTCTGGTATGTGATGGAATCTGTATTCTGTAAATCTTAAGTTTTTATTGCCCTTGTGTATCTGCCACACACAAAAGCTATCTTCCCAGTTAACCTTCCTTTGATACTGCTGCACCATTTATGTGTTTCCACCTAAGCTTTTTCTACAGATTGAGCAGGACCACCTGCCTGAAGGGGTTTGTGATTTGACATCCTTCTTACTCACTAAGGCTTTGGTTTTTGCTAGGCCCTTTGATTCTAGACCTTGCTTCCACAACCTAAACTTCATCTCTTGTTCTGGCAGTTACTCAGTTATTAGAGTAATGTCACCAGCATAGAGGAGCTCCCAGGGGCAGCCTGTCTTGATTTCCTCTGTTATTGCCTGGAGCATTATAATGAACAAGAGGGGGCTGAGGACTGATCCTTGGTGAACCCTTACTTCTACTCAGAATTCATCACTATATTCGTTGCCAAACCTCACTTTACTGACAGCATCCCTATACAGGGATTGTACAGCTCTTACCAACCACTTATCTATCTCCAGTTTCTGCACTTAGCACCAGATAAGGGATCGGGGGATCCTGTCAAAGGCTTTCTCCAAGATAACAAAAGTCAAGTACAGAGGTTTATCTTTGGCTAGGTATTTCTCCTGCAGTTGCCTTACCAGAAATATAGCATCAGTGGTGCTTCTACCTGGCACAAAACCGAATTGCATCTCACCTAGGCTAACACTCTCCCTAATTAGTTGGGCTGTGATCCTCTCTGTAACTTTCGTCACCTAATCCAATAATTTGATACCCCTGTAGTTATTTCTTATTTCTTTACTACCCACAAGGGGCTACACACAGAGGGGACAAACAAGGACAGACAAACGGATTAAGTCAATTATAATGACCCCAGTGCATAACTGGTACTTATTTAATTGACCCTGAAAGGATGAAAGGTAAAGTTGACCTTGGTGGAATTTGAATTAAGAACGTAGTGGTAGATGAAATACCACTAAGCATTTCGCTCGGCCTGCTAATGTTTCTGCCAGCTCACCGCCTTATTAGTTATTTTTATCTGAAGCATCACCTTTATCTTTCTAGCAGTTGACTATGGAGCTGCTACACCAGTCATGGGGTATGACTACTTCATGAACCTCCTGATTTACAATGTGCATGACAAGACCATAACCCACACCACCCAATATTTTAAGCATCCCAGCAGTGATTCCTGATGGGCCAGATGCTTTCTCTGTCTTCATATCCTTAATTGCTTTATCTACCAAGTACTGTCAATTCAGGTAGTTGGTCCCTCAATTGGGTCAACCTTTGGCAGACTCTCCTCCTCCCATTCATTCTCCACGTTCAGCAGTCTTTCATAATGGCATCTCCAAGCCTTTTTCTTTGCAGAATCATTAAACACAAGGGCACCATCATCCATGCGGACACACTTCTCTCCTATGACATCATGGTTTTCTCTCACACACAGTCTTGCAATCCGAAATACTTCAGTTCTTTGCTCCTCACATTGCTGAACATTGGCAAGCTTCTTCTTTTCTGCTTCCTTAGCTATACATACCTTTGGCTATATATAGCTTTTGGCTATCTGATACATTCTCCTGCTACCCCCACTCTTCCAGGCCTTCCAAGTCTATTTCTTTGCTTTATCATATATATATGGGAAAAAATATCAGTTACTACTATGATGTTGATGAAACATGTCCTTTGTCTATCTACTTATCCTCTTTGTGATTTTGGTTAATAGAATAACTATACAAATGAATCCCTTGAATTTAACTAAATTCTATATTTTTATGCAGCTGAAGATTGCTCTACATTTTAAAACTGATGTAATACTTGCATTGTTTAATTAAATGGCGTCGCATGAAACGATCATACTGTATTACCTCTGAATATCCTTGTTGCTTATTTTGATTATTATTTATATATATATATATATCATATATGGGTGTGTGTGTGTGTGTTATTGTGTCTGTCTTTCTCCCCAACCAGTGCTTGACAACTGGTGTTGGTGTGTTTACATCATCACAACTTAGCGGTTCAGCAAAAGAGACTGATAAAATAAGTACCAGGCTTAAAAGATATGTGCTGGAGTCAATTCATTCTACTGAAATATTTAACAGCAATGCCCCAGCATGGCCGCAGTCTAACGACTGAAACAAGTAATGGATGAAAGGCAAAATATGTGTGTGTGTATATGTCTGTTGTGTGTATGTTGTATGTGCATGTATATGTGTGTGTTTGTGTGTGTGTGTGTATGTGTGTCTGCATGAATTGAAGTGTGTGTCTGTGTACTTAATCACCAGAGTACAGGAGGAAGGATGGTCTCAACTTTGTCTGAAAGTATTATTAAAACATCCGATATTATTTGTTTCAGAAAATTCCATCATCAATTTAAGTACAGGAAACAGCAGTAATTTACAAAGACAACGCTTCCACTCAACACAATATGATGACAGAGATTTCCAGAGTTAATTAAGCAGCCATTCATAAAAACAAGTTGTTCCACTCCCAGTTATTTTTGGAAATGGACAGATTCCGAAATCCAGTTTTTAAAACAAACAAAAATAAATAAATCAACAAGAAAAAATTCTTTCTTTTTATTCATTTTAATGAATTCGAAAAATATGAAAGAATATTGAATTATTCAGTTCTTTCTGTTTTTGAATTCTACAAGAAAGACGAATAATAATAGAATCTTGTCATTGCTTTGACCTCAAATATGCCATTTGTCATTTCCTCGCTAAATTCTTAACCTAAATTTCAACCCTTCACAACCCAATGTCTTTCAGAGTGTCATGTCAAGTATACATGTTAATCATCATCATTATTTAACATCTGTTTTTCTATGCTGGCATGGGTTGGACTGTTTTACAAGAACTGGCTGGTCAGAGACCTGCACCAGGCCCCAATTGTCTGTTTTCGCAAGGTTGCTACAGCTGGATGCCCTACCTAATGTCAACCACTTTACAGAGTGTACTGGGGGCTTTTTATGGGCTACAATCTCCAGTGTTTTTTGCATGACACCATCACTAGAGTTTTTTATTCAATGAAATAAAAGGAAGTAAATTTTTCAGAATTTTGTTGCCTAAAAAAATATATGTGTGTTACTGGCTACTCAAGGCCATGCATACACATATACATAGATGCAGATATACATGTTGTGTATGCACATGCATGCATATTTGTGCTATGAATACAATCTATATGTGGAACAATAAAATTATTCAAGATTTTTTTCAGACACCTTGTTTTTGTTATCTGCATTCCAACAATGGAGAAAACTTCAAGTGATTGAAAACAGGAAGGAATGAATCACTCACACACACACGCTGAACTATTGAGAAATCTACCTGTTACTTAGCAGTTCAGCAAAAAGAGACCAATAGAGTATGTACAAGGCTTACAAAGAATATATCCTGGGGTCGATTTGTTCGACTAAAGGCATTGCTCCAGCATGGCCACAATCAAATGACTGAAACAAGTAAAAGAGTCAAAGAATAAAAGAATACAAGTATATATTTGCATACATGTACATATATATATATATGTATATATACTCATAGACACACAAACACACTTGCATCCACATACATCCTCCATCTATCTTAAATGTCACCAGGAACTAAGTAGACAAATACTTCCTTTAAGGGTTATGTAAATTATAGCTAAAGACAAAAGCCAACAGAAAACTGAAGATCATCTCTCATGGTTCATTGATGATAAACAATGTCGTTGACAGGATATGACCTTCCACTTGGCAGAAACAAACATCTGCTATTCATATATTTAATGTCAGGAAGATAATATGTTTGGGCAAAATTATCATGGAATCACATGAAGAACTGACAGAAGGTTGAATTTTAAGAGAGAAATAAATTCCTACAGTAAGAAAGGCTTGAGTTTATAGAAGAATTATAGGAGCATAAGAGAAAGTAGAATGTGTGGTGAAAAATGCTTTAACATTTTAAAAGGTTAACAGACAAAGAACAGCAGCAAAACCATTGGTACTCCACTGGTTAGGACAATCAGTGGTTCACTTGAGCTGACCAATGGAACAGCCTGCTCATGAAATTAATGTGTAAGGGGTTGAGCACTCCACAGACATGCATGCCCTTAACACAGTTCTTAAGGAGATTCAACATCATGCACCAGATATGCCAAGGCTGGCCCTTTCAAATACAGATACAACTCATTTTTACTAGCTGACCAGACTGGAGCAACGTGGAATAAATAACACACCACTGGGAACTAAACTCACAACCTAGAAATTATGAGGTTAATACCTGAACCACTAAGACATGCACCTCCACAGCAAATACATCCTCCATACCTAATCAAAGAATACATTCACAAACAGTGAAATATCAGTGACATGGTGCCAGTGCCACCTGACTGTCACGTATAAACCACCATTTGAGCATGGCTGATGTCAGTGCCGCCTGACTGGCACATAAAAAGCACCATTCGAGCATGGATGATGCCAATGCTGCCTGAATGGCATCTGTGTGAGTAACATGTAAAAAGCACCATTAGAGCATGACCAATGCCAGTGCTGCCTGACTGGCACCTATGCTGGTGACATGTAAAAAGCACCATTTGAGTATAGCTAATGCCAGTGCCACCTGATTGGCACTCATGCCAGTGGAATTTTAAATGCACCATTCAAGTGTGGCTGATGCCAGTGCCGCCTGACTGGCACTTGTGCCAGTGACATGTAAAAAGCACCATTCAAGCATGGCTGATGTCAGCGCCGCCTGACTGGCACTCGTGCCGTTGGCATGTAAAAAGCACCATTTGAGCATGGCTGATGCCAGTGCCACCTGACTGGCACCCGTGCCACTGGCATTTTAAAAGCACCATTCAAGCATGACTGATGGCAGTCCAACCTGACTGGCATTCATGCGGGTGGCATGTAAAAAACACCATTCGAACGTGACTGAAGAATTGAAGGGCAAACACAAACACAAAGACAGTCACACACTCATGTACACACATGCATGCACATATGCATACACATTCAGGCACACAAACACACACATATGTATATCATACAGGCTTCTGCACAGTTTCCGTCTATCAAGTTCAATCAGAAGGTAATGGTCACTCTGGCGAGCTGTACAATGGAACCGAACCTGAAATCCTGTGGTTGTGAATTGAACTTTCTTAACCACTCAGTCATGTCTGTACCTGTAATATTATATACAGTGATGTATGACACAATGTACAACAGAATGTATTACAGTATATGGATGGACAACTGTGTTATGAAATGTGTTATGTACAAGGAGTATTCATTAAAGATTTCTCCTGACTCTCTTCCCAAGGACTGGGACAAATGAAACTTGGCATAATTATTAGTCCTTCTCTACATAGCCACCACCAATGGTGACACACTTCTCCCATTAATTTAAGCAGCTGTGAAGACCTTGTCTGTAGAAGTCGGTAGGTTGCATCTGGAGCCAAGACTTTACTTTGGAAATAAGTTCATCATCATCCGAAAAGTGCTTCCTCTTCAAAAAAAGACTTCATGGTTGGAAAGAGGTGAAAATCAGATGGTGCGAAGTCAGGAGAGTAAGAGGGATGAGGAAGGATTTCACAGCCACAGGAATGTGCTTTCATCTGGGTGACACGTGCATTGTGAACTGGGGCATTGTTTTGGAGAAGGTGGACTCCTTTCGTTAGCATGCCACGCCTCTTTGCTTTGATGGCATCCTGCAATTTCAGCAGCTGAGAAGTATAATATGCCCTGTTAATTGTGGTGCCCTTTTCCAGAAAATCCACACTGGTCCCAAAAAAACAGTGAGCATCACCTTGCCTGCTGAGCTTTGGACACAAGTCTTCTTAGGAGGTGGTGAGTTATTAATGCTTCCATTGCTCTGACTGGACTTTAGTCTCAGGATCATAGTGATGGACCCATGTTTTATCCTACATGATAAGTCTGCCGAAAATGTCCTTGTTTTCTTGGCCCATTGCCAAAAGCACCTGGGAACGATTGACTCATTCCTGCTTCTGGAGAATCCATCACACAAACAACTTCCACATGTGCAAATGGTTGTGAATGATTTTTTTCCTCGGACCTTAGACTCATCTTCACTTCTTGGGCTAGTTGCTGAATAGTTATGAGGCAATCCTCCAAAATGGTGGCTTCCACTTTGTGGATGGTGTCGTCATCAATGGTGGAATGTGGTTATCCAGGAATAGGAGCAGTTTCCACCAATGTCCGACCACATTTGAATTGGCGATGCCAGTGCTTGACTACGATGTATGATGGTGCATCATCATCATAAACTTTCATCTCATTGAAAGTCCCTTTTGATGTACAACCTTTCAAGTATAAGAACCTGATCACTGACCTGCATTCAACTGCCTCCATTATAACATCTTAGTCCATTTCAGCAGCCGTAAAAAATAAATGAATACTAGTGGGAAGCTGCAATTTACAATGTGACATGTAGAGACATGTATGATCATACCTGTGCAAATTCTGTTTACTGTGATTACCATAAATGGGTCAGGGGAAATCTTTAATGAAAACCCCTCTTAAAGGTATAATGGAGCATATTAGAAAATCTATGACATATCTGGTTTTGGTGGGGGAACGGGTTCTACCTATGTCTTGTAAAATCATGGTTCTACAATTTGAAGTTCCCTGTCTCAAGTTCTGGCCTGGGTAGGGATTTTTCTTTTTATGGAAGATCAATAGTTGATTGCAGGTTTCCCCTCTCCATTTAAGGAAGAGGCAACAACTGGTGCAATTGATATTAATGATACGACATACATTGCTATCAGAACATGAAGAACCAGGCTCTTGAGATAGATCATTGATTGTCAACCATTCTTTTGATCTATGGACGCCTTTGATTCCTATTCTAACTGAATGGACCCTCATAGCGATTCCATATTTTAAAAATCCTGTTATCATCATCATTTAATGTCCATTTTCCATGCTGCCATGAGTTGGACAGTTTGACTGAGGTGTGGAGAGCCAGGAGGCTGCACCAGGCTCCAATCTAATCTGGCAGTGTTTCTACAGCTGGATGCCCTTCCTAATGCCAACCACTCTGAGGCAGTCCTGGCATCGATCATGTTCAGATAATACTTTTTACGTGCCACTGGCATGGGGGCCAATCAGAGGGTACTGGCATCGGCCATGTTCGGATGGTGCGTTTTATGTGCCACCAGCACAGGAGCCAGTCAGGCAGACCTGGTATCGATCATGTTCGGATAGTGCTTTTTATGTGCCATCGGCATGGGGGCCAGTCAGGGGTTACTGGCATCAGCCATGTTTGAATGGTGCTTTTTATGTGCCACTGGCATGGGAGCCAGTCAGGCGGACCTGGCATTGACCACGTCATATTATTAGGAATTGCATAAAAAGACAATTGTTAAAATATTTAGTGTATTGTAGAAGTATAACCCCAATTTATTGGTGTTTAAAATCTTATGTGGCCCCCACGGGTCATACGAGCCTTAGTTGAAAACAACTGATATAACCAGACAAATAGAAAGGTTAACAAATGGTGAATCTTCAGATTGACAGACGGACAGACAAGGCCTTGAGACAAACAAAAGAGCAGAGTGTTGATGCTTTGATAATTCCATTAATCTACCATCAACAGAGTCCCAGGGAGATGAAAACCAATGTTGATCTTGGCAGGATTTGAACTCAGAGTGCAGGGAAGTGGGACAAATACTGTAACGTATTTTCCCAACTCTCCAATGACTCTGCCAATGGAATACAGGAAATAGAAGAGTTAGTGAATTAGAGAATGCATTATAAAGAATGGGAGAATGTGTAAGGGGTGTGTGTAAGATGAAGTATTATAAATATAGAAGATATTGTATTAAAGAATATAAGGGTATGAGAGGGTGTTTTATATAAAACATTAAGGATATAAGTATATTTTTTTCAAATTTTGGCACAAGACCAGCAATTTTGGGGGAGGGGATAAATAAATTACATCAACCCCAGTGTTCAACTATAACTTCTTTTATTGACCCCAAAAGAATGAAAGTTAGCTGACCTCAGTGGAATTTGAACTCGGAAAGTATGGACAGACAACATGCCACCAAGCAATTTGCCCGACAGGCTAATGATTCTAGCAGCTCGTTACCCTTATATATATTAATAATGGTTTCGAATTTTGGCCCAAGGCCAGCAATTTCAGGGCTGAGGATAAGTCAATCACATTCATCCCTGCATCCAGCTGGTATTTATTTTATCAACCCTGAAAGAACAAAAGGTCAAGTCAACCTTGGCGACATTTGAATTGAGAAAGTAAAGATGGACAAAATGCTGCTAATTATTTTGCCTTGTGTGGTAATGGTTCTACCAAAATGCCACCTTAAAGGATTTAAATATATTACTCACGGTACATTGTAAATGTATGATTGTTGCCAGAGCAACAAGCTGGCCTCCGTGCCGATGGCACATTAAAAACACCATTCGAGTGTGATTATTACCTGCATCGTGTTGCTAGCACTTGTGCTGGTGGCACATGAAAAAACATTTGAGCAAGGTCATTGCCAGTACCACTGGACTGGCTCCTGTGCAGGTGGCACTTAAAAAGCACCATTTGAGCGTGGCTGTTGCCAGTACTGCCTGACTGGCCCTGGTGCCGGTGGCATGTAAAAGTGGTTGGCATTAGGAAGGGCATCCAGCTGTAGAAACTCTGCCAGATCAAGATTGGAGTCTGGTGCAGCTATCTGGTTCACCAGACCTCAGTCAAAATCGTCCAACCCATGCTAGCATGGAAAACAGACGTTAAATGATGATGATGATGATGATGATGTATCATAGAAAGTTAGTGTTTTTCTCAGAAACATTGGAGTCTACAGATATGGAAGATATGAGTTTAATAGGTCAGTTTCAAGCAAACTTGAGCTGTCATAGCAGCAGCAGTGTCGTCATCGTCCTCCTCCTCTTCCTCCTCCTCCTCCTCATCATCATCATTAGCACCACCACCACCACCAGTAGTAGTAGTAGTAGTGTTAGTGTGATGCAGTTGTGTGTGTGAGTCCTACCTTCAAGAAGATGAGACATACAGACAGCCAACTCATGCACACTGATTGCTAATGAAAAAAAGAAAACGAAAAACATTTACAAGAGTAGGAATTCCAGTTTATTCTTCACTTTAAACAAGTTGTAGCCACATGTTGGTACACTCTGGTTTCTTGAATACCATTTGTCACTCTACTTCTTCACTGCTGCACAGCTTATAATAAATTTTAAAAATCCGACAGACATTTATTAAAGGTATCAATCAGTGCTAATGGACCTAATCAGATGCAGGCCAAGGCAAAGATCTTATATTTATAATGGTCATCAAAAATTACTTTCAGATTTGATGTCTGTAGTGACTCTTAAATTGTGGTTTTTCCACTTCTTGGCTATGATTGCTGTGAACAAAATTATTTAACTCTTTGCCGTTCAAATTCAGACTCTGTCAAATGTAGTGCTTATTTATTCACATTGTTTTGAATTAATTATGCAATATCTTGGAGCTTTGAGATTTCGATGATGTGAATGTTTATTTTTTGAATGACATTGTAGAGTAGGTTTGAGAGGCCAGATATGGCCTCTCACACCTGGTGTGAACATAAAGCAGGTAGACTATTAGTGCCAGATCTTACTGGTTTAAACGCTTAAGTGTTAAGATCTTGAGTTTTTTACAACCAGGCTAAATATCTTAGCCTATTTGTTGTAGTTGCAGGCAAAGAATACATACACAGCATGGCAGGTTTGTTTTGTTTTTTTTTCAGAATATCCATTGTTTGTAATAGAATCTGGTTAAAAAACACAGAGGATATAAGCGCAGGAGTGGCTGTGTGGTAAGTTGCGTGCTTACCAACCACATGGTTCTGGGTTCAGTCCCACTGCGTGGCACCTTGGGCAAGTGTCTTCTACTATAGCCTCGGGCCAACCAAAGCCTTGTGAGTGGATTTGGTAGACGGAAACTGAAAGAAGACCGTCGTATATATGTATATGTATATATATATATATGTGTGTGTGTGTGTTTGTGTGTCTGTCCCCCCCACATCGCTTGACAACCGATGCCGGTGTGTTTACGTCCCCATAACTTAGCGGTTTGGCAAAAGAGACCGATAGAATAAGTACAAGGCTTTCAAAGAATAAGTCTTGGGGTCGATTTGCTCGACCAAAGGCGGTGCTCCTGCATGGCCACAGTCAAATGACTGAAACAAGTAAAAGAGATAGTTTTCAGACATTTTTCATTGAAATGGCCCAGGTACAGCTGTGTGCTTAAGACACTCACTTTACAACTGCATGGGTCTGCATTCAGTCTCATTGCGTAATACCTTCAACATGTCGTCTCATACTTCAGCCTCAGGCCACTCAGGCTTTGCACTGCCTTGAAAGTGAATTTGGTAGATGGAAATTGTGTGGAAGCCCTTTGTACATATATTTATTTTGATGATTTGCTGTGCTTGTGAAGACACCAAATTAAGTGAAACCCAGTGCCAGTGACACATACAAGGCACCAAATACACTCTGTGGAGTGGTTAGCGTTAAGAAGGGCATCCAGCCAAAGAGGCCCAGCTAAAACAGATTGGAGCCTGGTGCAGCTCTCCGGCTTGCCAGCCCCAGTTAAACCATCTAACCAATGCTAGCATTGAAAATGGACACTAAATGATGATGATGATGATGATGATTACAATGATGATGTGATGATGATGATGATGATATGTATGTATGCATGTACAGGCACAGGCATGGCTGGGTGGTAAGAAGCTTGGTTCCCAACAAAATGGTTCCGGGTTCAGTCCCAATGCATGGCACATTGAGTAAGTGTATCCTACTATAGTCTCATTAAGACCAAAGCCATGTGAGTGGATTTGGTAGAAACTGAAAAGAAGCCTGTCATGTGTATGTGTGTGTGTGTGTGTGTTTGTGTTTGTCCCCCACCACTGATTGACAGCTGGTGTTGGTGTGTTTACATCCCTGTACAGTGAAAGAGATTGATAGAATAAGTACAGGCTTAAAAGAAAAAGTCCTGGAGTCAATTCATTTCACTAAAAGTTCTTCAAAGTGATGCCACAGCTTAATGACTGAAATCAGTAAAAGGTAAAAGCTAAAAGCTAAATTCTGTGGGTTTAGCGATAAAACTCCTGTAATTTTTCATGATGAGTGATTTTGAGCCTTCATCAGCATTTAGTTTGGATTGTGTTGTTATATTGTGGAAACCTCATGTACATTCTGGCACAGACAAGGTAACATTCATTTGGTATTTCTCTAAAAGATTCTTGCTTCTCATGGTTTCTTTCTTTCCATTTTTTTCTTCTGAGAAAAAGATCTCTCAAGATAAAAAAAATATAAACCTAAAAGTGATTCTCTCTCCTTAAGAAGAACAATATTCACCCCCTTGGTCATCCCATAGTACAGTAATCCCTCGCCATATCATGCACCCAGTACATCGTGGTTCACCTATCGCACACTCAGTACATCATGCTTCACCTATTGCACACTCAGTACATTGCGCTTCACCTATTTCTCACTCAGTACATCGCGGTTCACCTATCGTGGCACACCCAGTACATCATGGTTCACTTATTGCACACTCAGTACATCGCGCTTCATCTATCACACACTCAGTACATCACGGTTCATCTGTTACACACTCAGCACATCGCGGTTCACCTATCGCACACTCTACATTGCGATTCACCTATTGTGCACTCAGTACATCGCGCTTCACCTATCGTGCACTCAGTACACTATAGATTTTTCTGGCTAGTATATATAAATTTATATCACAGACTCCTCAGTAGATCACGGGTTTCTGCGACCAACAAGTATTTATACTTTTGTAGATTTTAATTATTTCTGTGGGAGGTTCTGGAACATAACACCAGCGATAGTCGAGGGATTACTGTAATCGTTCTTTCTCTCTTCCACCCTCTTTCTCCCTCCCCCCTCTTTCTCTTCCACTCTTACACCATAAGCAACTATAAGCAGCAGCAGCAGCAGTAGTTCCCAGTCAAATAACCAAATTTTCCTGAGAAAAGTTCCTGCATTTAATCATTATAGTTCTGTTTGCACTTAATTGCTTTAGGTATTCACCTTGTCATCCTGAAAATGGTATTCAGTGTATAGCTTTGGCTATAAAACTCCTCATGGTGTATGGTTCAGAGCATTAGTCAGTGTTTAGTTCAGAACGTATGGTGATATTGTGGAGATCTGGTGTGCATTCTGGCACAGAGAAGCTAACACTTATTTGATATTTCTCTTAAAGATTCCTGCTTCACTTGGCTTCTTTCTTTCTTTCTGCCTTTTTTTCTTTTTCCGAAAAGTTCCTGCATATTCATTATGTGAGATTATGAATAGATAACTAGAAAAGTTATTGATTCCAGCTGGTGAAATAGCAAAATTGCAGAGTACGAATGTTGAATTCAAAATATGATTCTAAATTCCGCTGATAACGAATAAAATAAAAATGTGGAATTATAGAAAAAAATAATAAACATTATTTAAGCAACAACTCATATTTTGTTTGCACATAAATCTTAAAATACCTCTGTCAGAAGAATGAAAAAAAAAAAAGCTATATCTACATATTTTTTTTCAAGAGGAATGCAAAATAAATAAACAAAAATACATTCTTGTATTTTAGTGCTCTATTGAAGATGACGGTTTAAGTGATGTCTATTTTAGATAAAACTAAGAAGGATGCTGGCACATCAGTAATAAAACACACCCAAAATTTCCTGGAAATAATACGGAACGAACTTTATAAGTATTGGAGCTATTACTTAACATATTTTAGGCTGATTACAAGAAAATTTTATCAAGTTAGCCAAAACAATTAAATGGAGGTATTTGCATGGTGCCAAGAGCACCATCCGAGCATGATCATTGCCAGAGCAGCCAACTGGCTTCCGTGCTGGTGACACGTAAAAGGGCACCATTCGAGCATGATCGTTACCAACGTCACCTTACTGGCACCTGTACCGGTGGCATGTGTAAAAAGATTCGAGCAAGGTCATTGTCAAAACCACCTGACTGGCCCCCATGCTGTGGCACGTATAAAGCACCCACTACACTCTTGGAGTGGTTGGCATTAAGAAGGGCATCCAGCTGTAGAAACTCTGCCAGATCAAAATTGGAGCCTGGTGCTGCCATCTGGTTCGCCAGCCCTCAGTCAAAATCGTCCAACCCATGCTAGCATGGAAAGCAGACGTTAAACGATGATGATGATGAATTTACTGATGTATAACAAAAAACAAAAGAAATTTGTCATAGATTTTATATCATCCCAACAGCAACATTGTTGTTTTAGTAGCCCCTTTCCTATACTTGTTTAGGCAGGACAAAGTTTATTGAGACAGACACTTTGTGGCTGAATGTCCTTCTTATTATGAACCCTCACTTGTTTCTAGGCATAGCTGTATTTCCCCATGCCCAGTCATATCTCATTTCTTTGTTACCCATAAGGGGCTAAACATAGAGGGGGCAAACAAGGACAGACAAAGGGATTAAGTCGATTACATTGACCCCAGTGCGAAACTGGTACTTTATTTATCGACCCCGACACCATCACCATCATCATCACCAATGAATATCCATCTTCCAAGCTGGCTTGGGTTAGATGTTTTGACAGCCTCCAACAGGTTCAGGGACTGCATTGTGCTCCAATGCCTGCTTTAACATGGTCCCACAACCGGATGCCCTTGTTAATGACAACCACTTTACAGAATGTACAGGGTGTTTTTTTCTTGTTTTTTTTCTTTTTTGCAGCAGTAGCAGAGGAGTTACATGGCTACTTATAATATAAAAAAAGTTGGGTATAAGTAACTAGAGTGGAATTGGAAGGAGAAACAAAATAGTGGTGACTGCTTCATCATCATCATCATTTAACGTCTGCTTTCCATGCTGGCATGGGCTGGACAGTTTGATTGAGGGCTGGCAAACTAGGAGGCTGCACCAGGTTCCAATCCAATCTGGCAATGTTTCTACAGCTGGATGCCCTTCCTAACATCAGCCACTTTGACAGTGTAGTGGGTGCTTTTTTACATTCCACTGGCACTAAGGCACACTTGACTGGAGCCAATCAGGCGGAACTAGCAACAACCACACTTGAATGGTGCTTTTTTGTGCCACTGGCACAAGGGCCAGTCAGGTGGTACTGGCATCAGCCACGCTTGAATGGTGTTTTTATGTGTCACTAGCACAGGAGCCAGTCAAGTAGCACTGGCAACAACCAAACTTGAATGGTGCTTTTTATGTGCCACCAGTACAAGGGCCAGTCAGGCGGCACTGGCAACAACCACGCTTGAATGGTGCTTTTCAGGTGCCACCAGCACAAGGACCTGTCAAGTGGCACTGGCAATGACCATGCTGGAATGTTACTTTTTACGTGCCACCTGCACAGGACCAATCACCCGAATGATGCTTTTTCATTTATATATATTTATATGAGATAGTATGGATGGTGTATTTGATGTTTTTTTGTTTTTTGAAAATTTATTATATTGAACACATTATTGATTATTAAATTAAAAAAAAATTTAAGAGCAAATTTAAAGCTAGGTATATAAGATATAAAAATGCTAGTGTATTATTTTCAAAATTCCAATGAATCTTATTAAATTTGAATATACACAGCAAAACAGCAAAGTTGTACAAAAGAATAAAGGAAAAATTAAGTTAATAAATTAATCTACAACTTCGAACAAGAAAAGTGGTTCAAATGTTTGCAATAAAATGCCTTCAATCAACTCCCCCAAGGTCCACATGGTGGTGTAAACCAGACATTAAGGTTATGTACCTCATCATCATCTCTTTCTTCTCAAAACCAATCAATAAGCAACAACAGAGGTTGTCTAATCTTTTCTCTAAAGGTTCCTATAGAGGTGAACAACCAACCAATCAAATGTAATGTTCTCTCCCTTACCTTAACATTGAACTGTGAATGATAATACCTTTACTGTAAAGAAATATTTTCATCACATACTTCCCTAGATATATACTTCTTACTCCTTCTGTAAAGTTAGTAATAATAATTTCATATAATATAACATTTAATAAAACCTAACTTCTTCATACTGATGAGATCCAACAAGGTCAAAATAGCAGCTGTATACGAATGTTAAGGACTCTGTGATTAAAGGAAAAAGGGACAAGGAGTGCTGTGTAAAGAAGTGCCAATCTCTAACTGTGGAGGGAACCTGTGGTAGAGGTAGACCCAGGAAGACATGAGATGAAGTGGTGAAGCATGATCTTTGAACTTTGAGCCTCACAGAGGCAAGGACTAATAACCAAGATCTTTGGCAAATGTACTGTGCTTGAAAAGACCTGTCAAGCCAAGCGAAATCATAATAATGGCCAATGCTGGTGTTATGTAACTGGCACCCATGCTGGTGGCACATAAAGGGCACCTTTCAAGTGTTGGGCCTCATGGAGGCAATGACTGAGACCTTTAGCATTATGTTGTGCTTGAGAAGAAGACCCATCAACCAAGCAAAATCATAGTTGTGGCAAATACTGGTGTCACGCAAATTGGCATGTAAATGCACTCCTTACACTCTTGGAGTGGTTGGCATTAGGAAGGGCATCCAGTCACAGGAAACCATGCCAAATCAGACTGGAGTCTGGTGCACCTTTCCATTTACCAGCCCTGGTCAAGCCATCCAACCCATGCCAGCATGGACAACAGACACTAAATGATGATGATGACACAAAGGGTTCCGGCATGGATGTATGGTAAGAAGTTTTCTTTCCAATGACATGGTTTTGTGTTCAGTCCTATTGTGTGGAACATTGAGCAAGTGCCTCTTACTATAGCCTTAGACTGACCAAAGACTTGTGAGTAGATTTGGTAGACAAAAACTGAAAGAAGCTTGCCATGTGTGTGTGTGTTTGTGTCTGTGTTGGACAACACCTCACCACCACTACCACCACATCATGACAACAAGTGTGGGTGTGTTTATGTCCCTGTAACTTAACAGTTTGGCAAAAAGAGACCGATAGAGTAAGTACCAGGCTTGAAAAAAAATTAGTACTGGTTCTGATTCATTCATCATCATCATTGTTTAACGTCCGCTTTCCATGCTAGCATGGGTTGGATGGTTTTGACTGAGGGCTGGCGAACCAGATGGCTGCACTAGGCTCCAATCTTGATCTAGCAGAGTTTCTACAGCTGGATGCCCTTCCTAACGCTAACCACTCCGAGAGTGTAGTGGGTGCTTTTTACGTGCCACTGGCACGGGGGCCAGTCAGGCAGTACTGGCAATGACCTCGCTCGAATCTTTTTACACATGCCACCAGCACAGGTGCCAGTAAGTCCAGTTAAAAATTCTTCATGGCAGTGCTCCAGCATGGCCACAGTCTAATGACTGAAACAAATAAAAGATAACGTAGAAGAAAAAGGAATATGGCTTCTGGCAAGATGATTTACTCTCCCACTTTAGAGTAACCAATCACCTGAAAGTAAATATTTCCCAAAATGGTTCCATCTTTGATATAACCATTTTTTTTTCAATGTTTGGTTTGTCTTTTTCTTTTTCCTTTAAAAGATTTTGCACAAGTCATACGTAAAGTGAGTTTGAATCAATTACGGTTCCTTTCAAGTGATGACAGATCGTCTATAAATATTTATTTAAATTAAGTGATTCTGAATTATTAACACCATCCTGTCTAAGTGAAATAATATTACAAGAAATATTTGATTCTCTAAAATCATGATGACTGCATGACAATAGTGATGACTACTACCACCTCTACCACCAATCCTACTACTACCACCAATGGCATTCTCCTAATCCACTTTCCTTTGTACCTCTGTTACATTCCATTTAATAGTTGATGTCTTTCGTTCTAATTTATGTCATTCGGCCAACATTGAAACAAATCAAAACTGACCATTTGATCTCTAATCACTCGGAAGACATTAGTCCTTGCCATTTTTGGCAAAATGTTATTTTTGTTGCTATTTAGGCTCAAGTCAAACCCTAATTTAAAAGAACATGATCAAAAAGCAGTCTGGCCTTGACCATCCAGCCTTTCCCAGACGGTATATGTCTACATAATAGGTAGTCTTAATGAATGGACAAAACACTAGGTAGTGGCTTAGGAGTCCTTTAGCTCTAGAGATCCAATACAATGTTGCTTTGCCAGGGGGCCTATATTGCTGTCGACACAACCCTTCATATAGGACTACATTCAACCATGTGGTTAAGATGTTCACTCTGCAATTATGCGGTTCAGGGATCAATTTCACTGCATGGCACTTTGGCGAAGTATCTTCGGATCTGTTCCATCTCAGTCACAGATTTTTTAATGAATTTTTTAAACTAAACAGTTTGAAACTTTGAATTCTGGTAGAATTTCTCATGTAGAACACAGTTTACTATGAAAGTTTTTGACAAAATTTCCTATTTTAGAAGTTATTTTGTGTTAAAGTTGTCGTATTTGGGTAATTTCAACCGATCAATGATGTGTATTCAGTTGAAGAAAGCTACTGTTGTTTGCGATAGTAATCGAAGAGGAACAACTTCCGGGTCATCTCTACTAAATGCTACCACTCTGTTCTATTCGTCACCTTTATCCTTCCTTCCTTTCTAGTCAGCACTGTGAATTCCTTACTCTTTCCCTCCCTCTATTCGTCACCTTTATGTTTCCTTCCTTTCTAGTCAGCACTGTGCATTCCTTACTCTTTCCCTCTCACTATTTGTCACCTTTCCAACCCATGCTAGCACGGAAAGCAGGCGTTAAACGATGATGATGATGATGATGATGATATATATGTGTGTGTATATATATATATATATATATATATATACGATGGGCTTCTTTCAGTTTCCATCAACCAGATTCACTCTCAAGGCTTTGATCAGTTCAAGGCTACAGTAGAAGACACTTGTCCAAGGGGCCATGCAGTGGGACTGAACCTGAAACCATGAGGCTGGGAAGCAAACTTCTTACCACACAGCCACTCTTAGATAGATACATACATACATACGTACATACATACATGTACATATATACACATACATGTATATGGACAACATACATTAAATGATAATGATGTATGTGCATACACATATGTATATGTACACACACACATATACTTACATACATACACACATAAATACATACATAGACACATATCAATTACATTTCTCACTTGCAGTATTTTTTGTTATTGATCATCTATTTTTAATACATATTGAATTGGTGCACAGAAAGTAACCACAAAAACTATATCAAGGAATTTATTGAAAAAAAGCTTCATCCATTTTTTTATTTTTCTTTGCTGTATTCTTTCAATTTTAGACATCATAAACGCCAAAGAAACTTGTTACCATTCTTCTTGGTGCGAACAGAAATAATGAAGTCTTTTATGATGTTATCCGATGATGGCAAACACAAAGACCCACATCACAGCATTGATATGTGAGGTGAATAACACAATGACACACACACACACTAACATTCAGATACACACACACTAACATTGAGATACACACATACACTAACATTCAGATACACACACACAAACTAACATTCACACACACACCCACTAACATTCACACAAACACACACACACATTCACACACACACACACACACAAACACATATACACATGCATGTACCAAGTGACACATACAAACACGTGTGAGCTGTGTATGTGTTAGACTTTAGTTACCGTTTTCATTCTATACTTTTTTAAAATTATATTTTTGGAGTTACTGTTCACTATACACACACACACACACACATACACACACACACATACGCACACACACATACGCACACACACACACACATACATAGTCGTTGGCCCCAGCTTGTATCCAAGCATTGGGTTCGTCAGTCTCCATCTGGTCTCCTCGGCTGGTGTTTGCGCTGAATGTGGCTTTGGAATCCAAGTCAGTGGTGAAAATGTCATGGGCAGAATTTGCCATGTATAGGACAGCATGTATAGGCAGGTGAGATTGTCGTCCCCCTGCAGACTGCCTCTCTGGACCTCCATACCAGGTACCAAGTGGTGCTCAAGAGTGCAACATCCATGATCATTGACAAGGCTGCCCCACAGCTTGTTGATGCCCAACCATTGTTTGATATGGCACAGATCTTGCACTTGGCCACAGTCACCTTCATGTCATTGGTCTAGGACTCCTCCACCTTTATGGAAGACTAAAAACAAACAATACCACCTGTATGACAGTGGTGTTCATTTACAACCATCGTGTGATATTAAAATACATACCGACAAAACTATAAAAGCTGATAAACCGGATATTATTATAAAAGATCAGGCAAAAAAGATGTGTTTATTAATTGACATGAGTATTCCTTGTGATCACAATATAGTGGCGAAAGATTTTGACAAGATTAGTAAATATAAAGACCTGCTAATAGAAATTGAAAAAATGTGGCATCTCAAGGCGACTACAGTACCAGTGATTGCAGGATCTCTAGGAATGATAAAAAAAGGTACTGAAGCCTATTTGAAAATGATACCAGGCTTACCATCCCTACAGGATGTGCAAAAAATCATATTAACTGGAACCGCTCATGTACTGAGAAGGGCATTATCGTTGTGAAAGAACATCCATTCATGAATTTATTTATTTATTAATTTTTAAATACATATTTTACCTGTAAAATTGCGCGTGTAATCTGGGAATGCATACAATGAGCTTATCTGCCCTAGGTGTACAGAAAACACTCGGCAAGAAACGGAAGAAAATTTGAAAAAAGAAGAAAAATAATGATAATAATAATAATAATAATAATAATAATATCAAAAAATACCTTAGGAATTAGAATCCAGGTTCAAAATTTCCTCAAGATGCCTGATGAAGGCTGGGGGGTATATCAGCTGAAATGTGTTAACAACAAATAAGATGAGGACAAATATCCATCAAATGTAAATAATGTACATAATTCTTCATCTCTTAAATATAGAACTGAATTCCAGAATATGATTGTGATTCACTAGAAAATTACCAACATCATCAAAAAAAATCTGACCATTCAAGACTTTGCGAGGAACTGGTCCTAACAACAAATTCATCTTTGGTGCACTTGTTCTGACCAAGATCAAAACTATATATTCAGTGCACTTTAGCCACTCCAGGCAGAAACCAAACAACGGACAGTAGCAGAACCAGCAGCAGACCAGAGTACTGTGACAGCACAAAAACAATAGATGGTGGCAACAGCAATCCCCAATAATCAGTTAACATCAAAAGACCCACAACATACCATACCTAATTCAAGAACTAGAGTGCTAGTAAGGCACCGCTGGTAACGATCACGCTCAAATGGTACCTTTTAAGTGCCTTTGGCATGGAAGTCGGTTAGCTGCTCTATCATTTATAAAATACGTTAATGCAAGGATTATAGTTATTGTCAACGAAGTTTTAATGTTGATCAGTAACTGAATGTAAAAGTTGTTTTGAATATAGTGTCCATCTTTAATGGTATGGTAAATTCATTATGTGGAAAATAAACTATATTAACAGTTTGGTATTTAAAAATTAGTCAGCAAGAATCTTCCATTTTCTATAGAGGCTAATTGGAGATTATATTTCTCAGAGACACAAATGTCATAACCTTTGCATCCATTAATGGAGGGAGATGTTTGGCTTTATAATTTTTAATATTATTCCAAGCCTATAAAGTGGTTTGTGTTAAGAAGGGAATCCAGCAGTAAAAAACCATGTCAAAGCAGGCAGTAGAGTCTGGCAGAGTCTTCTGACTTGCCAGCTCCAAACCGACCCATACCAGCATGGAAAATGGACATTAAATGATAATGATGAAGATCATCATCATCCTTTAATTTTATTCTTTTACTTGTTTCAGCCATTTGGCTGTGGCCATGCTGGAGCACCACCATTAGTCAAGGAAATTGAGCCCTGAATTTATTTTTTGTAAGCCTAGTACTTATTCTATCGGTCTCTTTTGCCAAATTGCTAAATTACAGGGATGTAAACACACCAGCATCGATTGCCAAGTGATGTTGTGAGGACAAACACAGACACACAAACATATACACACACATGCATATATATATATATATATTTTTAAATTGTAAATATATATATAAATATATATATATATATATATATATATATATATATATATATATATATACAATGGGCTTCTTCCAGTTTCCATCTACCAAATCCACTCACAAGGCTTTGGTCAGCCCGAAGCTACAGTAGAAGACACTTGCCCAAGGTGCCATGCAGTGGGACTGAACCCAGGACCATGTGGTTGGGAAGTAACCTACTTACCACACAGCCACTCCTGATATTATTTTTATTGCAAGTCCGTTCCAACAAAGTGGTGAATAACCATCGATATTACAGACCTCAAGCAACCACAAAAGAAAATGCACACACACCCCCGCCCACCAGCTTGAAACAAGAAGTACAGAGGGTGCAAGTGCACTCACTAAAATTTTTTTGTGGGAGCAATGAAAATGTTTTAAACATCTTGGGTTGAACCTGGTTTGCACCACCTAAGCAAATTTCATTTCTGCACTTATGCGCCACTCCCCACCTGCCAAAGGAAAGGGATCTAATGAGAAGCTGTCCTGAAAGCCATGAAGTGATTAACAGAATTTAGAAGAAATAAAATTATATCCCTAAGGAAATCAAGAAGGAACAGGGTTCCATAAAGTAGATGTTTGAGGAAAGAAATTAGAGTTGAAACTCTTCTAACAAGAGAAGACAACAGGATTGAAGGGATATGAATTAATAGAACAAAAAAAAATGAGTCACATGATGAGTAATCTTAAGAGGAAATACAAGAACATAACCTTCAGCAAGACAGCAGCTATGAAAGAATTTATAAAGATAAAAGAGCAACACCTAAGAGGTTAAAGTGGGGTTGAAATTTAACTGCCAAAATTAAACAAGGCATCTTTCTGGGTTTCTGAATGTATACATATGTTGTGATAAACTTTGTTTAAAGGGATTTTCAATAAGCTCTGTACAGCTTTATGCTTTATTATTATTTGGAACACAGCCCTTAATCCAGTAAACTAATACTTTAGAAAGACACACACCATACAGAAGGAATATATTAGAGCTGTTGAAATTACATAGAGAATTCTGAGTGTTCACACTGGAAAGTTCTCGTTTATTTAATCTAGCTATGGAAGCAGTGGAGTTGTTTGCTGTAACTGTAGCTCACTTCAGTGATACACACTAGCATAGATAGGGGTGGTGGTGGTAGGGGTGGTCCACTCAGGTGGCACTTTTGGGTCTACTGTAGGCAATATGTGTTTTTTGTGGGGTCCAGGGGTGGAAAATGGAAGGGCTGCCTTGGGAGGCACACACCCTAACTACGCTAGTGATAATACATCCATGGTCTACAAGAAAATGGTTATTTTCAAGGTTTACAAAATTCCTGGCAGCATTGAAACAAACATTTAAACTACCCAGTGCATTATACCATATATTATTTATTTTTCTATTATTGCAGTGTCTAATGTTCTGATTGTAACATATTCTGTCTTTGAAGCCATTGTCTTTTAATGTATCACTGTAATAAAGGGCAGACAGTTAAGGAATTCTTTGTCAAAGGAAAAACTGGATATGCACTAACTAATATTATTAGCTAAATTTCAAAAGATTATTGGGGTTGGTTGTAATTTATATTAAAATATTGCAATTCACCATTAACTTTCCAGTAGTGACTATATTTACCAGTACTTCAATCCATAGTTGCATTTCAGAAATTAATTGTACTCAGATTTACTATGACCTTGAAATCTTACTCTGAGTATGTTGATGAATGAATATATTAGTGAACTCTTTTCTTGGAGTAGAGAATATTAAAGACATAAACCTATCACGTGCTCTTGTATGTGAATACATAAATATATCATTGTGTTCTGCATATAGGACGATGAAATGAGACATGTTTTTTAATGACTTTTGGTTGCCAATCAAATTTTCATGTCTAATCATTTCTCCATGTGCTTATAAATATTTTTGCTTATATATTGTCAAGCTACTTCGATCCTTCACTTGTTTGAATATTGGCAACGTGAAACTCAGAGTCATGCTTCAATAAGTTCCAGCTGCTAACACACACACACACACAAGAATAGTTCTTTTTCCATTTCTTCTTCATTCCTCGGCTTTTATATACTGCCAAGTCTAGAAAGGACATTACTTTCACTCAATACATCATTTCTTCCTCATACACACACTCACACGTATGCATACACACATTCACACTTGTGTATACACATGCTCATACGTAGGCATACACACACACACACGTAGGCATATACACACACACACATGTAGGCATATATATGCTCACACATAGGCATACACACACTCACACATAGGCATACACACACTCACACGTAGGCATACACACACACACACACACATGTAGGCATATACATGCTCACACATAGGCATACACACACACACACGTAGGCATACATACACACATATGCATACACACACACACATGTGGGCATACACACGTTCACACGTACAACTTATGCAAAATATATGTCTTCATGTCTTCAATTTGTCATGTTCATTATTCCCTCTGCTACCATAACAACTGGCATCCTCACCACCACCACTTCCCCATTCACATCACCACCAAGAGAACTGTTTCTACAGCAGTTCCTATCACTGCAACTACCAAACTCTCACCATTAATACCTAGCCCCACCCCACCAGCATTCCTGCCCATCTCAATTTCCACCACCCCCACCACCACCACCACCAGAACCACTACCACCACCACAACTATGTTACACCCACCCTCTACATCCTCTTCTTCATGAGCACCACTGCCGACCATTCTTATCACAATTGTTCACCACTTCAACAATTCCACCAACACCACCAACACCATCCCCACTCCCCACCACCATAATGGTCATTAACTAAAAGTACAACCGCACAGTTACCATTACTATCTACCACTGGCTCCAACACTACCACCCACCACCATTGCTGCCATCCCTATCATCATCACCATAGGCTACTACCACTGCTGCCGCCAACTATTTCATCATCACCACTACCACTGCTTTTACCTCAAAGAGCCACCACTTTCAACACCACCACCCATTACTCAACAATTATTCCACCCCCACAGTCGGAACTCCCATGAACCACCACCACCACCACCACCTCCACCACCACCTCCACCACCACCTCCACCACCACCTCCACCACCACCTCCACCACCACCTCCACCACCACCTCCACCACCACCTCCACCACCATGTCTGTAATGCTTCCTTGTTTTGAAAGAGGGCCAATTTAGTAGAAGATTATGGAAGAGAAAGCATTCAAGTAAAGAAAGAAAAAGAAACGGTAAAGGAAATAATGAGAGAGAGGGAGGAAGGGAGAGAGGGAGAGGAGAGAGGGAGGGAGAGAGAGAGAGAGAATATAGGATGCTTGAGATTTGCAACGGAATGAAAGCCTGCTTATAAAGCCAGATAATTACTGCCTGATTACTAAATAAAAGACACATGTACCTTGATTCCATAACCATATTTTCCATTCTTGGATGCAATAACAGAATAGATAGCTTAGATCTTTTTCTTCTTTCACATTCCCAGCCACCCATTTCTTTCTTTCTTTCTTTTGTGTGTGTGTGTATATAGATAGATAGATGGAAGGATAGAGAGATGATACATACATACATACATACATATATATATATATGCTTATATACATATATACGAAGGGTGATGAAAAGTTCCTGGTTTTAAGGGTCTTGTGAAAGGCCTGGTCTGAGACAGGAATATGTTGAATAAAATCATAACCAACTGATCCTCTTGTATTTTCTTTTATCCAAAGCCAAGAACTTTTCAGCCCCACCCCCTTGTATTTATATACATACATAAATACATACACTGAAGATATCATGCACATCATAAGCAGTTGTCCAAAAATGTCATCACAGTATTATCTACCGATGAGACATGATGTTGTCGATAGGACACTCTATAATGAAGTCCGTTGGAAGGATAATCCTGAGGACAAAGAAATAAGAACCCACGATATGGTAGAAGCCATAGCCACTCATAATAAAAAGGAGTACTGGTGTGATGTCCCAGTGAAGACCTCAATAAAATGTAAGCACAACAGACCTGATATAATGATTTGGGATAGAGAAGAGAAACTGTATATAGTTGTGGAAATCAGCTGCCCAGCAGATGTTTCACATAAAGCTGAGGATCAGTGAAAAAGAGAATACCTACGCTGAACTATTGAGAAATCTGCAGTTACTCTATCCAGATTACAAGTTCAGGTTTATGCCTGTAATTATTAGGGCCCTGGGATATGTAACACACTGCCTAAATACCAATCTTGAGAAATTAGGCTTCTCAAAACCAGAAAGGAGAAAATTAATTAGAAGACTACAGATCCAATCCATCACTGGAACTCTAAAAATCTGTAAAACTTTCCAGAAGTTTATCATTTAAATATATATATGAGCATGTCTATACATGCAACTATATGCATGAGAATACATACATAAAACACATAAATCTGTACATACATACAAACAAAAATACCCTGTTGTTGATGTTAAAATTCCAATGGAGGAGCCTTGGATCTAGGCTAGAAACCGGTTCTTTTTCTATTGGAAAGAGATCTTGAAATAAACTGAATAATGACATACATACATACATACATACATACATACATACATACATACATACATACATACATACATACATACATACATACATATATGCATGCCTAGCTACATGCAAAAGTCTTCGGCCACTTTAAATTATTGTAAATTTCTACTAATTGCTAACTTATAAGTGAATGTTTCACATCGTGTTTTTTACAAATGAAACATTGGCCCTGTTGGAGTCATTTCCATAACTAACCATTATATCTTGTAGAAGGGTTTTTGAATGAGAGGGGAAGATGTGCTTTCCTGGAGACCTTCTGACAAATTCTCACTTATTAGAAAGTGAAATGAGCCACATTACATGATGAAAACAGTGAAGTCTGGAGGTAAGAGTCTGATGCTTTGGGAATACTTTAAAAATGATGGTTCAAGAAAGTTGGTTAAAATTTACAGTAACTTGAATAGTGCCAAATACACCCAGTTGTTGAAGAACAATTTGATACCAGACTTGGATGAAGATGAGAGATTTGTCAGTATGATGGAGCTCCATGCCACAGATTGCATGCAACACAACAGAGTCTGGCTGATGAAAGTGTTACCATATTGAAAGATTGGCCAGCTCAGAAACCTGACTTAATATCATTGAGCAAATGTGGACAGAACTACAGAGAAGAATTCATTCGTCAGAAGAAGCCACACAATCTTGAAGAGTTGTGGGTGCTCAGCCACAGAGAATGGCATCTCATACCTGTCAAGATGTTGAAGGATTTGTACACATCTCTTCCCAGGTGCATTGAAGCAATTTTTCAAGCTAAGGAAAGTCACACGAAATATTAACAATGTGCAGTAACTTCTTGAAATGAACATTATGTAATAAATTTTTCTTATAGTCATTTTTTCTGTTTTAAAACACTGTATCTTGATTGGTTTATGTGAGGTGGCTGAAAACTTTTGCATGGCTATTTTTGGTGGTCATCTTGCATCTTCTTTCATTCAGAACCTCTACTACAAAATATAATGGTTAGATGTGGAAATGACTCCAACAGGGCCAATGTTTCATCTCTAAAAAACATGATGTGAAACATTCACTTATAAGTTGGCAATTAGTAGAAATTTACATTAGTTTAAAGTAACCAAAGACTTTTGCACGGTACTGTACATACATATATACATTATAAACAGACATAGACACATACATATATACATGCAAAAATGTGCTTGTGTCTATTTTTGTAACCATAGTTTCATGCTAGGATACAAGAATTCAGACATAAATCTTATCTTCAGCAAACTCATTCATAACAGTTGAGGCAAAAGGCAATGGAGCACCATGTGATATTGCTCATCATTGGTTTTCCATCTATTACTTGGAGAAAAGATACAAACTTGTCCACTGTGTTTACAAATTGTTATCACCTCTTCATGTCTAAACATTACTAGTAAAGCAGTGTTTATGATGTGATATTTCTCAGCCCAACATAAATTACACCATTTCGATAATTTTTGTATGAGAGAACTCTGTTCTACTCAAACCATACAATATCAGTAGACTTACCTGTATCTTTCTTTTGCCAGATGTGCTTTGAGAACAATGAGCTGTTTTCTTTTTTTTGATCCTGTTGAAAGAAGTTAAAATACTGGTATAGTAGATTCTTAAATGTGTTTTCTGAGAAGCAAGTGTAAGACACAGCACAGAAGTTTGATTTACCATTGGAATAGTACAATACACAATGCAGATACTTATGCACTGGTTATCCAAGGGAGACACCCCAGTGTTTTAACAATTACAGTAAACTTCTATTTGTTTCGCATTATTTTGAAAAATATTGATGCTATACAATGAAATGATTTGCGTTAAAGTAGTGGATGTGGAATAACTGCTCCTGGATGAATCATAAAGTTTAGTTGTATTTGTGGAAGTGTTTATTGAATAAGAAGAGATGCTAATTTGTTATGCAGGTTATAACATTTTTGTAGCATGGTGGATTGAACCAAATCAAAATGACTTTCTCTAGTGAGTTCTTTGTTGTTATGATGGGTGAGTTGTATATTTTTGTGCTTTTGAACTGTCTATGGATGAGAGTCTAGCTGTACTTATGCTCATCCATGTGAAAAGCTGCTTCATCAAAGGAGAGATTGTTAATACTTATTGTTATTAGCATTTGTTATTAAATAATTCTTTAAGACTGATACTTATTCTATCATTCTCTTTTGCTCAACTGCTAAGTTACAGGGATATAAACATGTCAACACCAGTTGTCAAATAGAGTTGAGAACAAACAGTGACACAAAAACGCATGCATACACACACACATACACAAAGGGATTCCTTTAGTTTCTGTCTACCAAATTCACTCACAAGGCTTTGATTGGCCCAAGGCTATAGAAGAAGACACTTGCTCAATGTGTCATGCAGTGGGACTGAACCCAGAACCATGTGGTTGGGAAACAAGTTTCTTACCACACAGCCACACCTGCATCTATATAGAGACATTAGTTGTTAAGTCTTACATAAGATTCACAGAGGTCTGAGGTTAGCTTCAGTGTTATTACATCCAGGGAGTTGACAGATGTAGGTTGGTTCCTGTTATTTTCTACAGATTTAAACTTGATTTTGGTGGCTTTGAGATTTCGGCACTACTTAAGAAGAGTGGTTCCAGTGTGCGCACTCGCGTACTCATGCATCCGTGCTAGCTAGTCATGACTAGTCGATCCTACAACGACTACCTAGCAAAGTAAATAAAACACAGAATAAATGATTTTTTTACACAAAGTAAATAATTTTTTTAAACAAAGTAAATAAAACACAAAAACACAAAGTATGGATCGACTAGTCATGACTAGCTAGTGCGGATGCACGAGTACACAAGTGCGTGCACCGGGATCACTCTTCTTAAGTAGTACCGAGATTTCTTGTCACAGTCCCAGTTTTCTGCCTGAATAGTTGCAGTACAGCTATGAGGGAACTGCTTGGGGGACTTGGGACATAGAGTTTTTGTTGTGGGTGGCATGTGGAGGGAACATGCCTAAAAGAATGGCTTTGGTCATCTGCCTGGGATGTTGGCATTAAAACTGGTGGAGTTCTGGCCATATAGTTGATTTGCGGTGCCACAGGATCTGGGGAGGGAGAGCACTGTGTAGTTTGTGAATGTGTGTTGGTCAGTTGTGATGAAGCCGTGGTTGGATAACCTGATAAATGCAGAGACGGTTACAATTTGATGGAGGTTAGGCTTTGAGACGAGAAGGAGAACAGGACTGCTTGGAGTGTTGGTCTATCAGTTTGTAATGTGAGTGTGAAGGCATAGGGCTTGCTGATTAAGGTATTTGGCTCACTGTCATAAGGGCATGAGTTCAATCCCCAGTGGTGCGTTGTGTCCTTGAGCAAGATACTTTATTCCACATTGCTCCAGTCCACTCAGCTGGCAAAAATGAGCTGTACCTGTAATTCAAAAGGGCCAGACTTGTCACATTGAATCTTCCTGAGAACTACATTAAGGGTACGCATGTCTGTGGAGCGCTCAGCCACTTGTACGTTAATTTCACAAGCAGACTGTTGTTCTGTTGATTGGATCAGCTGGAACCCTTGTTATCATAAGCAACAGAATGCCAGTTTTTTAAATGAGTTCCAGCAATAGATGGAAAGTTAACCCTGCAAAGGACTGGCATCCCATCCAAGGTGTTGTGTTGTAACCTCAGCCACTCATACACTATAGCAGCCATCATAAGATCTGTCCATATGAATCCTGGGATTCATAACAGATCTTGATAGGGAAATCAAGGTGGTTGACAGCACATGAACAGGTCACAGTAAACCTTAATGTATGTGTATGTATGTGCATATGAGCATGTATATGTATTGGGTCATCCCATAAATAATGCAGATTTTTATACTTCTTTTATTTTTCAAAATTAAGATAAACAAAGTTCATTTTTAGTCTAAAATATACACTCCTTCATTTCTTACAATGCTCTTCCATCTATCTGGTAGACTTGCAAAGCCCCTCTTCCAAAATTCACTTGTCCATGATGAAAGATAATCCCCTAGTACTGTCCTGACCTCATCTACAAAATACATATTTATTCCATCCAAATGATTTTGAAGCTTGTGGAATAAATGATAATCAGATGGGGCAATGTCCAGTGAATATGGTGGGTGGGGCATTGTTTCCCATTCAAACTTCTCCAGCCTTTGGAATGTCATCTTCGCTGTATGTGGTCAAGCATTATCCAGATGGAAGAACACTTTTCGTCTTAAAACCAGAGACGACCGTTTTCCTTCTAGTGCTGACTTAAGCTGCTCAAACTGTTCGCAGTAGATCTCCCTTGTTATCGTTTGGTTTGGGTTTAAAAGTTCAAAATGGACTAAACCCTTCATATCCCACCAAACAAATAACAACATCTTACAGGGATGAAGACCCTTCATTCATGCAATCGAAAAAACTGCATTCTTTTGGGAATGACCCGATATACTCTGTGTGAGTGTGTGTGTGTATGCTTGTGCTATTCATTTAGTATTAAATGAAAACCACCAACCGATCATGGCCATTGCCAGCCTTGCCTGGCACGTAAAAAGCACCCACTACACTCATGGAGTGGTTGGCATTAGGAAGGGCATCGAGCTGTAGAAACACTGCCAGATCAGGTTGGAGCCTGACGCAGCCCTCTGGCTTCCCAGACCCCAGTTGAACCATCCAACCCATGCTAGTATGGAAAACGAACGTTAAACGATGATGATGATGATGATGGATGCATTTCCTCCAATGTTATTTGTCTTCTTTTGTTTTTCTTTCCTTTTTCAGCATCTCAAAATTTCTGGAGATGGTGCAAATTTTGATTCCAATGAACAGAAAATTCAGATTGCATGAGAGATTTATCTGATGAAGAATGTTTCCAGAAAAGCAAAAATCTCACCATAAATGGAATGCAGCTACATATTGGCAGTTGAGTCGGTTCTGTAAAAAGTGACGTCATGCAGCTGCATGGAAACTGCATTGCATGGAGTTACTTTTTTCCTTTCTTTTTTGGTTTTTACTGCATTAAATCATCGTACAAACCATCACTCACGGCAAAAATATATCAGTCATGATAGTTATGAAATATAAGTTCACGTAAGTTCCTTATTTCTAAATAAAGTAATGCACCACCATCACCACCACCAAAATTTTTATAAAAAGCTATTTTTATTGATGTACTAGTGTTAAAAATTGGAAAAATAAAACTGAAAAAATGTAAAACTGAAAGAGAATTTACTAAAATGTGTATTTTGCCAAATGAGAAAATATTTTGTGGATTTCTTGTAATTAGAGAATAACTCAGATTATTTGGAGATATTTTAATAAATTTAATCTATAAAAATATCCTGAAATTTTATTAACTTAATTGATGAAAGGGAGTGTCTGTAACCCTTTTTAGGGTCTTGGAGACTGGTAGGAGTAGAAGACAAAATTTATTCTCAGATCAGAAACACAGTTTGAATGTTAACAAAAGAGTGGATTCCAATGAAGGCAGCAAACGACCAGGTTGCTGATGTTGAGCTGGAGGACACTACCTTGTCGACAAACTGTTTTCTTGCTTTGCACTTTTGTAGACATGTGAAATAAGAAATGCTTTGTATGAATTAGTGACAGGAAGGGCTTTTGGGTGTGAAACAATGCCTTACTAATATATTCATCTAACCCATACATCCCTGCCAAAACAGACACAGTAGCCTATGGTGGTTTTTCTACCTGGCCAGCCCCTGTCATCTGTCCTATCCATGCATGCATGGAAGATGGATGTTAAGCGACACTGCCAACGACAACGACAACGATGACAATGACGATGTATGAGCACATGTATAATTAATTTATATTTTCAGAAAATTCTGGAACTGCTGCATAGATTGGCGTGTAAATAATGGAGTCATTTCATGAGAGACGTTTTTATCTTTAGAAAAATATTTCCAGAAAGAATTGTAAAACCACAATGTGCAATCTATATTTTACTTGGAAATGTAATTTCTCTAATATATGATACAACACACTCACTGGAAAAATACTTTACTGAATGCTGGCGTGGACATCCTGGATAAAATATAGTCAAAGAAAGGAAAGAGATTGGTTCACAACTGTCAGGTTATTAACATGGAGAAGCTGACATCGTTATAGTAGTGGTAGCATATAGAAAGAGAGAGGAAACTTCCTATCCAGGTAACAGTATTTGTTGTGTTTTAGGGGAAGGCTGATGGTTCTTTGTCTTAGATTCAGTCTAGAAAAAACTTCAGGTTTTAGATTGATCATCATCATCATCATCACCATCATTTAATGTCCGTTTGCCATGCTGGCATGGGTAGGACAGTTTGACAGGAGTTAGCCAAGCAGAAGACTGCACCAGGCTTCTGTGTCTGTGTTTGGCAGGGGTTTTACGGCTGGATGCCCTTCCTAACGCCAACCATCCAGTACATGGCACCAGCACAGGTGAGATCAGTTCTGGCATGATCTTTACAGCTGGATGCCCTTCCAAATGCCAACCACTTTACAGTGTGGATGGGATGCTTTTTAAGTGGCACCTGCACTAACAGGATCACTAAGTAACTTTGAGAGGGGACGGGGCATTGGGGGAGACATAACAGCAGCAGACAAGTGAGCAATGCTCTGCATCGACATGGCAGAGTTGATAGAAAATCGGATGAAAATATCTTTCAGTGTTCTTCCTAGGTTTCTACACTTGAGGTTCAAATCCTATGGAGGTTAACTTTGCTTTTCATGCCTCTGGGGTTAATAAATAAAGTACCAGCCAATCTAGGGTAGTGAATCAACTAAGATCATAAAGGATCAGGCGAAATATTTGTGGTGTTTGACTCAGCTTTGTGCATTCTGAGTTCAAAGCCCACCAGAGTCTACTTTGACGTTCATCCTTTCAACTATGTTTCGTTTTTGGATTTGGTTAGCAAGATTCTTTATATGAGTTCATGTGTTGAAGCATATTCTATTGTGTCTGGGGAGAGTCATTTTCTGTTTGTGCCTTATTATATAACACACTCACCGGTAAAATTTCCACGTTTTTCTTCACATTTTTACCGGTGAGTGTGCTACATAATAAGGCACAAAAAGAAAATGATTCTCCCCAGACACAATAGAACTTTCAACCACGGTTGAGCTAGAACTAAACTATGACAACAACAACACCAATGAGAGCAACAACAATGAAAACAACATGAACAACAAAATCAACAAGAACAATGACCACAGCAACAACAATAAACAACAATAACAGAAACACCATCATCAACGATGGAAACATCATCATCATCAACAACAACAGCAACAGAAATTGCCAAGCTTTGCTCATTTGAAGAGCGAATGTCTAAGACGTGTTTACTGTTTATCAAAAGGAAGACTGAAGCGTGAGGCTGTTTATGTAATAATTGTGTCTGGCAGGGATGATAAAGATCTCATTAGTAAGAAGCAGAATATTTGACTGCAACGTGAGAGGCAGAAGAATTTGCTGTTATGTGGAATGAATAGAGGCATTCTAAGTTTTCTTAGAGTTGCTGGTGTGATGGCCAAATGCCACACCTCTGCAATTAATTTACAATAAGGGGTTTCATTAAGGTAATTTTGATGCCAGTATTTCTCATAGGTTGGGGGTTGTGGGGAATAAAGTAGAAGGGAAGGGACAAAGTGCCGCCATCTTTTATCATTTACTTGTTTTTAGTCATTAGGCTGTGTCCATGCTGGGGCACTGCCTTGGAAAATTTCAAGTCAAATGAATCGACCCCAGGGCTTATTTTTTTCTAAAAACTGGTACTTATTCTATCCAAGTCTTTTGTTGAACTGCTAAGTTACAGGAACATAAATACACCAACACTGGTTGTCAAGAGGTGAAGTGGGACAAACACAGATACAAGACGCACACACACACACTTATATATATCTACATACATACATACATACATACATACATACATACATACATACATACATACATACATACATACATACATACATACATACATACATATATATATATATAATATATATATATATATATATATATATATAATATATATATATATATATATATATATATATATACCTATATACATACATATGATGATGATGATGGTAAGGTGTGTGTGTGTGTATATATATATATATATATACATATATATATATACACAACACAATGGGCTTCTTTTAGTTTCGGTCTACCAAATTTACCCACAAGTCTTTGGTCAGCCTGAGTTTATAGTAGAACAATAGAAGACACTTGCCCAAAGGTGCCACACAGGGAGATTGAACCCAGAACCATGTGGTTGGGAAGCAAACTTCTTACTACACAACCACGAGAACTTTAAGATGATTTTTAAACTTCTAAAATTTCTACAATTAACACAAAGGCAAAGAAAGAAGAATTAGATGCTAACTGCATTTTATATTCTCATTCATAAAAAGGAGGGAGTTGACAAGATAGTAGATTCTTCAGGATGCCAGAAAAAACGTTTCTCAGTATTTGTTCTAATTCTTTACATTCTGAGTTCAAATCCAAATGAGGTCAACTTGGCTTTTTATCTTTTAGGGGTCATTCAAATAAAGGACTAATTAGATACTGAGGCTGATAATATTGGCTAATCCCTTTCTGTCAACATTGCTGGTCTTGTACCTTGTAGCAGGAATTTTTAACTTAAAAATCAAATCCAGATCACTATATCCAATGCAAAAAACAAACAAAAAAAAACCCCTCAAAATTACAATTTTAATTTTCTAGAATATTACAAATGTCATAAAAGAATCTGATCATTCAAGAATTTGCATGGAATTGGACATAATAACAATTTCATCTTTGGTGTACTTTTTCTGAACAAGACCACCACTATATATTCAGTGCATTTAAGCCACTACCGTCAAATGGGAGACAGCAGACAGGACAAAAGACAGCAGATGGACACAGAAATGGCAATCAGCAGACAGTAGCAGAACCAGCAGCAGACCAGAGTGCTGTGACACCACAAAGAGAATGGAGGATGATGACAGCAACACACAATGATCAGCTAACATCACAACACCAACTACTATGATACTGAGACCAAAAATGATAAGCTTCAAATTGTTTTGCTGTTTGTCAATCATAGTAACAGCAACCTTTTTTGTTTACGATAAAAATAAATATTTTTTCCATTAAAAATCTCAAACAGACTTCAATGTTTTTTTATCATAACAAACTAAATCTATTTCTTTACTACCCACAAGGGGCTAAACACAGAAGTGACAAACAAGGACAGACAAAAGGATTAAGTCGATTATATTGACCCCAGTGCATAACTGGTACTTAGTTAATCAACTCCAAAAGGATGAAAGGCAAAGTCAACCTCGGCAGAATTTGAACTCAGAACGTAGCGGCAGACAAAATACTGCTAAGTATTTTGCCCAGCATGCTAACGTTTCCGCCAGCTCGCCCTAAATCTAAAACCATTATTAATGAGGAAAGGGTAAACTAAACCTACTTTAGTTAGTAGGGTAGTTTCCTTGAGGTCAGTTGGCAACAAGTTTCCTCAAATTTCAAAAACCTTTCTGAAGATTCTTGCAGAAAACAGAATGGCACTTTCCTGCAAGTTGCCAATGTGGGTTTCATTTTCAATATTCCTCAGCTTCGAGTGAGCAGTTTAAGTGTTGTGCTCAAGGCACTGACACTCTCAGGAACAATTATCACCTTTGTCTTCCGCAATATCTTAACATCTCTGGCTCCATCCTGTTATTTCTCAGCTCCCTCAATTCTTTGCTATCCATTCTTCTATCATATTGGCATTGAAAAGTCTTTTAGGTGATACACATTGTGCACTGTGAACAGCTTTCCAGTTCTTCTAACTCATCCCTACAGCAGAACACTTCTTTTGAATATTGAGATGGTCCATGTGTTCATTGCTTTGAAAATATTCTTTCCTTTCAGTTTTGTCACAATCACCTTCCGAATTCTTCTCCTGTACTCTCTGGAGATATTCTTTCTCATTTCTCTTTCCATTATTCTATCATCTTGCGATACCCTTAGGTAATTGTATCCCGTATCATTTCTCAATGATTCTCTTTTTCTTGTTGTAGTAGTTGTTGTTGCTGCTGCTGCAACAATAAAATTATAAGTATGCCAGACAAAATACTGTGCAACATTTCTGGCTCATTATTTTCTGATTTCAAATTTTGCTGAGTCAGTTTTGCCGTTCATCCTTTCAGGGCTAATAAATTAAGTACCAATTGAGTACTGAAGTTGATATAATCAACTGACCCTACTCTGCTAAAAAAATTGCTGGCTTTGTGCCAAAATTTGAAACCATTATTATTACTATTATTATTATTATTATTATTATTATTATTATTTTTAGTGAAGGCGCATGGCTCAGTGGTTAGAGCGTCGAGCTTACGATCGTGAGGTTGTGAGCTCGAATCCCGGACCGGGCTGCGTGTTGTGTTCTTGAGCAAAGCACTTTATTTCACGTTGCTCCAGTTCACTCAGCTGTAGAAATGAGTTGCGACGTCACTGGTGCCAAGCTGTATCGACCTTTGTCTTTCCCTTGGATAACACTGGTGGCGTGGAGAGGGGAGGCTGGTGTGCATGGGCGACTGCTAGCCTTCCATAAACAACCTTGCCCGGACTTGTGTCTAGGAGGGTAACTTTCTAGGTGCAATCCCATGGTCATTCATGACCGAAGGGGGTCTTTACCCTTTATTATTATTTTTATTATTATTATTATTATTATTATCATTATTATTATTATTATTATTATTATTAATCACTGGTTTTGTTTGAGCTCCTGGAGTCTTGCATGCGTAGTGGGCTTACTACCTGCAGCCTACGGTACCATGGTATTCATTCTTTTCAGCTATCTGATACTTTCCTGATTATCCTGGCTGTGCCAAAGAGGCAAACCTTTTGTAACAGTTCTACTGGGCACTCTATTCCAATTTCCTTTATATTCCTCTTGATGCCTTCTGATACTGTTCCCAAGGACCCAACAATAATTGGCACTATCTTCACCTTCTTCATTTTCCATAGCCGAGATATTTCATACTTAAGAGGGTTGTAATTATCTATTTTTTCACTTTTCTTCTTGCCTATTTGTGGGTCAAAGGGGCATGCAATGTCATCTATATGGCACATGTGGTGCACCTTGTATACCACCACAAAGTCTGGTCTGTTATGCTCTAGTCCCTGATCTGTTTGGATTGGGAAATCCCAGAGGATTTTGCTAGTCTCTGACTCCACCACTCTCTGTGGTTTGTGCTCATACCATATCTTGCCTCTCTCTATATTCCCATCTTTTTGCACAGTTTTGAATGTAGCACTTGCGCTACCTGATAGTGCCACCATAACTTGTAGTAGTTTGGGGCAAGTTGAGGGCATTAGTTCATGATATAAGCAATGGTTTCAGATGCAACACAAAAGAGACACTTGCTCATTTCTAAGGCTGACCCTCCAGTTGGTGGCCAAAACTTGGTCTTGCGCCACCAGTATATTGCTCTCAGTCTACTTTTTTAGGGTTCCTTTCATCAACTAGTCCCACCTATTTTTCCAGCAACTTCTGTTGTGGCTACATGAAATTGATTGTATGGTCCCTTGTTGCGTAATTCTTCTTCATGTCCTTTTTGTACTTCTTTCTTTGCTTTCCCTTTTTTTCTCTGCTCCCAATACCCCCTTGTTCCTGACTCACTAGCAAGGTTTCCTTACTTTGACTAAGGTATCTCATTAAGCTCTCAAGTTCGATATGCACACAGCCTTCCATACTTATCAGTCCCTTTCCTCCATTTGCTCTCTTTATTATCATTATTCTTTTCTATTCTAGGCACAAGGCCTGAAATTTTTGGCAGGGAGTGGGGTGGGGGCGCAGTCAATTAAATGACTGAAACAAGTAAAAGACTAAAAGAATACATAAAGCATATATACATTCATAATGTATGCAAATATTCTTTTCGAAAAATTTTTCTTTTAATTTTTCCGAAATTTAATTGTTTTCCATGCTTTCAGTTGAAAAAGTCTCAATGACTGAAACCGGTACTGAAATGTTTTTTATAAAATTATTTTAGTATTTTCTATCGTGACTTTTTTCTCTATATATTCATAAATATATACATACATACGTATGTATAAATATATATACATGTGGTCAAACAAATATATAATCTTTCCTACTCTAGGCACAAGGCCCAAAATTTTGGGGGAGAGAGCCAGTTGATTAGATCGACCCCAGTATGCAACTGGCACTTAATTTATTGATCCTGAAAGGATGACAGGCAAAGTTGACCTCAGCAGAATTTGAACTCAGAACGTAAAGACAGATGAAATACCGCTAAGAATTTCACCTGGTGTGCTAACAATTCTGCCAGCTCATCGCCTTCTCTTTATTATGATTATTATTATAATTATAATTATTATTATCATTATTATTATATTATTACCATTATTATTATTATGGCGGCAAGCTGGCAGAATTGTTAGCATATCTGACAAAATGCTTAACAGCATTTCTTCTGACTCGTTATGTTTTGAGTTCAAATTCCACTGAGGCAGACTGTGCCTTTCACCCTTCCAGGGTTGATAAAATAAAAGTACCAGTCAAATGCTAGGCTTGATGTGATTGACTCTAACCTTGCTGGCCTTGTGTCAAAATATGAAACAGTTATTGTCAGCAGTATTGTTAGTACACCAGGTAAAGTGCTTAGCAACATTTTGTTTGTCGTTATATTCTGAGTTCAAATTCCACCAAGAACCACTTTGCTTTCATTTTCTCAAAGTCGATAAAATAAGTACCAGTTAAACACCGGGGTCGATGTAATTTACTTACTCCATCCCAGAAATTGCTGACCTTATGCAAAAATTTGAAACCATTATTATTATTATTATTATTATGAGAGAGCAGTGCATGCCATCAAAGTAACAATAGGGTAAAATATACAAAGCCCAGTATACCCAACATGACTACCCGTCAGATAAGGGTACATCAGGCAAATGCATCACAACCATATGTGCATGATATGGTGATCTCATATCAAGATAAACACTGCATGACCTTGCAGGTGGGGCCCAGTTAGAATTTTCTTCTGGTCGAGTAACCCATCCTGCTCAGTCTACTTTTTTAGTAGTGAATTATCCAAACCTCCAAGAATTCCTTTCAACACACAGCTATGATGATCCCCCACTACTTCTGCTCGTGATCAGATATGCACATATTGTCAGCCACTAAGGAACATGGTCAACTGGTTAAGGTCAAACAACTGACAAGCAAATCTGTCATATTGAGCAGAATATTTGCTGTAGCCCATGTTTTATACCAAGACAAAACAATGTACATGATAACACTTTCAATCAGTTAATTATTATTTTTATTATTATTTTTATTATTATTATTATTATTATTATTATTATTATTATTATTATTATTATCATCATCATCATCATTATCATTGCCTTTGCACAGCTTCTAACACTGGAGATGTACTACAGTGTCAGCTGATCACTACTAGTGAACTAAGGGAACACCCCTAATTATTAATTATAATTTGCATCACCAGTCTGGAACCCCTATCTTGCCCATGATATTAATCGTCTGGAAACTGTTCAGCAACATGCAACCATTAGAATACCCTCCATCAGGCATTTGCCATATTCTGAATGCCTTACTTCCATGGGCATATATACATTGAAACTCCAACATGTGGCAGCAGACACCCCAAAAATTATTAACCATCTTACTAACAATAACTCTGAGCACTTTTTCAAACTCCATCTGTCTAACACCTGTGGACATGTTTACAAAGTCAGAAAACAGCACAGCTCCCATGACTTTCAGAAACATTTTTTCACGCTAAGAGTTGCTGAAGCATGGAACAAACTGCCGGCATCAGTTGTTAGTTGTTGGAGCACTGCATCCTTCAAAACTTCCATGCTTCCTAAGCATACACCTTATTTTCTCCCCTCCATACACACACAAGCTTGTATCTGATTCATACATTGTTTGCTTTCCAGACATTTGTACATTACTGCATAAGCTTTATATGCACTTTTGACAAGTTGTGGTGCACCTGAGCACTGTATACAATAATTTCATTATTATTTTATTATTATCATCATTATTATTATTATTATTGAGTGAGAGAGCAGTTCATGCCATCAAAGTGACACTGGGGTAAAATATATGAAGCCCAATATACCCATCATGACTACCCGTCTGATAAAGGTACACCAGGCACATGCATCACAACCATATGTGCGCGACATGGCGATCTCATATCAAGATAAACAGCACATGACCTTGCAGGTGGGGCCCAGTTAGAATTTTCTTCAGGTTGAGTAGCCCATCCCGCTCAAACGGTCCCTGAATAAGGGTTGTTTAAGGATGTTGAAAGAACCACCCATGTTTCCAGAGGTGAACTATTCAAACCCCAAAGAATCCCTCTCAACACATGGCTATGATGCTCCCCCACTACTTCTGCTCGTGATCAGAGATGCACATATCGTCAGCCACTAAGGGACATGCTCAACTGGTTAAGGTCAAACAACTGACAAGCAAATCTGTGGTATTGAGCAGAATATTTGCTGTAGCCCATCTTTTATACCAAGACAAAACAATGTACATGATAACACTTCCAATCAGTTAAGATCAGAAGCCATGAGAGCCACTGCCTGGTACTGCATCAGGGCATTTATTATTATTATTATTATTATTATTATTATTATTATTATTATTATTATCATCATCATCATCATTATGATGATGATGATGATTGTTGCTTTTTCAAGTCAGAAATTTTTAGTCTATGCCTTCTAGCAGTCTTATTTCATTAACAATGGTGTACAATTATTCGTATGAAATAGAAAAAGCATGATTAATATTATTTCTGGAGTGCTGAAAGTTAGAAAGAAATAGAGAAGGAAAACAAGAAAAGAAATGACAAAAAAAAATATCAGCATCAAAGAAATTCTGAATTTCTCACTTTGAGGAATTATCACACACGTTTGGCAAGGAAGTACCTTGGAGACATACCATAGAGGATATGTAGTGACGCAGAAGCAAAAATTGCAGAGATCTTGATGTGTTGTCACTGGAACTGTGGTGTATTTCTATGCATATATTGATGAACTATTGGCATTGTAAATAAATACAGAAACAAGGAGAAGTCAAAGAGAAAATACTGCATGTCAACGAGTGAAAGACGATTGGATGCTTAAAATAGAATGCTAAAATTTTTATACTAAAGAGCAATAAATATTTTAACTGTACTCTATGGGTAATAATCATGGTTGTTGTAAAGAAATTAGCTTCTTTGATAGAACCTAAAAAGCACAATTCAAGCGTGGTAAATGCCAGTGCCGGTTGACTGGTTCCGTGCTGGTGGCACATAAAAAGCACCATTCGAGTGAGGTCGTTGCCAATACCACCTGACTGGCTCCTGTACCAGTCACATATAAAAAGCACCATTTGAGTGTGGTCATTGCCAGTGCTTACCTGGCTGACTCTCATGCTGGTGGCATGTAAAAAGCACTATGTCAATGCTGCCTGACTGGTCCCGTGCTGGTGGCACTTAAAAAGCACCATTCAAGCATGGTCATTGCCAGTGCTGCCTGACTGGACCTCGTGCTGTTAGCATGTAAAAGCACCCACTACACTCTTGGAGTGGTTGGCATCAGGAAGGGCATCCAACTGTAGAAACATTACCAGATCGGATTGGAGCCTGATGTGGCCTCCTGGCTTGCCAGTTACCAGTCAGACCATCCAACCCATGCCAGTATGGAAAATGGACGTTAAACGATGATGGTGATGTACCCTATGTGTGCTAATCATGGTTGTTGTAAAGAAATTAGCTTCTTCGATGCTATTTGGTGAAGAATCACTGAAGTATTATGAAAGTGAAGAAGTATGATGGCCATGTTGGTGTTGATGCCAGGTAAAAAGCACTTGTACTGGTACCACATGAAAAGTACCTGTGTTGGTGCCATGTAAAATGCACCCAGTCCAATCCAAGGAGTGGTTGGCATTAGGGAGGTCATCAGCCATAGAAACCATGCCAAAGCAGACACTTGGAGCCTGATGCAGCTCTCCAGCCTTGCCAGCTCCAGTTGAACTATCCAGCACATACCAGTATGGAAAATGGATGTTAAATGACGATGGTGATGAAAGATTCTTCATGTTTCTTATACTAAACATTGAATTAATGAAAGTGTTGAGAAAGAAATCGTCTGAGCAGGCTGCAAAAATGAAACTCTGGTGTGTGTGTGTGTGTGTGTGTGTGTGTGTGTGTGTGTGTGTGTGTGTGTGTGTGTGTGTGTGTGTGTATGTGTTTGTGTGCATATGTATGTGTATGTGTTGGTGTGTGTTTGTGTGAGTGCATGTTTGTGTGCATGTGTATGTGTGTGTATGTGTTTGTGTGTGTATGTGTTTCTGTGCATATGTATGTGTGTATGTGTGTATGTGTTTGTGTGTGTGTATGCATTCTGTGTATGTGTGTGTGTGTTTGTGAGTGTGTATATTTGTGTGCATGTTTGTGTGTATATGTGTTTGTGTGCATGTTTATGTGTGTGTATGTGTGTTTGTGTGCATGTATATGTGTGTATGTGCTTGTGTGTGTGTATCATTATGATCATCGTCATCACCATCACCATCATCATCATCATCATCATCATCATCATCACCACCACCACCACTACTCAGTATTTGATTAGCAGAATTGTTAAAGTGTTGAAAAGAAATGCTTTGTAGTGTTTGTTCCGGTTCTCTAGACCCCACTTTTTGCACAGTTTCCAATGTCACACTTTCGCTACCTCATCATGTTGTCAAAACTTGTAGTGGGTTTGGGCAAGTCTAGGGCATTCATTTGTGACATGAGCAATGGTTTCATCAATTCAATTACAGATGCAGTGCATATTATTATTATTATTATTATTATTATTATTATTATTATTATTATTATTATTATTTCCAGTTCCAAGCAGTGCTGTTTTCCACCCTTATTGCAGCCCCTATTTGTTCCACATTCTTCTCGAGAATTTTACTCACTGTTCCCAGGGCTCAGACAATTATTGGTACTACTGCTACCTTTTTCATCAACCACAACCACTAAACTTTATTATCATTATTATCATTATCATCACCATCATCATCATTATTATTATCATCATCATCATCATCATCATTGCCTTTGCACAGCTTCTAACGCAGGAGATGTACTATGGTGTTAGCTGTTCACTACCAGTGAACTAAGGTAACACCCCTTATTTTTCGAGCACCTTCTGGAGTATTCTAGCAGTTCCAAGCAGTGCTGTTTTCTGCAAGTGCTCTGCCATTATTGCAGTTTTGCAGCCCCTATTTGTTCCATATACTTCTCAAGATATTATTATTATTAAGGCGGCAAGCTGGCAGAATCGTTAGCATGCTGGACGGAATGCTTAGCGGTATTTCACTCGCCATTACATTCTGAGTTCAAAATTTGCCATGGTCAGCTTTTCTTTCATCCTTTCGGGGTCAATAAATTAAGTGCCAGTGAAACACTGGGGTCAATGTAATCGACTTAATCCCCTTCCACAAGCTGCCCTTGTGGCAAAAATTTGAAATCATTATTATTATTAATCTTATCATTATTATTATTATTATCATTATAGCATTCTGAGCTCCAGTACTGTCATGGTCAACTTTGTTTTTCATCCTTTTGGGGTCAATAAAATAAGGATCAGTTGGGCACTGAGGTCGATACAATTGGCCCAGATCCTCTCCCAAAATTTCAGGCCTTGTGCCAATAATACAAAAATTATTATCATTACAATTATATTTATTATTACTATTATTATTATTATTATTATTATTATTATTATTATTATTAATTATATGAGAAATATTTCTCCTTCTTGACATCATAATTATGTACAACCTTGAAGAGGATACATTACAGAGACAGAGTACAAAGGTAGAGTACAGAGGGTACAACAGAGAGAAGGTCAAGAAAGAGGCGGAAGGTTAACAAAAATGTTAACCTTGAATGTCGTCTTACAAATGCAACGGAAAGATTATACTTTAACAATATTTTCAAATCCCAATGTTTCTTGATTTCTTTTGCAGAAATATTTTTATAACCATTCCAGTTGTACAAGTTATAATTAGGAAGACAGCCACATTCCTTGACTACCAAAATGAGTTTACTTCAACATCTGCATCAGTATAATTCTTAATTCCTTGGTTTCCATCTCAGTTCTATACAACGTTATTGTCATACAAATAAATAAATAAATAAACATACAAATCTGTAAAAAGCATGAATCATAACCACCACTGACGAACACGCATGGCCTGGCAGGAAACATCATGCTTTTACTAGTTTCTGTTTTGGTGAAGTGGGGGCCTGCAAACGAACATAGACATTCTCTTGCCCTTTCCACTCTTGACACAATTAAAAGTCAGTAACATACATACATACATACATACATATACATACATACATATATATATAAATATATATATACTAGCAGCTAAGCCCGGTTTCACCTTGTCTGTTTGGATGATGAGGCTGTGATCGTTTTCGGTTAGGCATAATCTATAACAGCATTTCTAAACTGTATCATCTCGGGTCCCCTGTTTTGATTGGATCCTCCAGCTGTATGAAAATTTTCTGGCCCCATCCCATCAGAAAACAGCTTCTAAGCAACTGGTTGTTTTAATGGCAGAAGAAAGAGGGGAATTCCATTAGAAAATGTCTTAATCGATTTTCTCGGTAAGTATGGGGGTTAGGAAAAAAAATACAAACTGCATTCCAATCTATGCACCCATCTCCACATGTGTGCCATTTTTCACGTGAATCCACCCAGCCGTTTGGCTGTGAACCTCAAGACAAGAAAGAATACAATGATTGCCCATGTCCAATTTATATTATATATATATATATACATGTATATAAATTGGAGAAGAACATGTATATAAATTAGAGAAGAACCACCATGTAGCAATTCAACAATGATATACTTAAATTATACCATATAGAAAAAATTAAAGATACAATAAAACATTTACCTAAAACTAAATAAAGTACGAAATAATAAATAAATAGTATATGATTAGTAAATAGACTACACATGTTTCGTATCTTTAATTTTTGTCTATATGGTATGATTTAAGTATATCATTGTTGAATTGTAATATATGGTAGTTCTCTAATTTATATACATGTATTATATATTATGAAATTTGATTTAGTATTACTAAATTGAATTTTTCCTTGTAAGTTTAGAATCATATTCCTTATTATTATTATTATTATTATTATATATATGTATATATATATATACAAAATCATGAGTCAGTGGTTATGCAACTGTCTAAGGGATAAATGTATCCGTAGGCCCTACTGGTGTATTACCTCACTATGTATAGGCCTTGCTATAAAGTTAACTGTAGTTGGTAATTTAAATGGTAAACCGTGGTTTAATATATTTTCTTGTCTGTCTGTCTGTCTGTAGGTATGTCTGTATGTCTGTCTGTCTTTATGTATGTATGTATGGAGTGTCTGAAGTGGTGTACAGATATTGTATATTAAGAAAAAGGAGGCTGTCAGAATTATCCAAAATTCTGACTGCCTCCTTTTTCTTAATGTGTGTAATATGCATACAGATAATGGATTTTCATACATTTATGCCAGTTAGCTTACATATGTTTCCAATAAAATTTGGAAAGGTATAATTCCCCAGTGTAATAATCACATTTGTCAATCGATCCATTGTTGATCAATTGAAAAAGTATAGAACCAACCAGCTTCTTTATCTTCTTTAGAGCTACCACATACACATTAATTCCTTTTTATTTTCATATATATATATAAACCATAAAAAGTTAGGAAGTATGAGAGGTGAATATATTTATTCTTCAATGACCATACCAATCTAATTCTATCAAGTATTGGTCTTCGATACATTACATATATAAAGAAAAAATTTGTGTATATATGCAGAGTTAAAGCATTAGTGTAAGTATGATGTTCTCCTATGATCTGAAGAGCTAGCCTTCCATATCTGCATCAATTTGTAAATATTGGGTCATCCCATAAATAATGTGTTTTTTTTTCAATTGCATGAACTAAAAGTTGGAGGGGGACAGGATAAACTATCTGCATCACCTTACTATAAAAGCAGGTAGTAATTTTACTTTGTACTTATTCTTAGTGCAAGTTCTGAAGAGTGCAGTTCGATTTTAACAGTCATTTTTTTCAAAGATATAATAGAAGTGACAAAAGAGCATATTTGGCATATTTTGCTTTATGAGTTCAATAAAGGCAACAATGCAAAAGAAAGTGCAAGGAATATTAGTGCAGTATATGGGGATGAAACGATAAGCATAAGCCAGTGTCAAGGGTGATTCCAGAAATTCCAAGCTGGAAACTACAGCCTAGAATACGAGCCTCATCCTGGAAGATCTGTAGAGCTCAATGAGGATGTCCTGGAAACTCTGGTGGAACAAAATTCCATCAAAAGTGTTAACGAACTAGCAGAGAAGCTTGGATTTGATCATTCAACCATTCATCGACACCTGCATACCATCAGAAAAGTCAACAAATTGGGTCAATAGGTTCCTCACAAACTTTCTGAGTCTAACCGTATGCAGAGAGTGAATGTGTGCTCTTCTTTGATGTCATGTCTCATGAATGAACCTTTTTAGAGCGAATAGTGACTGGTGACGAGAAATGGGTTCTCTATAAAAATGTCAAGTGCTGTAGACAGTGGGTAGCGAAAGGAGAAACACTGGTACCCCAGGCTAAAGAAGGTCTTCACACCCACATAAGGTGTTGTTATCTGTTTGGTGGGATATGAATGGTTTATTCCATTTTGAACTTTTAAACCCAAACCAAATGATAACAAAGGAGAGCTACTGTGAGCAACTTGAGTGGCTTGAGTCAGCGCTAGAAGAAAAATTACCATCTTTGGTTTCATAATGAAATTGTTCTTCCATCAGGATAATGGTCGACCACATACAGTGAGGATGACATTCCAAAGGCTGGAGCAGTTTGAATGGGAAACAATGCCCCTCCTACCATATTTACTGGACATTGTCCCATCTGATAATCATTTATTCCATAGTCGTCAAAATCATTTGGATGGAAAAAAATATGAATTCTGTAGACAAAGTCAGAATAGTACTGGAGGAGTATTTTTCGTCACAGACAATCGAATTTTGGAAGAGGGGCTTTGCAAGTCTGCTAGATAGATGGAAGAACATTGTAGAAAATGAAGAAGAAAATAGGCGTAGGAGTGGCTGTGTGTTAAGTAGCTTGCTTAAGAATCACATGGTTCCGGGTTCAGTCCCACTGCGTGGCACCTTGAGCATGTGTCTTCTACTATAGCCTCAGGCCGACCAAAGACTTGTGAGTGGATTTGGTAGACGGAAACTGTAAGAAGCCCGCCATATGTATGTATATGTATATATATGCATATGTGTGTGTCTGTGTTTGTCCTTCCAATATCGCTTGACAACCGGTGCTGGTGCGTTTACGTCCCCATAACTTAGCGGTTCAGCAAAAGAGAGACCGATAGAATAAGAACTAGGCTTACAAAGAATAAGTCCTGGGGTCGATTTGCTCGACTAAAGGTAGTGCTCCAGCATGGCCACAGCTAAATGGCTGAAACAAGTAAAAAAGTAAAAGAGAGTGTATTTTAGATTAAAAAGAACTTTGTTTATCTTAATTTCGAAAAATAAAAGAAGTATAAAAAAAACGCTTTATTTATGGGATGACCCAATACAATTGTATTGTATAATGTGTAGCATGCATAATGGAGCAGTCATGTGAGATAATTTGAAGAACCTTGCTCAAGGACACAAACGACAGCCTGATCTAGGAATCAACCTTGTGACCTTATGATTATGAACACAACAACCAATGTCACTATTGATATTTTTATCATGGAAAATGATATCAGATTTATTAAGTGCTGCCATCTAGTGGTTTGTTACCATAGTATTTTCTCATTGTCATTTTCTAAGACAGATGGAAATCTGTAGAAGCTACACAAATTTTTCTTGAAGTGATTGAAATTTGATAACTGGGTGTATATAGAACAGCTTTGCTACATTATTGTATCTTGAATTTATTTTGTTGGGGTTTACAGTTACCTAGTTAATTGCTTAAGGAGAGTCAGAGGTGAAGCACATTTTCTGTCAGGGATAGGTGGCATACAAGAGTGTCATGAAAGGCTTGGCTGAAGGCCCAACCTTCTGAGTTCTTTTTCAGGGCTTAAAAAAACTGAAAGACCACTGCAATAGGTTTGTGAATCTGAGAGGGGATTATATTGAATAAAATCTTAATTAGCTGATCCTCTAGTATTTTCTTTTAGCCAAAGCCAGGAACTTTTCAGTACTCACCTCATAGAATTGGATGAGCTTTGACAAATCAGCAGATTTAAAATGCCATAAAGTCCAGAATATGAAAGGGTGTATGTGGATGTGTGTTGTGGGTAGCCATGATGAAACCAAAATTTGTTCAAATGGTAAACTAACCAAAATTGTTTCACTTAAGAGAATCAAATGTTATTAAATAGATGAGGCTGAATGGACAAAGATGCCAATTGGAATACACTGGGCATCTTTTTTTTTTCTTGTTTTTTTGTCAAAGAAAGCAAGCCACTACATCAAAGGAAGCTGATTACAGTTCATTTATTTTTTAATCATTGAGAATCCATTTCATAAACAGATAAAATAATTGGTAAATATCAAATGATTCTATGTTCTGCTTGGTAATTCATTACATATGGAATTTTAACCATGAATCATTAATTATATTGATTTAATAAATAAAAGAGAATACGATGTTTCACACCAGATTAAATGAATTTATTGAATAAGTGAAGCTAGACAGACATTTAATCAGAAAAAATGGATTACAGAGAGTGCTGATTGGAAGCAAAATAAATGGGGGGGGGGCAAAAAAAAGGGGAAAACAAATAATTACAGAGAATTGGAAAGACTTAAAATGCAGTGAATGGAAAAGGATAGAGCAGGAAAGATCAAAATGGTGAACCATGGTATTTGGCTTTCTGAGAATAACTGACACTTGATGATAATGAAGTTAAATATTTAAGACCAAAAATAGGAAATGTTAGCTGATGACACACCAGTGGCATAGCTAAAGTGGCCAGGGCAGCCCTTGAGCTTCTCATTTGCCATCTACCTCTCCACCCCTATATAGGCTTAAATAGCAAACCCAAAAATGCTTCCCTCATAAATTACTGTCTGGTGTGGACCACAACACTGTCCTCCACCCCAGCTACATTATGGCATTACATTATGTTCTGTTCCAATACTTATGATGGAATTTTGTTCTACCAGGGTTTGCAGGACATTCTTGTCAAGCTCTACAGATCTTCCAGGAAGAGGATCATCTTCTAGGCTGTAGTTTCCAGCTTGGAATTTCTGGAACCACCCTTGACACTAGCTTACACTTATTGTCTGATCCCCATATATTGCATTAATTGTTTTACACCATTTTTATTCCTTTGGAATAATATCAGTGAAATCTTCGAAACATGTGTGGGAAGTAAAAGTATTTGAATTATACCTGCGTTAATCTCCATTTATTTATTTATTTACTTATTTATTTATTTATTTACCGCGTGTGTATCGTTGGTGATTTTTTCCCTCCATCTTCCCTTCCTTGGATCTTTCCTTTTCCTATATTTCTGATGAAGAGCTCCGCCCGAACTGTTAAATCCTCCTTCTTTATTTCCTTTCCTGAGCGTCCAATAACACTATACTTGTTCCATGTCCTCGCGTTGTTTTTCTTTTTGTGTTTTCATGTTTGGATTAACTTTACATATATATATATATTTATATATGTGTGTGCAAAAGTGCTACACCCTAGCAGTTGAGGGAACCTGTGGAAGAGGTAGACCCAGGAAAACCTGGGACGAGGTGGTGAAGCACGACCTTCGAACTTTAGGTCTCACCAAGGAAATGACTAGAGACCGAGACCTATGGAAGTATGCTGTGCGTGAGAAGACCCGGCAAGACTAGTGAGGCCATAACCAGTGGCCCCTACCTGGGACGTAGTCAGTCCACCTGTGCATACCTTCCTTCTTGGGACACTTGTGAAGACCTGTTGAGGCAAGTGAAAATCAAACCAAATCAAAATAGATGGACATCAATGGAATTTGTATCTTTGTGGTACCAGTGCCGGTGGCACATAAGAAAACCATCCGAACGTGGCCGTAGCCAGTACCGCATCGACTGGCCTCTGTGCTGTGGGCACGTAACAAACACCATCCAAGCGTGGTCGTTCGCCAGCCTCGTCTGGGACCTGTGTCGGTGGCACATAAAAAACACCATCTGATCGTGGCCGTTCACCAGCCTCGTCTGGCACCTGTGTCGGTGGCACAAAAAACACCATCCAAGCATGGCTGTTCGCCAGCCTCGTCTGGCACCTGTGTCGGTGGCACATAAAAAACACCATCCAAGCGTGGCCGTTCGCCAGCCTCGTCTGGCACCTGTGTCGGTGGCACATAAAAAACACCATCTGAGCGTGGTCGTTCGCCAGCCTCGTCTGGCACCTGTGTCGGTGGCGCATAAAATCACCCACTACACTCTCGGAGTGGTTGGCGTTAGGAAGGGCATCCAGCTGTAGAAACACTGCCAGATCTGACTGGCTTGGTGCAGCCTTCGGGCTCCCCAGACCCCAGTTGAACCGTCCAACCCATGCTAGCATGGCAGGCGGACGTTAAACGATGATGATGATGATGATGATATATATATATATATATATATATATATATATACATATAAACTCACTTGGAAATGGACGCATGGCGTTGAATCAAATAATAATATAAATGATATATATAGATATGCATACATATATATATGCATATATATATATATATACACACACACACACACACACACACCACACACACATATATATATATATATTTATAATAAGATTAGCTCGTATACGAGTGGGTATATATTTGTAAAAAATGAAGCTTGAAAATGCTGCTATATTAGACAAATTTTAATTTTTATATATACATTATTTATTTAACATGTTTCGGTTCTTGAAATGACGAACCTTATCAAAAAAAAATTATATATAAAAAAGATAGTTCATGCTATCAAATATAAAAAATTCATATATAATATTCAATAGTCAAACATAAAAAATTCATATATAGTAAAGCGAGTCCATGCTATATGTTTAAAGAGTATGATGTAGTAGTTCATAGTGGTGATATGCATTCAATAGAGTCAAATATAAAAAATTCATGTTCTTGAAAAAGCGAGGAATTCATTTTAGATTTTACCTTGTGTTCCAATGGGAGCAACTGTAATGATTTTGGTTGGTGTCTGTTCGTATAGTTTTGGTGAATTTTGTGAATTGTTTGGGTTTATATCAGCTCAGCTTAGCTGTCTCACTTGCATTTTTCACTGACGTCATATAGTTCCCAACCAATCAAAACTCAGTCTCAACGAATATATCCTGTTAGGAAACCAACCAAGCAGAACGACAGTTTGGCCACGGAAGAAATATGTCATCCTTGTTTTTGACGGATTGAAATTAGATCTAATCCATGACTGTATCCTGTTAGGTGGCTAGTCCAGCAGAACGAGACGTCATCAATGTTTTGACCAATCATCTCGTTAGGTGGCTAGTCCAGCAGAACGGGACGTCATCAATGTTTTGACCAATCACCCCGTTAGGTGGCTAGTCCAGCAGAATGGGACGTCATCAATGTTTTGACCAATCATCCCGTTAGGTGGCTAGTCCAGCAGAACGAGACGTCCTCAATGTTTTGACCAATCAGAATCGGGTCTGACCTATAGCTGTATTAGATCTGACCCATGACTGTATCCTGTTAGGTGGCTAGTCCAGCGGAACGAGACGTCATCAATGTTTTGACCAATCATCCTGTTACGTGGCTAGTCCAGCAGAACGAGACGTCATCAATGTTTTGAGCAATCAGAATTGGGTCCGACCCTTAGCTGTATCGTGTGTGGAAACCGACCAAGCAGGGTGACAACAGCTTGCCCCACTGAGGTAATACGTCATCAGTTTCTTGACGAATCAGGATTAGATCTGCTCGTAGAGATCTTTTTATAAATTTTTTTCTTTCCCTAAGACATATCTCTGTCAGTGTGAGTGACTGTTTAAGGCAGCGGCTGTGGTAGAATTTCGTTTCTCCTTTTCGGAGGACCAATGTTTTGTTTTAATATTCCTGGCCCAGGGTGTTCAAACTTGGTCTAAATTTTTTGATGAAATACAGTTCTTTATTTTGGCGTTGCGTGAAGGTTACGCTGTCACTGAATTTATAAAGCGGGTAAGTTGTAAATTTCAGATTTACATTTCCAGCACATCTATCTATGTGTCCGCTGACCGGTATTTTCCGGTATTCAGGGTTTCTAATTTGTGATTTATGCACCGCCATCCTGTTACGTAAGCTATTTTTTGTATGGCCTATATACTGCCTATTGCAGCCTGCACATGTTAAGACGTAAATTAAGTTTTCTGATGCGCAGGTGAAGTTTGCTCTAATGGTGAACTGATGGCCTTGTTCTAGTATAAATTCTGAACCTTCTATCAAGATGACACAGATTCTGCAGTTGGGCCTTCCACATTTTCTAACTGCTTGTTTTGTGGTTGATGTTGAGTGCAGTTTAGCTTGGGTTAAAATCCTTTTCAAGGATTTTGGTTGCCGTTTACTTTTAATGATGGTGTGTGTTTCGAGGATCCGGTTCATCTTTGGGTCTCCCTTTAGTAGGGCTGTGCTTTGTAGTATGGTGCTGAAGGCCTCATTGTTGAGTGGGTTGTGTGTAGAGATGTAGGGAAGGGTTTTTAATTGTTCTTTCTTTTTTGGTTTTGTTTGTCTCAGGTCTTCTATACTTAATTTGAGTGCCCTTTGGATTGCACTGTCTATTAGGGGCTGTGGATAGTTTCTATTTGTGAGTGTGGTTCTAAGTTCCTGGAGACGTGTGTGTCGGGTGTTTGTGTCTGATATTATGGTGCAGATCCTTCTAGCTAAACAAAAAGGGACATTTATTCTAGTGTGTCGTGGGTGGCATGAATCAAAGGGTAAGTATTGTTTGGAGTCTGTCGGTTTATAGTAGATATCTGTCTCTATTTTGTTGCCGGTTTTCTTAATGAGGATGTCTAAAAATGGTAATTCTTCTTCGTTATGATCCATCGTGAATTGTATATTATCATTTATTCCATTTAATAGTATTTTAAATTCCTCAAGTTTCTCTATACTTTTGTCCCAGATGATGAAACAGTCATCGAGGTATCTTTTCCAGTTGTTCTGGATATAGGTGGAGAAGGTGTTTCCAAATTTCTCGAGTGTTATCTGGTAGAGTATTTTCTCGAGGTATCCCATCACTAGGTTGGCAAAAGATGGTGCAGTACGCGTGCCCATCGCTGTTCCCGATCTTTGTCTGTAGAAATTATTGTCAAAAATAAAGTAATTGTTTTCTAAAATAAATCTAAGTCCTTCTATTATAAGGTTTTTGTTTATGTGCATTGGGAGTTCAAAGGAGTAGTTGTTCAGCCAGAAGGTGATCGCTTCTATTCCTAGGTTGTGAGGGATGTTAGAATAAAGATTAACTACGTCGAATGATACTAGAAGGGTTTTCTCATTGACTGTTTTAGGGAGGTGGTTGAGCATATCTATATCGTCTCTTACGTAGCTTTTGATGTGTTTTAGGAAAGGTTTAAGAAGTGTGTCTAAGAAATTGCTGAGGCGGTGAGTCTCACATGCTGGCCCTACTATTATCGGTCTAAGTTTAAGATCATTTGGTGAAGGGATTTTGATGAGTATATCGGTAGATGTTTTGCATGTTTCTCTAATTATTTGGCTTTTGTGTACTTTAGGGATACCATAGAACAAACTCGATTTGCATTTGAAGTTAGTGATGTATTCATACTCCTTATCCGTGAGTCCTTCTCGGTATGTGTTGATTAATGTCCTAAGGTTATGCATTATTTTTTGCTGATTATACTGTTGGGCCCTTTCATAATACGTTTCATCTCTGAATAGGGATAGCACTAAATTTTTATAATCGTTTGTATTCATTACTACTATCGCGTTGCCCTTATCTACCTCCTTAATTGTTATTGCTTTGTCTTCTCTTAGTTTGATGAGGTCGTTCCATTCTCTTTTGTTAAAGTTAGGGCTGTGTTTTTGTTTCTTGATGAATTGAAACGGGAAATTAGCTATGTAGTCACAATAGCACTCTAAGGCTTTATTCTTTCCCTTGGTGGGGGTGTAATTGCTCTTGTTTCTAGCTATTGAATCCTCATCTATTTGTTTGTCTTGAAATTCCTCGGTGAGTCTTAGTTTCCTGCAAAATTCCGAAATATCATCTTTCATTTCATAGTAATTAGAACGTTGTGGGGTTGGTGTAAATTTAAGTCCTTTGGAGAGTATGCTTATTTCGTTAGGTGTAAGTTCTTTGTTTGAGAGATTGATTATCTTAATTACCTGAGGTTTCTTTTGTTTGTCCTTTGTCATCGTGTGTCCCTGTTCCTGTGTGTAAGGTCTAAAAAAATGGTTGGTGTAGTTATGTTCAAAACTACTATTTATCTGTCTCATGTTATAATTGTCAGAGTGAGTTTGTGGTGCTCTGTTCTGAAGTGTGTTGTTGTACCTAGTGTTCCGTCTTAGTTCATCAGGTATATTGTGTTGGTAGTTGTTTCCTCCGTAGTGCATTTGTTGTTTGTTAGGTTTGTATGGTTGGTTCCTAGGGTGGATGTTCCTAGTAGAGTTTTAGTTTGGTTATGTGGATTGTATTTCATAGTATTGTATGTTGTAGCCCTTAGGTTCGTGAAATGGTGTGGTGGGCCCCTGTAAGTGTTTTGGGGTTGGTGTAGGTAGTGTGGGGTGCGTTTTAAATGTATTTTTCTGGTGTAGAGTGTGTTTGGATTTCTTGGTGGTTGTTCTGTTCTGTTGGTATATCTATTCTCGAATTGGTGTGGTGGGCCTCTGTAGGTGTTTTGGGGTTGGTGTAGGTAGTGTGGGGTGTGTTTTAAGTGTATTTTTCTGGTGTAGAGTGTGTTAGGATTTCTTGGTGGTTGTTCCGTTCTGTTGGTATTTGGTTTTGATTTACTTAATTTTATGAAGGGGTTGTTGGATATATATATATATATTTATGCATATATGGATACAGGACATCACCAACAGTAAACAACATGAAATACAAAAACAAATGAATTCAATATGCAAACAAGAGAAACAGATGGAAAACAGGACAAGTAACACAAAGAACAGCCCTTCATCAGTTGTTGCCTGTCTATCTACTCCTCATTTTGAGCATTGAACGACAATATGAGTCTTTGAAGACATTTGCTCCCATAACTTCCCAAATAAAATTTTGGATTCATGATGCAACTCTATACTGTTTTCTCCACCCATCTTTTTCTTCCATTCACTGTTTTCTATCTATCTATCTCTCTTCCCTCTTTCTCATTGCTCTCATGTAAGCATCGTCCATCTTTCTTTTCTTTCAGGACTGTCCTAAGGACTGGACGAATTCTGTCTCTCTCTTCTATCTTTTCTCTTTTCAAAGAAAATATTTCTCCAGCATTTGCTATTTTACCCTTGTTCTGGTGTAACGACCCTCCATGTTAGTTTTCTTTCAGTTTCCTTCTATGTCTCCACTGTCCAGTTTTTGTTCCCAACTTTGACCCCCCATAAATCCCAAATTTTATTTTGGTACTTATGGGAGCGACTGTCTTCGAAGATTCATATTGTCATTCAATGCTTGAAATGAGGAGCAGATAGACAGCCAACAACTGATGAAGGGTTGTTCTTTGTGTTACTTGTTCTGTTTTCCATTTGTTTCTCCCATTGTTTTTTGTATTTCATGTTGTTTACTGTTGGTGATGTCCTGTACCCATATATGCATATATATATATATATATATATATATCTCAAAATAAGCAACAGGATATCAAGAAGTGATGTAGTATGACCATTTCAAGTGACTCATAGAAAAAATGAGGAAAAGAATTAGAAATTTTTTTAAAGGCTTCAACTTATTACTTTTGAATATGGCATGAAGGTGGAAAATTTCTTAGACATTACCTCAAGATTATACTACCCCTATAGGAAACCAGGTGAAGTTCCAAGGTATGTGAACAAATCAAATCACCCCACTAATGTGTTAAAATCGGTAATCAAAAGTATTTCTAAAAGAATAATGAAATTATTAGCTAGTAAAGATATTTTTAATATCCATTCCCACCAGTATAACTTCACTTTGTCTAAGACAGGATACAACCATGGAATTACTTTTCTTAATCCAGAAAATATAACACCTATTAATAGTAGAAATAATGAGATTTTAAGTGAGAGGGGAAATAAAAGATTACTTTGTCAGGAAAACAGACCTACTGTGAAAGCATCCAACAAACCCATCAATTTAGATAAAAAGATAAGCAACAACAGGAAGTTAGATGCTATAACCAGTTAGAATATTAGTTTATATAATAGAGGTAGTGAGGCGACTGGGTGGATTATGCCACCCTCTAATGATAAGAAAAATACTGATAATATAGCCATACCTAATAATCAAGTTGCGATTTTGGGAGGCGTTGAAAGAGCATGTAGATTCTGCCCTTACATACATAAAAGGTTTGAAAATAATGAGAGAAACAAATAGAAAACAGAACAAGTAACACAAAGAACGACCCTTCAACTGTGCCATATCCACAAACATATATAAGAAAGTTATGGCAATTTTAGAAAAAAACTTCCTTGCTTCCCATAGATATAATAGAATATTTTCCCATAAGACTGTTAGAATCTCGTATTCTACCCTCCCCAATAAGGGTACCATCATAGCCAGGTTAAATAGAAAGAATATAAAATCAGCAAGAGGGGTTAATGATAATAATAACATTACTGTCAACACTAGCTTAAACCCCTACAATGAGAATATTAATGGTGATATAGGAATTAGAAACAACAGTACTAACGCATCTAATATGAACAATATAGACTAAGTCAGAGGTTTATACTAGCAAAGGGATTACTAACACAATGCCTGTTGATGCTGACATGAATCTGAATGACACTACAGTTAAAGGAAGTATAAATAATAACAGAAATAAAAATAACATACAAAATAGTAGTAGTAGGAATAATAATATTAGTGATAATAATAATAATAATAATAATAATAATAATAATAATAATAATAATAATAATAATAATAACAACAACAACAACACGAACTTCCAACCTGTTGTCTCTTGAGGTCTCTGGGTGAGACTTGGAGCCAACTTGTACAAATATAAAGCAAAAGTCAAACATAGAATAATAATAATAATAATAATAATAATAATAATAATAATAATAATAATAATATTAATAATAATAATAATAATAATAATAATAATAATAATAATAATAATAATAGGAATATCAATAATATTAATAGTAGTAATGCTCTTGGTTGCAATTGTAGAGATAAATCCTACTGTCCATTATTAGGCCGATGTCTAATCCAAAACGTAATTTTTAAATGTACAATCATAACTGAGGCTGGTAACTTTATATATTATAGGATGTTTGATAAATATGAAAAACGTATCAATAATCATTTTTCATCGTTTAGACTCAAACATAAAACCAATTGTACATCCTTATCTAGCAAGATTTGGGAACTGAAGGAAAGCTGGATCGAATTTAGACTTAAATGGGATATAATACAGAGAGCGCAGCTTTACAGAGATAGTTGATACAGGTGTGAGCTGTGATCTATGGAAACTTATGAGATTTTTAAGCATAGGGACAAGAACAACCTGATTAATAACAGATTAGACCTAAGGGTATCATGAGTGCATAGTGTCACCCATACATTTCAGTATTTTGCAAATTAGTGATTATAGGTGCCATACTTGAACTTTGATGGTGGAAATTAATTTTTGGTGTCATATCCGTTGTAAACTTGCCTTCTAGTATTATATATAATAAAACCATGGAATATTGAATTATATGGTGAATTAAATTGCATTGCATATGTTATAAGCTATATGTTATGGTGTGTGGTGTGCTATATGTAATTACTATCCCATGAAAACACTTGCCTAGTTAGTCTGACTTCATCATGTTTTTGGTGATTAAACTATTTTCTTCCTTTCTATGATGTTCTACCCTACTGATCATATTTGTAATGGCTTTTATGCAAGTAAGTTTCCTAATTACATACCTCCTAGAAACTATAAAATCATATATGTAAGAGCACCTGTAATATTGCAACTTATAGAATCTCTTTGGTCTGAATACCTCTAATTGCTCTCACTACGTCCATACCTACTTCCTACTCTTTTCGGGTTACCTTTATGTCTTCCCTACCACAAATTTTAATACCCCGTCTCTTTAAATATAGGTTATATGTATTTCTTATTATTTTCTATAAATTCTTATTTTGTTTTCTGACTTTGATATCCTTACCTATTAACCTTGTATCCCTTATAAGTTGTTACAGTTCTTAAATGGAGATTTTTTGGCTACTTAGGTCTATGTGAGATTGTTATACTATATCCATATAAACATATAAATATTTGTATATTAACCTCTTATCCCTTTTAAATTGTTATTTTTCTTGTTTGTAAATAGATACTTTTTAGTTATTTAAGTCTATGTGTGAAGGTTATACTATATCTATATTAATATTTGTGTATGTGTGCATGTGTGCGCATAGATAAATATGTGTGTATATCTGTTCACATCTTTATTTTTTCTGATTCTTGGCTTACAATTAATATATAGATCTGTGCAGGTGTAACGTAAAAAATACCATTTGAGCATGGCCATTGCCAGTACTACCTGACTGCCCCTCGTGCCGGTGACACATAAAAGCACCCACTACACTCTCGGAGTGGTTGGCATTAGGAAGGGCATCAAGCTGTAGAAACTCTGCCAGATCAAGATTGGAGCCTGGTGCAGCCATCTGGTTCACTAGTCCTCAGTCAAATTGTCCAACCCATGCTAGCATGGAAAGCAGACATTAAATGATGATGATGACGATGATGATGATGATAGCATGTTTATCTTTCCAGTATTCCATAAGCAAAAACCCTGAGCAGACTTTATCGAAGCCACCTAATAAGTAAAGAATTAAGTACATGAATAAATATTAAACTGATTCTATGTAATCTTTCCTTTTTGATGTTGATAATTAATATATACACACATTTAACCTATTTTGGTTATGATATCATTTTTGATAATCTTAAATATTATTTTTATACAGTATGTTGAGTATAAACAATCACTCATAGGACCCCATGATAAAATTTCCTCTGTATTAACATTGTAGGTTTTATTAGCCTCTTGCCCCTTTAACTGGTAGTTAACATCATGATTTAGAGTCTTCCCCTACTCAGCCTCCTTTTATAGTCACTCTATAACCAATTTACTACTCCTAATGTCTTGACAATATTTATGAGCATACCTAGCCATGAGCTGTCAAATCACTCTTGCCCTTCATTTTATACAAACACAGTCCTCTAGTCTTAGATTTGTAGTTGATAAAAAGACAAATAAATTAGAAATGAACCACAATACTTTACAAGCAATGACTGCAGTGGGCTTCATGCCTTTCTTGGAAGTGTAGTCTATTCTTAGCTACAATAGCGACAACATAGATTCCTACCGTCTTCTTGCTCTGTTAAAGTATTTGAGAAAAAATTATATTAATGTGTCCAGCTGATTAAAATTCTGTTTATTTGTGCAGCTGATGATAGCTCTGCATTTAAATTGATGTAATGATTGCATTGTTCAATTAAATGGAGCCACTTGAAACAGTCGTACCGCATCACTTCTTGATATCCTGTTGCTTATTTTGATTTCATTCACCTTACTTCGCGCTGTGCAGATAATACCACATTGACTTGGTACTTCAACTTAAGTACCTAATTCAACTGAATCTCAATTATTTATATATATCATCATCATCATCGTTTAACGTCCGCTTTCCATGCTAGCATGGGTTGGACGGTTCAACTGGGGTCTGGCAAGCCCGAAGGCTGCACCAGGCCAGTCAGATCTGGCAGTGTTTCTACAGCTGGATGCCCTTCCTAACGCCAACCACTCCGAGAGTGTAGTGGGTGATTTTATGTGCCACCGACACAGGTGCCAGACGAGGCTGGCAGACGGCCACGCTCGGATGGTGTTTTTTATGTGCCACCGACACAGGTGCCAGACGAGGCTGGCTGACGGCCACGCTCGGATGGTGTTTTCTTATGTGTCACCGACACAGGTGCCAGACGGGGCTGGCGGACGGCCACGCTCGGATGGTGTTTGTTATGTGCCCTCAGCATGGAGGCCAGTCGTTGCGGTACTGGCTACGATCACGTTCGGATGGTTTTCTTATGTGCCACCGGCACTGGTACCACAAGGATACAAATTCCAAATTCCATTATATATATCAAAAGGATGTGTTATAATACTATAGCACATATACAAAAACAGCCATTCCAAATTCCAAATTCCATATATATATCAAAAGGATGTGTTATAATACTATAGCACATATACAAAAACAGCCATACCAACAATCCAACGTACCTCCATCATCAGCTTCCCCACGTCTATCATTATGGTTTCAACACCAGGGCAGTACCATTCAGTCTGGCGGTGCCAACAGCACCAAAAGAAGTGCTGTTTGGGAACAAACATACCAAAGAAACCACAACTTTCAAACACATTTATCGGTAAATTAATTCAATAAGTAAATCTATAACCAACTCCTAAATTCCTAACTAAACAGTAACCAAACCTTTAAGTCATACATTTTATTCCCTACAGTCTTCCATAGTATAATATAAAAGTGAAAGCTTAATAACCACATTCATTCAATCTAAATACAGGCAGGATTAAGCACTTACTTTAAAATTAAACTACAACAAAGAAACACATAAATCTATGGACATCTGTATCGGTATTAATAGTAAACCTATACTAACTAAATTATATACTAAATAGCAACCAATCTTTAAGTCCATACAAATAATAATCCCACCAGTCTTCCATAGTTACTACTATAATAAATTCACTTTTCTCAGTTATATTTCAAGATATCTACTCATTTATGAAGGGCTACGATAGACTACCTTCCTGGTTTTTGCTTAATTATATTCAGATATGTATTTGCACAACTTATAAATGCTTTGATACTTTAAACAGCTTCTCAACCATCTTTTATTTTTATTTTCCTCAGCTCAACCAATGTATTTCCTTTAGCTGTCTTTGTTTAACCAGATTATGTCTTCTATGATAAGGATGTTGGATTTTAGGAATTAGATCTAGTCTGAGCACTTTCCTGTCTGTCTGTATTCTATGCCTTCTATTGTATTGTTACCCACTGTGTGTGTGTGTGTGTTTGTGCATGTGTGTGTGTGTGTGTATGTGTGTGTATGTGTGTGTGCGTGTGTGTGTGTTTATGTGTATTGGCCAATTAATGTAAAACTGTTTATATTTTAACTGAATCTAAAAACAAACATGAACTGTCTGAGAAAGCTGTTGAAATTCCCCGGCAAGACCGAGCCCCAGGCATGGAGGTCCTCTCTCAAGCTGGTCTGTCAAGCATTTACATGTTGCTGAGGAGAGTGCAAGTTAGAGGAGGAGGCTACCCTGTTCGAGTGCCTGACATGTGACTCCCCAAAAGACTGTTTTACAACGAACTGGCAGAAGGCAAGCATATGAAAGGTGGACAGAAAAAGCGCTTTAAGGACACACTTAAAGCCTCACTGAGGTGCTTTCAGGTCAACCCTGACATCTGGAAAATGCAAACACAGGTCAGCCCTGCCTGGTGTAGCTGCACAAACAGTGGTGCCATCTCCTGCAAACAAAATGGGAACACAGGAGCACAAAGAGAACGTGAGCTGCTGGAATTTGAACTCAGACCATGAAACCAGATAAAATGTCATTAAGCAGTCTGCCCCGTATGCTAATGATTGCACCAGCTTGCCACCTTAAACCGAAAGATGATATTGAGATATTACCAAGATGTTGAAAGCCAAATTCGTGAAGTTAAAATATACTGAAACATTGTGTGATGTTAATAATGATGGTAAAATAAACATGAAAATATAAATCATCCAACTGCCATCTAACTGTTTCTTATCGTGTTTAATGGGTAATAAATTTAGTTTGAATGTCACAGATGGCAAAGTCATTAAGTTATCATCTGAGCCAGGAAGGGCCAATGAATTATATCTGACCACCTTCACCGTTGCTGCACTCACAGCTGAAAGTAACGCAAGGGATGCACAACTGGTGTTGTTGCTTGCAGTTTGAGCCAATTATGTAGACACATACTAGACAGTTCCACCTAGACTTACAGCAATGTAATAACATGTTGAAGTTTAACGACCTTTCATTAATTGAGCTCTTTTTTATTTTTTGGTGTTTATTCATCAATTTTCTCTCTAAAAATCTTAATTGAACAATAAATTTATAATCTTCATAATACAGTTTCATTCAAAACAATTTCAATTGTGTCTCCAATTTCCTTCCATAGTTAATTTCCTTCCAAAGATATTTATGTGCTGTGGCATGTAAAAGGGCACCATTCAAGCGTGATCATTACCAACGTCGCCTTACTGGCACCTGTGCTGGTGGCATGTGTAAAAAGACTCGAGTGAGGTCATTGCCAGTACTGCCTGACTGGCTCCCGTGCCGGTGGCATGTAAAAAGCACCCACTACACTCTTGGAGTGGTTGGCATTAGGAAGGACATCAAGCTGTAGAAACTCTGCCAGATCAAGATTGGAGCCTGGTGCAGCCATCTGGTTCACCAGCCCTCAGTCAAATTGTCCAACCCATGCTAGCATGGAAAGCAGACGTTAAACAGTGACAACGATGATGATGATGATTTTCCTTCCTCCTTCTTCATCAATGAGAACACAGAATCCAGTTTCCATCCACACCATTCTTGTTTGTTGAACAAGCTTAACAGATTTGAAACCACCTCAGTTTTTAACTTGCAGTGTTGAAATCAAACTTCTTTAAGTGACTAGATGGCTCTTTAAAAGAAAGTATAGGCTACAGTTGTGGAATAGAGGAGCTGAACTCCAAAATCTACAAGGAGAAATCTATAATTTGCTCTTAATTGCCATTGTAATTAGGTGTGGAGCATGAGAGACAGTACTTTTGGTAGGAGATTTTGCAATTCTTTACAAGACAGCTCACCAGTAGTCATCGGTTCCTGCCAGGCACCCAGCTCTCATCTTTGGCTCTAAGAAATATCTACATGTGGAATCGATCTATCGTTTACTTGTTTCAGTCACTGGACTGTAGCATGCTGCAATACCACCTTGATGGGTCTTAGTTGAACACATTGCCCCTAGTGCTTATTTTTGAGTTTAGTACTTATTTTATTGGTCTCTTTTGTTAAACTGCTAAGTTACAAGGATGTAAACAACTAAACACTGTTTGTCAAGTGATGGGTGGGGGAAAGCACAGGCACACACACACAAACACACACACATTTTTAATCACACTGGCTACTGGTAAAAAATTAATATTTAACTTTTACCTTATATTTAAAATATATATATTGAAAAAGTTCGTTATAGGTATAAAGATACCATAAACAATTATAAAAATGGAGAAAAGATGTTAAAAACTCAAAATTGGATTTAATACATACGAATATACATGACAGAATTCCACACATTCTCTGTCAGTCAAATCCCCTCAGAAAGCATTGGTCGGCCCAGGAGTATAGTAGAAGATACTTACCCAAGGTAGGTATTGAACCCAAACCATGAATCTGGAAAGTAAGCTTCTCAACAATACAGCCATGCCCACCTCTATATAAATAGCAAATGTCATCTCTGTTTACTTGAATCCTTGTCGGTTTGTCTTGTTAGCAGATGAATGTTTGTTTCGCTTTGTTTTGCTTGTCTCATATTTCATTTCCAGAGAATATATTTTGTGTGCATTAATCACATAGGCTACACGGAACAGACATCACAGGACTTGAGTCTATGTCCAAGCAAGACGAATAGGAAGCAGTGCCAAGGGCAAAGGTGTGGCTGTGAGGTAAGAAGTTTGCTTGCCAACCACATGGCTCCAGGTTCAGTCCCACTGCATGGAACCTTGGGCAAGTGTCTTCTACTAGAGCATCAGGTCAACCAAAGCTTTGTGAGTGGATTTAGTAGACAGACACTGAAAGAAGCTCATCATGTGTGTGTGTGTGTTTGTCCACCACCACCACTTGACAATCAGTGGTGGTGTGTTTACATCCCCATAACTTAGCAGTTCAGCTCCAGTATGGTCGCAGTCTAATGACTGAAACAAGCTAAAGAATAACAGATAAAGGTTTAAAAGTACCCGGCCCATTTAAAAGTACCCTTCAATCCTTGGGCAATCTGCTGTGCTTGAGAAGACCTGTTGATTCAAGTAAAATTGTTGTCATGGCTGATGCCAGTGCCGCCTGACAACATATTGGTAGCACATAAAAAAAAACATTCAAGTGTGAACTATGTTAGCCCACCTGACTGGCTCCCATGCTGGTGACACATAAACAGCATCATTTGAGCATGGCCAATGCCAGTGCTGTCTGATTGGCTCTCATGCTGGTGGCACATAAAAAACACCCACTACAATTTTATAGTAGTTGTTGGCATTAGGAAGGGCATCCAGCTGCAGAAACCTTGCCAGATCAGATTGGAACTTGGTGCAACCTCCCAGTTTGCCAGTCCTCAGTCAAACCGTCCAACACATGCCAGCATGGAAAGCGGACGTTAAACGATGATGATGATGACTTCTTTCGTCTTTTCTTTCAATTCACTGAAATACAACGATTACACAGCAGTTTTCCTTTCCTTTACACAGTTTTTTTGTATTTTTATTGAACTTTGCAAGACCTTTTGAGCTGCAGATGTTGGGTAATAAGGCAGACATAAGGCAACCCTCCACTTTCATAGGTGGTTGGGCTGATCTTGTAGCCCCATCCAGCCAAAAGAACTTTTGACCATCCCATTTGCATTCTCATGTGGTTGGGTATCTTCCACTAGATCCATACTGCTTCTGATCCAAGATAGAAGTTTACAGCAGGGATATGCCCATGTTAATTGGAGTAGGGTCGTCCTCAAGCTTTTCCATCTGGAGCTGGTGTCTGGTTTCTTCCTAAGAAGTTGTTAAGGGCTGGATATATTTGAAAGAGCTTCATCACTTTAGTCGTTAGGCTGGGAGGAGGTTGACATCCATGAAGAAGATGGCATTTATCACTAACAGTCATTGTCATTTTGACTCAACTGGCCACTTCAGACAGGAAGTTTTAGATGATAGTCGCACCTGTGATACAGATACAGGTGATGGTTGAGGTGTAGAAGGATAGACAAAGAGGAAGGCATAGACCAGGAGCTAATAAAATGAAATAAAATCATAAGGTAATAAAAGAACTGATAATAAGCAGTCTTAATTATTAAAATAGAGGAAGATCAGAAATTTCATGATGGTGGGGAAAAGATACTTGGCTGCGTTTAGAAGTATTGAATGTAACAAGTCATTTGTAGTAGTAGTAGTAGTAGTGGTGGTGGTGGTGGTAGTAGTAGTAGTAGTAGGGTGGGAGAGAGGCAGCAGCAGTGTTAAAGTATTCCTGACATTTCTCAACCATCTGCTTTCTCCCTTTCATGCTTCCTCTGTATGTGTGTGTGTGTGTGTGTGCGCGCACAAATGCCCACATTGGTTACAGCCGACACTAAAGTTGCATTAAAAGTCAACAGCTCCCTCCAACACAATTCATCACTTTCCTTTTGTCTATGTTTTCCTCATTCCATACCATTTTTTTAAGCATCGATGTTCTTTTCTTTTCCTCTTCTTTTCCCTCTTTACTGATAACAGATCTCAAGTTTCACATCTAATGCATAGCAAACAATCAATAAAATTCACAGGAATTCATGATGTGGATATTCCACATAGTGATAACAACAAAGTAAGATGAGCAAATAACAGCCCAACACTGCTTCTACATCAGGGGTGGAGAAGATCCTACATTCTTGAGCAATATTTTGCCCACGGTCACATCTGAATTTTCTTGCTAGCAAAAACTCTACAAAAATAATTTGTAAGAAAAAGACTAAAAAACATGTTTAATTCTTAAGACTAAAACAGTAATTTAATGTAATTTACATCCTTTTTGACTTGATTCAGTTACTGGACTGCAGCCATACTGGAGCAACATCCTTGCAAAGAGTAGATATCATCATCATCATTGTTTAATGTCCGTTTTTCATGCTAGCATGGGTTAAAAAGTTTGACAGAGGTCTGGAAAGCCAGCGGCTGCACCAGCGTCCAAACTGATCTGGCAATGTTTCTACAGCTGGATGCCCTTCCTGACGCCAACCACTCCGAGAGTGTAGTGGGTGCTTTTATGTGCCACTGGCACAGGGAGCCAGTCAGGCAGCCCTAACACCGATCACATTCAGAATAGTGCTTTTTACGTGCCACTGGCATGGAAGCTAGTGAGGGGGCATGGCCACAGCTACAATTCTGGTTTTACTTGACTCAACAGGTCTTCTCAATCACAGCATATCTCCAAAAGTCTCAGTCTCCTGTTATTGCCTCTGTGAAGTCCAACGTTTGAAGGTCATGCTTCACCACCTCATCCCATGTCTTCTTGGGTCTACCTCTTCTACAGGTTCCTTCCACAGTTAGGGAGTGACACTTCCACACACAGCTGTCTTCATTCATACGCAACACATGACTATACCAGAGCAGTCATCTCTCTTGCACACCACATCTGATGCATCTTATTTCCAACTTTTCTCTCAGGGCACTTACACTCTGTCATGTAAGCACACTGACATTACACAAGGGAAGAGCATCCTTATTTTCTGCCTTCTTGTCTACTCCTCAGCAGTGAAACATGGGCCATAACTGCTGAGGGCAGAAAGGCAAAAAATAAGGATGCTTTCCCTCTAGATAAAATCACAACAGAGTATCCAGCTGTAGAAACTTTGCCAGATCAGATTGGAGACTGTTGCAACCTCCAAGCTTCCCAGACCCCAGTCAAACTGTCCAACCCATGCCAGCATGGAAAACGGATGTTAAACGATGATGATGATGATGATGATGACATATACATATTCTTTTACTTGTTTCAGTCATTTGACTGAGGCCATGCTAGAGCACTGCCTTTAGTCAAGCAAATTGACCCCAGGACTTATTCTTTGTAAGCTAAATACTTATTCTATCAGACACTTTTGACGAACCACTAAGTTACGGGGACATAACCACACCAACACCAGTTGTCAAATTATGGTGGGGGGGGGACACAGACACACAAATACATACATATATATATATATATATATATATGATGGGCTTCTTTCAGTTTCTGTCTGCCAACTTTCACTCACAAGGCTTTGATCAACCTGAGACTAGAGCAGAAGACACTTTCCCAAGGTGCCACGTATTGGGACTGAACCCAGGACCATATGGTTGGGGAGCAAGCTTCTTATCACACAGCCACTTCTATATATGGCTCCCGTGCCGGTGGCACACAAAAAGCACTATTCAAACGTGATTGATACCAGACCCACATGACTGGCTCCTGTGTCAGTAGCATGTAAAAAGAATCCACTACATTCTCAGAGTGGTTGGCGTTAGGAAGGGCATCCAGCTGTAGAAACATTGCCAGATCACATTTGAGCTTGGTGCAGCTGCTGGCTTTCCAGACCTCAGTGAAACCGTCCAACCCATACCAGCATGGAAAACGGATGTTAAACGATGATGATGATATATGTATATGTATGTATGTATGATACGCTTTCTTCAGTTTCTGTGAACCAAATTCACTCACAAGGTATTGGTCAGCCTGGAACTATTCTAGAAGACACTCCTCCAAGGTGCCGTGCATGGTAGGACTGAACCAAAAACCATGTCGTTGCTAAGCAAACTACATAACCACACAGCCATAGGGATTCTCTCAGAAAAGGGGTCCTATCTCTTATAGATTATCAGGTTCTAGCAATTGTTTTCTGATGCTAAAAAAGGGTTCTCAATGAATCTATGCAGTTGCAAGGTTTGCTAGAAATAACAGCCAACACATCTGACAATGTAGTCCAGAGTGATGTTTCTCATAGGGGAAGGGCATGGGAGGATCGAAAAGAAGAACAACAGACAAATTACCTTGATTAATAAAACTAAATGAGTTTTAAACTTTGGAAATTTTTCCAACACCATGGCAAAGCAAGAAGAATTGTACGAAGATGAACTCCATTTTGTTTTCTTGTTAACAAAAATACAGGAGGGGGGGAATTGCACGATTATTTTGTGGCAGGGGTGGGGATAGGGTGGGATTTGTCTGTTTGAGAATCCTTTGGTTCCAGAGGACGTTGAGATTGAAAGAGAAGTAATAAATAAACTGGATGGTCATGGGTGGTTTGAATATTGTTGATCCTAGTTCAACTCAACCAGGATTATCCTGGGAGTAAACAACAACAGCTTTCACCACTCTCCCTCAATCACCACCACCACCACCACCACCCCACCACTGCCGTCGTTGTCATCACAAGTTATATCTTTTGCAGAATAAGAAGAAAAGAAAAAGTGATTTGACAGGAACATTAATTTTGTTAGAAGATATATTTCCTGTGAAATTTCCTGTGTAAAAATGATAAACGAGAAAAGCCAGTTTATTGTTACAACGCAAGATGATTAATAAAATTTTCATAAAGGACAAAATAAGAAATGCCATTCTGTAGCAACATCAGAGATGACACGGCATTTAAGAAAGAAAGAAAGAAAGAAAAAAAGGAAAGCAAAAAGACACATCAATCTTTCAGATCCTGAAACTTTATTTTAATTCCATAATCCTTAGTTAAATGATGAGATCAAATTGCATGTGTGCAAGGCTCGGAAACAGAGTTAAACCAGGGATAATATCACTTATTTTAGCAAGCAAACAGATTTTAAGAAGAAAATATTTATTGAAAGTTTAAATTTGATCAAGGAAAGCAGAGGGGGATAACTTCCAAAGCCTGAAACAGTGAGGGGAAGACATCATTAAAACCAGGATTATTATTATTATATTATTATTATTATTATTATTATTATCATTATAATTATTATGCCCTGATGAAGTACCAGGCAGTGGCTCTCATGGCTTCTGATCTTAACTGATTGGAAGTGTTATCATGTACATTGTTTTGTCTTGGTATAAAAGATGGGCTACAGCAAATATTCTGCTCAATACCACAGATTTGCTTGTCAGTTGTTTGACCTTAACCAGTTGAGCATGTCCCTTAGTGGCTGACGATATGTGCATCTCTGATCACGAGCAGAAGTAGTGGGGGAGCATCATAGCCATGTGTTGAGAGGGATTCTTTGGGGTTTGAATAGTTCACCTCTGGAAACATGGGTGGTTCTTTCAACATCCTTAAACAACCCTTATTCAGGGACCGTTTGAGCGGGATGGGCTACTCAACCTGAAGAAAATTCTAACTGGGCCCCACCTGCAAGGTCATGTGCTGTTTATCTTGATATGAGATCACCATGTCGCGCACATATGGTTGTGATGCATGTGCCTGGTGTACCTTTATCAGACGGGTAGTCATGATGGGTATATTGGGCTTCGTATATTTTACCCCAGTGTCACTTTGATGGCATGAACTGCTCTCTCACTCAATAATAATAATAATAATAATAATAATCATAATTATAATGTATGCCGCTAGCCCAGAAATAACATAAGAGTTGCCATGACAATAGAGCCTGGCTTGTCCATTGGACACTTTGCAACAAGTATGGACTTTACAGAGCCAAAAATTGGTATGACCACAAACCTGAAGGCACCATCGAAAATAGAAATGCAAAGATCCTATGGGATTTTATGATTCAGTGCGACCATGAGATAGAGAATAGGAAGCTAGGCATAGTGTTAATTGAGAAAGAAAACAAACTATGCTGGATCATAGATATAGCATGCCCAGCTGACAACAAGGTATACGATAAGGAAGAAAGAAAAGTCGTGAGATATGACGGGTTAGCTTGGGAAGTTAAGTAGTTATGTTTGATGGTAAAGGTAGCAGTAGTACCAATAATGGTCAGAGCCTTGGGAACAGTGAACAAAAATCTCGAGAAGCACGTGGAACAAATAGGGGCTGCAATAAGGGTGGAGCACATGTGTGTGTGTGTGTGTGTGTGTGTGTGTGTGTGTGTGTGTGTGTGTGTGTGAGTGTGAGAGTGAGTGTGTGTGTGAGTGTGAGAGTGAGTGTGTGTGTGAGTGTGTTTGTGTGTGTCGCCTGTTGCTTGACAAACAGTGTTGATTCACTTGAATCCCCATAACTCAGTGGTTTAGCACCAGACTTAGTGAGAACAACAAGTAATGGGGTCAGATTCATCAACTGACCCCTTCCAGGTGCTGCCCATGCATGGCCACAGTCCAATGACAGAACAAGCAAAAGGATGTACAAACTGCTTTGTGTGTATCAATATATATGTATCTGTATATATTGCAATATATTGTTTAATAATAATAATAATAATAATATAATAATGAAATTATTGTGTATAGTGCTCAGGTGCACTACAACTCATCAAAGGTGCAAATGCCAGGAAAGTGATCAGTATATGAGCCATGATATACACGTGTGCATGCATATGGAGGGAGCAATATCAGGTGTAGTGTTGGCGAATTTCAGGAAGCATGGAGGTTTTAAAGGATGCAATGTCTCAGCAACTAACAACTGATGCAGGTTGTTTGTTCCATGCTTCGAGAGGCTGTGTGGTAAGCAGCTTGCTTACAAACCACATGGTTCCGGGTTCAGTCTCACTGCATGGCACCTTGGGCAGGTGTCTTCCATTATAGCCCTTCAGCAAATGTCTTCTACTATAGCCTTGGGCCGACCAAAGACTTGTGAGTGTATCTGGTAGACGGAAACTGAAAGATGCCCGTCATATATATGTATACACACATATACATACACACACACATATATCTATCTATATATATATATATCAATAAATATATATATATATATATATATATATATATGTGTGTGTATGTATATGTTTGTGTGTCTCTGTTTGTCCCCCCAACATAGCTTGACAACTGATGCTGGTGCGTTTATGTCCCTGTAATCCAGCAGTTCAGCAAAAGGGACCGATAGAATAAGTACTAGGCTTATAAAGAATAAGTCCTGGGGTTGATTTGCTCGACTAAAGGCGGTGCTCCAGCATGGCCACAGTCACATGACTGAAACAAGAGTAAAAGAGAAAAACTCATGGGAGCCGTATTGTTTTCTGACATTGTAGGCATATCCCACATGTGTTAGACACATGGAGCTCAAAAAGGTGTTCAAGGTGGTTGTTGGCACGATGGTTAATAATTTTGTGAGTGTTTACCAAGTCAGTTGCCAGACATTGGAACTTCAATGTATCTATGCCCAGCGAAACAGGATGTTCAAAGTATGGCAGATGCCTGATGGAAGGTATTTGCTTGGTTGCATGTCTCTGAACAGTTTCCAGGAGGTCAATGTTCTGAGCCAGGTAGAGGCTACAGACTGGTGATGCAAATTCCAAGTGTGGCAACACCATAACCACATACAGCCTTAAATAGATATCTGGAGAGTGGCTGACAAAGGTCTTGCTGAGTGATGCCAAGACACCCTTGGCCTTCTTGACAATTTTAGAGATGTGCTTTGTCCAGCACAAATCGCTGCTGACAGTAATGCCCAGGTCATGTTCACAAGAAGACTTCTTGATATTAATGTTGTAGGGAGAGTATGTGGACAGTGTTTTTCCTCCCAAAATGCATGTGCCCTGTTCTTTTAATAAGACAGTAATGTGTGATTTGAGGAATATTCGGTTGCTATTTCTAACAGGCTGAGAAACTGCATACAGGTACAGAATCCATCTTTACCTTGTGTCATGTTGTTCAGTTGGGTGGTTGGCTGTGTTTGACGTTCTGTGAAGGTGATGCTTCAGAAAGGAGTCTGTGTGTGTTGTGTGTGTATATGTCTGTGTTGTGTGTGTGTTGTTGTATGTGTTGTTGTGTGTTATTGTGTGTATGTGTGTAAGTGTATATGTATGTGTGTAAGTTTATGTGTGAGTGTATGTGTATATGTGAGCCTTTGTGTGTCTGTATGTATCTGTATATATATATGTGCATGTCTGTGAATGTATGTGCATATGTATGTGTACATATGTCTGTGTGTAAAAGTGTATATGTATGTGTTTATGAGCATGTGTGGTCATACGTGTACAGTGTATATGTGTATCTGTGTGTGAAGTTGTGTATGTATATATGTATGTATATGTGTATTTGTGAGTGTATATGTATATATGCTCTGTGTGTGTGTGAGCCTATGTATGTGAATAAGAGTGTGTTTGGAATGTTTTTGTATGTAAAAGTGTGTGTATGTGTTTTAAGAGCATGTGTGCATATATGTGTACAGTGTATATACATGTGGTTCATATGTGTGCATGTATTTGTGTTATCACTTGTATGTGTATTTGCGGATGTATGTATGTATATGTGAGAGTATATATACATACATACATAAAAATATATATATACATGTGTGCATATGAGCGAGTTTGTGTGTATGTGTGAGTGTGTGTGTGTGTGTGTGTGCATGTGTGTGTGTTTGGAGTGTATTTATTGTGGTGGTTGGTTGTATTTCATGCTCAATGATGTTGATGGGAGTCGAGAGAGATAGCATACGCGTATGTGTGAGCCTCTTTGTTAGTGTGTATATGCGTGTAGTATGTTTAATGCATTTATTAGGTGTTCATTAATCTATATGGAAGGATAAGAGACCACGTATGTGTGTATATATGTATGTGCTATACTGCTATACATATATGCACATGTGTATATATGTATGTCTCTGTATATGTGTGTGTGGTTGGTTGAGTGTATTTGATGTTCTCTGATGTTCATAGCAAGAAGAGAAATAATGTGTGTGTGTGTGTGTTGTGTATGAGTACAGGTACATGTGTGTGTGTGTGTGTGTGTTTGTGTACTCATTGTTCAGTGTATTTGATCTTCTCTGATGCTTACAGATAGAAGAGAGACAATGTGTGTGTGTGTGTGTGTGTGTGTGTGTGTGTGTGTGTGTGTGTGTGCATGGTATGTTAAGTATGATGGTTGGGTGTATTTGATGTCCTCTGAAGTTGATGGGGAAAAACAAGCTGTGTGTGAGTGTATGTGCATGTGTGTGTGTGTGTGTGTGTGTGTGTGGTGTGTGTGTGTGTTTAGTGCAATGGTTGTTTCTGTATTCGATACTCTCTAGTGTTTTATGGTAAGAACAAACACAGTGTAATTGTGGATGAGCTTAAGAAGAAAAACAAGAAATACACTTTGCAGACCAAATATTTATATTTTCAATCAATTTTAAAGCCCCGTTGTTGCTTCAAGAGAGAGATAGGGTTGATCTTACAACCTACAGGGGCAAAATATTTTGATGGCATAAAAGAAAGATGGAGATATTCGACATGCACCAATTTCAGCAGTACCTATTTCGGAAAATCGTGGTACATGGCCTAGTGGTTAGGGTGTTGGCTCCATGACCACAAGATTGTGGTTTCAATTCCTGGACCGGGCAAGGTATTATGTTCTTAAGCAAAATACTTCATTTCACATTGCTCCAGTCCACTCAGCTGGTGAAAATGTGTAATCATGTAAAGGACTAGCATGCCATCCAGGGGGCAATATATACGCCAGAGAAACCGGGAAACTGGCTCTGTGCTCCTTATGGAGTGATGTGGACTGACCATATTTAAGAAAAGATGGTTTTTGTGCATTAAAGCATGTAATATAAGCCTAAATTCACCAATTGGACCCAGGTTGGTTGAGACATTTGGTGGGGAAAAAGAGTGTCTAAAAGGCATCATTTGAGTGTGGTCGTTGCCAGTGCCGCCTGACTGGCCCACGTGCCAGTAGCATGTAAAAAGCACCATTCAAGCATGGTTGATGCCAGTACTGTCTGACTGGCCCTCGTGCCGTTAGCATGTAAAAAGCACCCACTACACACTCGAAGTGGTTGGCGTTAGGAAGGGCATCCAGCAGTAGAAACCTTACCAGATCAGATTGGAGCCTGGTGCAGCCTCCTGGCTTGCCAGTCCTCAGTCAAACCATCCAACCCATGCCAGCAAGGAAAGCGGATATTAAATGGCGATGATGATGGTGAATTTTGTATTCTAGTGGTAAACCCTTTATATCTTACACCTTTTCTCTCTTCTAACATCAACAATTGTTCGAAACGTATGACTTCTTTTCTTCCTCCAAACATAAAACATGTTTCATTACTTTGTATAACTTCTAGCTGGTGCACATTCTTTTGTTCCTACAGTTTTATGTGGGCAGATGAAAAAATAAAAATTTGTAGAGAGAAGGAAATAAGGAAGGGAAGAGGAATTTTAAAGGAGAGAGAGAGAAAGAGATCATGTCGGAAAGAAAACTTATTTCTTTACTACCCACAAGGGGCTAAACATAGAGGAGACAAACAAGGACAGACAGACGGATTAAGTAAATTATATCGACCCCAGTGCGTAACTGGTACTTGACTCCGAAAGGATGAAAGGCAAAGTCGACCTCGGCGGAATTTGAACTCAGAACGTAACGGCAGACGAAATACCCCTAAGCATTTCGCCTGGCGTGCTAACGATTCTACCAGCTCGCCACCGGAAAGAAAACCTTTGAAGGAAGAGATGGTAAAGACATTTATTTTGCTAACCAAATCTATGTAGAAGATACAAATGAAAACGTGTATCTATTTGCTAGCAATGGAAGGTTTATAACATCAAATAATAACACTTTTATATGTCCACAAAGCCAGAATCTAAGAACAAAGCTGTTACTCAGTTGGGAATAAGCTTAAAGCCAACCCCTCTTGTATAATCAACTGTGCTCTACTGTAATACAAACCTTATCTGTCACACTTAGAACTACATATAAGCTTGAATGAGCATTCACAATGGCTAAAACCCAACTATTTATGCACAGTATTATGTGTAACCAACTTAATTGAAACCATTTGTTGACACTCAATAAAGCTTCCAGCACAAACCACTGTCTCTGACCTCTAATCCAATACGAATATATTCCCTCTACTCCTACACAAATCTGTGACCTCTACTCTTATACAAATCTAAACAGTTAATTGCAACAGCAGCAGCAGTGGAGGCGTTATGGCCCAATGGTTAGGGCAGCGGACTCGCGGTCAGAGGATCGCGGTTTCAATTCCCAGACTGGGCGTTGTGTGTGTTTATTGAGCGAAAACACCTAAAGTTCCACGAGGTTCCGGCAGGGGTGGGTGGCGACCCCTGTTGTACTCTTTTGCCCCAACTTTCTTTCACTCTTTCTTCCTGTTTCTTGTCCCCGACTTCCTACGCAACCACTGAGCCTGGATGTGCATTCATCCATCCGTCGATGCTCTCGGTGTCGGGGGTTGACCTGCTTTCTCTTCTGCGGGTCTTACGAATAGCAAAGGACCACGTTTCAGACTTCTCCCACTACTGGGACGAAGACCGCTTCGCTCAACATCAACATCAGGATCAGCAGCAACTTTGAAAAACAGAGTAAACATCTTCAGAGTTATCTTCCTTGTTTACTCAGCCAAACAGCAATGTTAACTGACCTCTCAGGTATTTTTTCCTAATCACCAAACTCTTTTACTCTTTACTTGTTTCAGTCATTTGACTGTGGCCATGCTGGAGCACCGCCTTTAGTCGAGCAAATCGACCCCAGGACTTATTCTTTTTTAAGCCTAGTACTTATTCTATCAGTCTCTTTTGCTGAACCGCTAAGTTACGGGAACGTAAACACACCAGCATCGGTTGTCAAGCAATGTTGGGGCGACAAACACAGATACACAAACATATACACACACATACACATATATATATATATACATATATACGACGGGCTTCTTTCAATTTCCGTCTATCAAATCTACTCACAAGGCTTTGGTCGGCCCGAGGCTATAGTAGAAGACACTTGACCAAGGTGCCATGCAGTGGGACTGAACCCGGAACCATGTGGATGGTAAGCAAGCTACTTACTACACAGGCACTCCTGCGCCTACATATATTTAAATTTTAAATTTCATTTTCAATCAAGCTTAGAAATAGTGAAATAATTTGGGTGAAAGATGGCTGACCAGTATTGAATGACTTGGCTTATTTTATTTAATTGTTAAGTCATTCAAATTTTATTTTAACTGCAATATTCTAAGCTCTTTTCTTTTATTTTAGACTTCTTGTTCTGTATTTTTCCAGGTTTATTAAATAGTTGAGAGTTTTGCTATCTCTTGCTCGCATTTTTCGTTCTAGTCCACCTTTTTTTTTTTACAGCTGATGCAAAAAAATTAATAATTTTTATTCTAATAATAAATTTAGCTTAATTTTTCATATTATTTTATTTCTTATTGATCAATAATTGATGCCTATTCATTTTGGCTAGAAATTCTAAATTGAATAGCATTTTCATTATATTGAGTATTATGAAATCTATTTAGAATTAATTATTTAATTAATATTTATCAGGAACAAAATTTTTTAAGAGAGCAATAATAAAAAAATATAAAGCACTAATTACGAGCAATGAGGAATTAAATGAATTGGGAGAGAAGGTCGACTAAAAAACAAAACGATTCTAGACTGGATTTTTTGTTTGCCTTGTAATTGACAAGTTGTCATTTGAGTATCTTTGTAATTGCAATACATATTTACAACTGTCAATTATTGAAAGCTGGATAACTTTTTTTCTCTTTAATATATTTTTATGGGATTAGCAAGAAAAGATACATCTGGTGGAGATCTTTCATTTGAACACAAATAAAGTATTGTTTGCTTTTCAGATAGTTGAGATATTTGGAGTTAAAGTCAATCTTAGGGTTTACTTACCAATTCTTTGGCTACTTAAAGCTGCATAAGTAAACTCACCATGTGTTCAACGGTAGTATTTATAGTTTGCCCACACAGTAAAAAACATGCCAAAATCATATGGCCTATACTTTAAACAGTCATCATCATCATCATCATCATCGTTTAATGTCCGCTTTCCTTGCTAGCATGGGTTGGACGGTTTTGACTGAGGGCTGGCGAACCAGATGGCTGCACCAGGCTCCAATCTTTATCTGGCAGAGTTTCCACAGCTGGATGCCCTTCCTAACGCCAACCACTCCAAGAGTGTAGTGGGTGCTTTTTACATGCCACCATGTCATGTGACCACAAATAATTATCTTTTCCATCTTTGCTTGCAAAACCAGAGCTCCATATTCAAATTTGTGTCTTTTATACAGCAATCCTTTTATGAATGTTACTCTGTATCACATCCCATTTGTTTTTTGGTTTTTGTGTTTTTTGTAATATACTTGCCTTTATTTTCTTAATTTCCCAGATCAGCTGAAATTTACTTCCTGACCGTCAGCTGTTGTCACTGTTCTGCAAGGACACTTGCTCTTTTAGTTTCCCATTTTATTTCATTAAAAGATCTATTTTCTGCTTCAAGGATTTTCCTATCGCTTTCCTGCAACTGCTGTTCATGCTTTGCTTTGACTTCATGGAAAGATTTAGCCACCCCTACAAAGTTTTCACAAACATTTTGCAATTCCAACTCAACATTTCTTTTATCTTACAGACCTCTTTCCCTTTTAACTTCTCTTCCAGAACATTCCATTTCTTTATGCTGCACTGGCACCATCCTCTGAGCCAGTTGCTCAGTTGGGTGATGATCTCCTCTGTCAATATGGTGCTTTACACTATAGTGGAGCAGTCGTTCCGATTTCGGTGGGATCACTGTCGTCCGTAATGCTTTTGTTTCACCACCAGCAATAGTCTGCTTTACCACCTTGACAGGGACTAATCTTGCTTTTACCAAAAGTTTCAAGGAAAAGTCCAGTTGACACTCCCACAGACGTCATGTAGTCCAAACCTAAGAGACAAGGATACTCCATCTCCACCACATAGCCTGGAAGCATGATCTTTAGGCCTGCAACCCCAATCAAGACATCAACCACGGGCATATGGTGTAGTGGTTAAGAGTGTGGGCTACTAACCCCAAGATTCCAAGTTCGATTCCACAACCGAATCAATGACAAGGTGACACTTCTGGCCATCAATTTTTATCATCCACTTGTATGCTGTCAGTTACAGTCCTTTTGCACCTTGTTGGCGTTGGGGCTTCTTTGGAATATTCAGCTAGCAGTTGCTCCTTAACACCAACCTCTTCTAGTTTTTCGACTCTCCTTTGTTTTTCATTACCTTCTTACTATTTTTCTTTCATGTAGGTCAGTCAAAACTGAGATGTCCCTTTTCACTCTCTGCTAAGTATGGACTTTTTCCTCCCATCCTGCCTTTGCTCTCTCTTCAGGCTGTAACAATCTGGCGTCTTCTGTCCTGGCCTCTCTCAGTGCCAACAATTTATTCCAACCATCTCTTGTTCTTTCTTCTTCAAACAGCTTTCTCTTTTATGTTCAACCTTCTTGCTCTGCCAACAACTTCTATTAAACCTTCCTGCTTCATGTACTTGCCCCTTCTTTGCTTTGAATCTGGAACTGTAGTCCAAATGAAATCTTCTTCTGCCAGTTCTTACACATGACTCAAATTCCAGAGCTCTAGCCAATGCCTCTTGCATAGTATTCAACTGTGCTTGTTTCACCTGAACTTTGAGCTCTGCCCTGCCCAAAGCATAGATAATCTGCTCTTTCAGAAGAACCAAAAGTTTCTGGACAAGCCGTAGTAGTGATTCTCCTATGACCCTTATGTGGGTCTGAAATTATACCCTGTACACTTCTCTCAGACACATAGTGCCATATCTTCTCTCTAATACTTCAACTAATGAAGAATAACAGCTTCTCTCCTCCACAGACAACTGGCTCAGTGCCTTTAGCGCAGTGCCCTTTAGACTAGCAGCAAGCTGAACTGCTCTTTGCCCATCCTCCCATCCATTCTGGTCAGCCAATAGCTCAAACTGGACATGGTGGGCCACTTTGCTATCAAATTCTTGTGGATGCTTCTTAATGGCAACTCTACTGCAGCCTTGCACATTTTTTGCACCAAATGTTTGCCTGCTTAGAGCTGCATAATTGTTTTCAGTATAATATTTTTTAATGAGGTCTTCACCAAAACATTCTACTCTTTGAGTTGTTTTAAATAGTCATAATTAAAGAACAGTTTTTCTTTTAAATAACAGAGAAATTACAAGTCAAAGCAAATATTAGGCCCTCACATCTTTGCCTCTACATTGTCTATCATAATTTTTTCCCACTTTTTATACTTGCTACTGTTTTTTTTCTTGCTCAGAGATTAAATATAGCTTATTTCTCCTTTTTAGAGATCACCGACAGTTTGTTACTGGAAGAAGCATATAGTATTTTGTAAGTGGAATGAGTTTTCATCACTAGCTGGTAATTAACACATGCTTAGGATGGGTAACCACCCAGAAGCTCGAGTCCGTGTATATCACGTAAGGCTCTAGAGATGGGAGCAATGATGTCTCTCACAAATACTAATCAGACACAGAATCTGTGTTGTTAGCCAGCTGGAAGAGATATCTTCCTTGCGCTATAAGGTCAGTACCACTGTCCTGTATAGGATGCCACATTTGGTTGGCAATTATGTTACAATATATATATATATATATATATATATATATATATATATATATATATATATATATATATATATATATATATATATTACAATATATATCATCATCGTTTAACGTCCGCTTTCCATGCTAGCATGGGTTGGACGATTTTGACTGAAGGCTGTCGAACCAGATGGCTGCACTAGGCTCCAATCTTGATCTGGCCTCCATGCCGGTGGTACGTAAAAGACACCAATCGAGCGTGATCGTTACCAGCATCGCCTTACTGGCACCTGTGCCGTTGGCATGTGTAAAAAGATTTGAGTGAGATCATTGCCAGTACCACCTGACTGGCTCCCGTGCCGGTGGCACATAAAAAGCACCCACTACACTCTCGGAGTGGTTGGCATTAGGAAGGGCATCCAGCTATAGAAACTCTGCCAGATCAAGATTGGAGCCTGGTGCAGCCATCTGGTTCACCAGCCCTCGGTCAAAATCATCCAACCCATGCTAGCATGGAAAGCAGAGGTTAAACGATGATGATGATGATAATTTATATATGTATATCCTATAAGTTTGTTTACAGGAAATGCTTTTGAATATGCATATAAAAGCTGCTATTCTAATATGCCAGCTACAGTCTGATGATGCCAACTGGCAACACCAGTGTTTTGGGGTTGTATGAAGCTGTGCCAATATAATATAGAATAAATATGGTAATAACAACAAGAATCTTTGGATGGAATTTATAAATATTTTAATACATCACTATGTGTGTTTCCACAAGTCACATATTTCTTAAGATCATGGTCTGGATGCATGAAAATGATCTATCCAATGTCCATGGATACTACAGGCTGTACTGTAATCATCCCAGGAATACAAACTATGATCATAAGAGACATGTGAATCGTGGAAACACGTGTAGCGATGCAGTAAAATATTTCTTAATTCTCTCCAAGGATTATTATTGTTATTACTATGTATATATATCATCATCATCATCATCATCGTTTAATGTCCACTTTCCATGCTGGCATGGGTTGGACAGTTTGACTGAGGACTGGCAAGCCAGTGGGCTGCATCAGGTTTCAATCTGACCTGGCAATGTTCCTAGAGCTCGATACCCTTCCATATATCGAAATCGTAGCACAAGAGTAAACAAGAGAGACAGAGACAGGCAGAAATAAGGAAAATTCCACTTGTATTTGAATACTATGTAAATATTCTTTTAAAAAAACTTTATTAATTTTTCTAAATTTAATTGTTTTCCATACTTAAAGTTGAAAAAGTCTCAATGACTGAAACCAATACTGAAATGTTTTTTATAAAATTATTTTAGCCTTTTCTATCTTGACCTTTTTGTCCATATATATATATATATATACACTCAAAAACGGCCCCCACACACAAACACATGTATATGTATATACACACACACAAAGACACATACACTTGCACCATTCTGACCTCTTCAGACCGATCCCCCAAATCATTGATGCTTGAAGGAGAGACAAAAAACTTCTTTTCAGTTACACATTACTCTTCCTTACCCCCACCCAAACACACATACACTGTCTCTTGAAATATAAAATAGTCTTTTATGATAACATGGTGAACCAGGTCAGTTTCAGCTACCCTACTACTAAAATGTAAACTTTTTTGAACTTATAATATTTTGTGTGTGTATATATATACAGATACAATACCAATATTCCACTGAACTTTTTAATAATTCCTTCTGGAAACTATCTTTAGCATTTTCTTGAGAATGTATATATATGTTGTAATCTTTTGTGCCCAATATTTTAATGAACTTGTTAAACTTTTTTATATTTTCCCAAGATTTTCCCTTGTAAGCTGTTCTTAACATGTTCTTATTATCAAAGAATGTATATGTATATTGTAATATTTTGTGACAACCAGTACCTGGCACAACCAAGCTTTTGTGCCCAATATTTTGATGAACTTGTTAAACTTTTTTATATTTTCCCAAGATTTTCCCTTGTAAGCTGTTCTTAACATGTTCTTATTATCAAAGAATGTATATATGTATTGTAGTATTTTGTGACAACCAGTAACTAACACAACCAAGCTTTTACATGTTACTTTTGACAATCTTTTTCTAAAAAGTGAAACCGGTAAAAACATCTTTTAAAATTGCATTTTCAAACCTTCTTTCATATATAATTCCACTCGTACCTTACAACTCCACTTTGTTATATATATATATATATATATATAATATATATATATATATATATATATATATATATATATATTATATATATATATATATATACATACCCCACATCTCCACCCATGACCACCACCTGGCAATAAGAAAGGCATTTGGCCATAGAAAATCTGCAGCAACAAATTCCATCTGACCCATGCAATCCTGGAAGAGTGGACATTTAATAATGATGACAATGATGGTATATGTTACAAACACACACATATCATTGTTAAACAAGGATATTTTTGACAGTGACTTTGAAATTTCTGCCAGTTAAGTCATTGTTCAACTGCAATGCATTGAAGTTTATTTTCGTTTTATATAGTCTCTGTTGGGTACGAGTATCTTCCTTGGGTATGTGGGTTTGGGTGGTGTAGTAAGAAGGTTTTAAGATAGGGAGATCATCAGACTATGATGGAACCAGGTGCAGCCCTGGGTTTACCAGTTCCTGTAAAGTTGTCCAACCCATGCTAGCATAGAAAACAGGCATTAAATGATGATGATGATGATGATGAGAGACTATATAAGGTCAGGATTAACTCCAATGCATTACAGTCTGATGATGGCTTAACTGGTTGAAACTTCAAAGTCACTATCAATAATATATTCTTGTTTAAGAATAATAAATCTATATTCTACAAAAGCAGAGTAACCCATCAGATAAATTCAACATAAAAACAAACATTAACATATATGTGTGTGTGTGTGGTTAAGTGGTTAAGGTGTTCAGCTAATGACCAAAAGGTCATGAGTTCGATTCCTAGTGACATGTTGTGTCCTTGAGCAAGACACTTTATTTCATGTTGCTCCAGTCCACTCAGCTGGTAAAACTGAGTTGTACCTGTAATTCAAGGGTCCAGCCTTGTCACATTCTGTGTCAGGCAGAATCTCCCTGAGAACTACATTAAGGGGTTAAGGGGTATGTGTGAGTGTGGAGTGCTCAGCCATTTGTTTGTAAATTTTATGAGTAGGCTGTTCTGCTGACTGGATCAACCAATGGCATGGCAGTTTTAATATATCATCATCATCATTATCATCGTTTAACGTCCGTTTTCCATGCTAGCATGGGTTGGACAGTATATATATATGGAAAAAAAAGTCAAGATAGAAAATGCTAAAATAATTTTATAAAAAACATTTCAGTACCGGTTTCAGTCATTAAGACTTTTTCAACTGTAACAATTAAATAATTAAATTTAGAAAAATTAAAAGAAAAGTTTTTTTAAAAGAATATTTGTATAGTGTTCAAATACAAGTGGCATTTTCCTTGTTTCTGCCTGTCTCTGTCTCTCTTGTTTACTCTTGTGGGTTCGAGGTCATACACACACACACACGATGATGATGATGATGATATATTGGCCTGAGACCCTAAACCAAAGACCCTAGTGCAACTGAAGGAGAACATCAAAAGAGAAATCAAAGAAGTGGGGTCTGAAACTCTTGAGGGTGTTATGGTGCAAGTTCTGGAAAGAGCACAGACATGTGAAGCTGAAAATGACTGCCATTTTAGCAATGTCATTTTCCATATGTGATATAGTAGTATTGCAAAATTTGACTTGTACATATTAATTTCCATTATGTCCTTTATATTGTATCAAAATTTCATGCATCTATTTGTAAAGTTAAGGAAGTTGTTAAAATATGAAACCCATCAGTGACTTTTGGGGCATACATATACCCGTATACAGTGAGAGAAAGATGATGGGGGAGAGAAAATGGGGAGACGGAATGTAATGACATTGATGATAAAAATCAACAATAATGCCAAGGGAAAGCGTAACGGAGACAAATGTTGTGTCTACTAGATACACAAATGTTAAAAGTTTTACAACCTTGATAATCTCAGTTGATTAACAGATTTCTCATTTCTCTATTTTATATATTTGAAACCTCCTTCCTGTCATTTAGTTTTCTTCTATACAGAAACATTCCCTCAGGGTACTTTCTGTCTGCCATGTTGCTGAGAGCTATTGTCACATTGAAGCTTTTTCCTTTTTGTGTTTATGCTTTGAATGCAAATGTGATTTTAATGAATGCATGCATACACACACACACGCACACACATGCACACAGCCATACAGACATACAGCCAGCTATGCACAGCCGTACACATATGCTTATACGTAGATAAAAATCTATAGATATAATATTACTGTAGATATTGTTTTACACTTCCTTATTTTAAGGATCTGATGTACATACATTATGTTACATTACACGCACACATACGAATGCATATACAATCAGATATATACACATGACCAGGTAACATTGGCCAACACACATATATTTATACTTACAGAGACTTACACACAATAATCATTACTATATATTATAAACACAGGACTCTTAGCTTGTTATACATACATGCATATATACACAAATCATCATCATTGTTTAACGTCCGCTTTCCATGCTTGCATGGGTTGGACGATTTGACTGAGGACTGGCAAACCAGATGGTTGAACGAGGCTCCAGTCTTGATCTGGCAGAGTTTCTACAGCTGGATACCCTTCCCAATGCCAACCACTCCGAGAGTGTAGTGGGTGCTTTTACATGCCACTGGCACGAGGGCCAGTCAGGCAGTACTGGCAACAGCCACACTCAAATGGTGTTTTTTATGTGCCACCTGCACAGGAGCAAGTCCAGTGGCACTGGCAACGACTTCGCTCAAATGATTTTTCATGTGCCACCGACACAAGTGCCAGTAAGGCGATGCTGGTAACGATCATGCTCGAATGGTGCTTTTTACGTGCCACTGACACTGATGCCAGTCATCAAATTTGATTTTGATGGCCAGTACACTGACATGCTTATTATAGTAAAGTTTGTTTGCCAACATAACATGGCAGTCCTGGTTTAAGACTAATGTTGCTGTAATTTAGCTCCAGGAGACATCGTCTCCAGCTGGCTATACAACACGATCTGTGTCCTTATATTTTCGAACAAGGGAATATAAGAACACAGATTGTGTCATTAGTCGTAAACCAGGACTGCCATGTTATGTTGGCAAACAATCTTTACTACAAAGTAGTGTTGCTGAATATCTCACGTTGTGAGATTTAAAAATAGTAATTTTCTAATGCTTATTATATACACAGCTATTTACATAAAACGCTGCTATATATTATAAAGACAGGTAACTTTGGTCACTTCTCACACCTGCTTCTGTAAACTGATATCTAGGTACAAACTTGGTACAAACTCAGTAATTTTGAGATGGTAGTGGTGGTGGTGGTGGTAAGGGACAGGAGTAGTTAGTAAATTACATCAACCCCAGTACTTAATCATCATCGTTTAACATCTGCTTACCCATGCTGACATGGGTTGGATGGTTTGACTAAGGACTGGCAAGCCAGAAGGCTGTACTAGACTCCAATCTGATCTGACAAGGTTTTTACAGTTGGATGCCCATCCTAACCCCAACCAGACACACACACAAAATAAGTATGGCAATATATTACAGCAATAAGTAACTTAAGCCTGGTATACAACACACAAACACACACAAGTGAAAAAACATATATATATATATAGATACACATATATATATATACATATATATATATATATATATATATATATATACATACATACATACATACATACATACATACATACATACATACATACATACATACATACATACATATATATATATGTGTATGTATGTATGTATATATATGTATATATATACAGATATATACACACACAATAACCATTGCTATATATTATGAAGACAAGTAACTTTGGCCCTTGGGAAACAATCGATATAATTTTCAAAACCAGAGATATTTCTAGTGCATTTCTGAAATACTGACTAATTATTCCTGATATCAAAGAGCCAGATGGCTGCAATTGTGAATGTTGAGTGACATTTCTACTTGAAAGCTTTTCAAGTTTCAATGTTACAATCCATTACTGAACTCCACAACCTCAACATGAACAGCACAGAATTAAACCCATGAACCTCCCCATAAATGTTCGCCATTCTTGATCTCTCTTGACAAATGCACAGCCAATCCTCAATAGACCAAATGCTGCACCACAAACACTGACCGTCTGCTTCAGAACCAGAAAATACTCCAGACCCTAACAGCTATGACCCTTTGCAAACCTTAGGTGTGCCCTTCAATAGATTACTGTTTCCATGGTACCCACAGACGATGCTGCAGCTACACAAAGAATTATACTTGACTGCATCCTAAGAAAAACCACTCAACCGATTACCATTTACAAACACACGGTTATCCCTAACCTATATATATTCTATACCCTCTCTCTGCTCTTTCTACCACTACTACAGTGGCCTCTGCTTCTCAAAACCAGCTGATCTCATGCCACTTCCACCCAGCTACACTCAACTAACTTAACTCTACTCTCCTTCAGTTACTATGGTTTCACCTTCTTTTCCAGAATGTCTGAAATTCTTTCCCAGCTCATGTCTTGACTTGCAGTGAGATAACAAGAATATTACATAACATGCTGTACTTGGATTTAAAATATGTTTCATAATTCGTAATTCTTTCATTTTTAGAATAACTTCCAAAACTCGTAATTCTTTCATTCTTTAAATTTTTGCAATATTCTTTCCATTTCATAACTCATGTGATTCCATACTTTGCCATGATTTCCTCAACAATCTCACACTCTCTCTCTAAAATTTGTAAAAATCTTCACTTTGTTGTATAACTTGTGTCTTTCTCATACTTGCCATGATTTCTCAAGCAATAAAGTCTTCTCTCTCTTTCTTTCTTTCTCACTCTCTTTCTTTCTCTCTCTCTCTCTCTCTCTCTCTCTCTCTCTCTCTCTCTCTGCCACACTAGTGTCTTCTACTGCCATTTCCTCAAGTGAAGCTGACCATTGCTGGTCCATGATGCACCCACCCATTCCTGCCCCCACCACCTATACCAGAAATCTCTTCTCTTAAACTGGAAACCCCTACATGGCTCTGCCTCGCTTCTGCATCAGAAGACTTGCAGACCTCCCTCCCCCCTACTACCACCAGCCCCAGAAGCAATCATTCATACTACTGCATGCACCAAAAGGAGATGTGTCACTTTGTAAATTAACAAACCACTGACCCCTTTCCCTCTATATATAATGGACTGATCAATTGTGGCTCATTTACTTAATTCAAACATTGACTTATTTATTATCATCATCATCATCGTCTAACGTCCATTTTCCATGCTGGTATGGGTTGGACGCTTTGACTGGGATCTGGAAAGCCAAGAAGCCGCACCAGGCACCAGTCTGATCTGGCAATGTTTCTACAGCTGGATGCCCTTCCTAACACCAACCACTCTGAGATGAAAGTGGGTGCTTTTTACATGCCACTAGCACAGGGGCCAGAGGGGGCTGGCATTGATCACAATCGGATGATGCTTTTTACGTGCCACTGGCACAGGAGCCAGTCAAGGCAGTGCTGGCATCAGCATGTTCGGATGGTGCGTTTTACATGCCACTGGCACAGAAGTCAGTCGGGTTGAGGGAGCTAGCATCGACCACGTTCAGATGGTGCTTTTTACATGCCACCAGCACAGGGATCACAACTACAATTGCCATTTGATTGTAATTTTGATGTTGATGTACTTGACTCAATAGATCTCCTCAAGCATGGCATGTCGTCCTATGAACCAAGGGTACTTTTTGAGTTGGCTGGTTATGCGACACTGGTGTGGGTTACAGTTGTGAACTCACTTTATTTGCCAGGTCTTCTCAGTCACAGTATATCTCCAGAGGTCTCTGTCTTTTATATTTATGTTTACAGCAATAACACTTATATTTACAATGCTTACGTTACACTCACTCCCAATAGGAGCAACAATTTGAATGATGTTTGAATGATGGCAGGTTAAAGCAAGAACAGCTGATGTGACATGTCTGTTATCAAACAGCCATTGAAACTGTTTTTCAGGTACTGAATACCACCTCTCCTTCTCATGTTCCCTCCCATGCCCCTTTCCCAGTTTTCAGAGTTGAAACTGTCAATGTAGGCACATTGAAAAGTAGGTCTAGTGACATTGTTGAGATGCTTGAATGGAGGTGTGTTGATGTATGTTGCATTCAAGAGGTAAAGTGGAGAGGAACTTCAGCCAGGTTCCTTGCAGGCAAAACACATAGGTATAAAATTTTCTGGGAAAGTAACAGCAACGAGATAGGTAGTGTAGGCATACTTCTTGCTAAGAAATGGGTGGATGAGGTCATTGAGGTAGTCAGTGTATGCGATAGAATATTTAAGGTCAGGCTTGTCTTACAGAATAATATAGTGGAAATTATCTCGGTCTATGCTCCACACAAACTGGCCTACCAAATGAACAAAATGACCGTTTTTATGATATTCTTCTGCAGGCTACCTCAAAGATGAGTGACAATGATCTCATCTTCATGGCTGGGGATTTCAATGGGCATGTCAGGCAGCAGCTTGGTATCTTCCATGGCATACATGGGGCACCATGGAATTGGTTCCTAAAACAAAGAAGGGACAAGGCTACTGGAGTTCTGTAATGCCAATAACCTACTGATCTGCAACACCAACTTCAGGAAGCCAGCCAACCTGATAATCTACCAATCAGGTGATTAGGCTAGCTAGATTGATTACATTCTCACCAGACAGCAGGATATATGGTTGTTCTTAAATACAAAGACCCTCCCTGGTGAAGAATGTTCCCCACCAGCATAAACTAGTCATTAGTGACTTTAGACTCCAGGCCAGAAGGATACCAAGAAGCAGATACATCTGGAAAAGAAGGATTTGGAAGCTTAAGGACTCTTCATATGGTCAGGGATTTAGGGACTTCCTAATTGAGAAATTTGATGAGCGGGAGGAGCTACAGACTTGTGACACAGAGGGCAACTGGGAATTCCTGCGGGACAGCTTGCCGAGTGCCACAGACCAAATCTGCAGTTGGTGCAAGTCCCATTCAAACGTAGAAGCAATGCTGTAGACAAGGCCATTAGAGCAAAAAAACAGGCGTGGCAGAGTTGGATAACAGGGAACTGTATAAGAGAGCCAGAAGGGAAGCTAGGAGACAAGTATATCTAGCCAGGGCAGAAGCATAAAAGAAGTTTGCCTATGTTCAGTGACATGAGAACCAAAGACTTGAAGTGTTTCAGATTGCAAGACAGAGTGTGAGAGAAAATCTTGATATCATAGGAGAGAAATGTGTCCACATGGATGATCATTCACTTGCATTTAATGATTCTGCAAAGAAAGAGGCTTGGAGATGCCATTATAAAAGACTGCTGAATGTGGAGAATGAATGGGGAGTAAGAGAGTCTGCTAAACGTTGACCCAACTGAGACACCAACTACCCAAATCAACAAGTACCTTGGTAGATAAAGCAATTAAGGATATGAAGACAGGGAAAGAATCCAGTCCATCAGGAATCACTGCTGAGATGCTTAAAATATCTGGTGGTGTGGGTTATGGTCTAGAGACTTGTATTGTAAATCATGTAGTTCACGAAGGAGTCATACCCAATGACTGGTGTAGCAGTACTATAGTCAACTGCTACAAAGATAAAGGTGATGCTTTAGATAGAAGTAATTTACAGGAGTATCAAACTGCTGGATCAGGTGATGAAGGTCATGGAGAGGGTCATAGCCTAACTGATTAGGGAGAGACTCTGGTTGGATGAGATGAAGTTCGGTTTTGTGCCAGGTAGAAGCACCACTCATGCTGTATTTCTGGTAAGACAACTTCAGGAGAAATACTTAGCCAAAGATAAACCTTTGTACTTGGCTTTTGTTGATATGGAGACAGCCTTTGACAGGGTTCCCTGATGTCTTATCTGGTGGTCAATGCGGAAACTAGGGATAAACTAGGGTGGTGAGAGTTGTACAAGCCCTGTACAGGGATGCTATCAGTAAGGTGAAAGTTGGCAATGAGTACAGCGAAGAATTCTGGGTAGAACTAGGGGTTCACCAAAGACCAGTCCTCAGCCCCCTTTTGTTCATCATAGACCTCCAGGCAATAACAGGGGAATTCAAGACAGGCTGCCCCTGGGAGCTCCTCCATGCTGATAACCTTGTTCTTATAGCTGAATCATTGCCAGAACTAGAGAAGTTTCAGATGTGGACGCAAGGTCTAGAATCAAAGGACCTTAGAGTTAATCTAGCAAAAACCAAAGTCTTAGTAAGTAGGAGAGCAGACAAATCACAAATCCCTTCAGGTAAATGGCCCTGCTCAATCTGTATGAAAGGCATAGGTAGAAACTCCATATGATGTACCCAGTGTAGGCTATGGACACATAGGTGCAGCAATATCAGAGGAAGGTTAACAGGGAAAATAGCTTTTGTGTGCAGAAGATGCACAGGTACAAAAAATACTGAAAATGTGCTGAAAATAGACTCCATCAACTGCTAGGTGGGTAAGCTAGAGGTAGTAGATAGCTTACGTTATCTATGCGACCAAGTTAGTACTGGAGGTGGAAGCTCTGAGAGCATAGCTGCGAGAATTAGAATAGGCTGGATAAAGTTCAGAGAGCTCCTACCTCTGCTGGTAAAAAAAGACCTCTCTCTCTCAGAGTGAAAGCAGATTGTATGATGCCTGTGTACAAACAGCTATGCTATATGGCAGTGAAACATGGGCTGTGACAATCAAGGACATGTGTAGCCTTGAAAGAAATGAAGCCGGTGTGGTTCACTGGATGTGCAATGTCAGTGTGCATATTCAACAGAGTGTAAGCATCTTGAGAGAAAAGTTGAACTTAAGAGGCATCAGATGTGGTGTGCAAGAGAGATAAATGCACAGGTATGGTCATGTGATGCATATGGATGAGGACAGCTATGTAAAGAAGTGCCAATCTCTAACTGTGAAGGGAACCTGTGGTAGAGGTAGACCCAGGAAGACATGGGACAAGGAGGTGAAGTATGATCTTTGAACTTTGGGCCTCATAGAGGCACTGACTGGTGACTGAGACTTTTGGTGATATATTGTGCTTGAGAAGACCCAACAAGACAAGTGAAATTGTAATCATGGCCAATGCTGGTGACACGTAAAAAGCACCTTTCAAGCATTGGACTTCACAGAGACAAAGTGGCTGATGCCGGTGGCACATGAAATGCACCTTTCAAGTGTTGGGCCTCACAGAGAGAATGATGAATGACCAAGACTCTTGGCATTATATTGTGCTTGAGATGAAGACCCATCAAGACAAGTAAAATCACAGTTGTGACAGATACTGGTGTCACGCAAATGGCACCATGTCAGTGGCACATAAAAGAACCTATCTCTCAGAGTGGTTGGTGTTACAAAGGCCATCTAGCCATAGAAACCATGCCAAATCAGATTGGAGTCTGGTGCAGCCTTCCAGCTTGCCAGCCCTTGTCAAACTGTCCAACCCATGCCAGCATGGACAACAGACGTTAAATGATGATGATGATTAATCATACCTATATGACACAATTCACAGAAGCCTTATGAAGGCCATGAGTACAGCACCTTTCCCACCCAGACCAAACCTGCAAATTTTCTTATACAGCTCCCTCTTCCAGACCAAAGCTGCAAAGATCATGGACACATCCCCTTCTCCCAAACAAGCCCTATGAAGGCCATAGACACAACACCAAGACCAAACCTATGAAGGCCACAGAGACAGTGCCCTACTCCAGACCCAACATGTGAAGGCCATAAGCACAGTCCCTTTCCAAACCAAACCAACAAAAAAGAAAATGCATCCAAGTGTCACCGTAGCCTTTCAACTTTAGTTGTATTAACAACTAATTGCATATTATTACCTTCTTTAAAGCCGACCATCATTCATTGAACTTCATACTGTTGCAGTATGCTAAGTTATTTGAATTATGAACGACAGTTTTTATACATCAAACACACCTATCACTCACCTAAACCCTAGAGGCATACTCTCCAGAAATAATAAATTTAATTATATCCCTTCCCATTCGTTACAAAAGAGATGGTAATTAGTTTTACATCTGCTGCAGTAATAGATCAATAACTTTCTCGGCTTTTATTTATAAAGCATTTTGCAACGTCTGTTCCTCACAAAAGAAAATCTTCAACGCAACTAAAAGTTCTTGAGAATCACACAAACTCAAAGATGATTTGCTTAAATAACTATCGAAGTCAACTGAAGACAAAGAACCATTTTTTGGTATGTTTTTTTCTAAAACTTCATTTTCTTTTTTTTATTGGTAATACAAGATATTATTAACCTGTATTTAATGGTATCTAAGACACTCCTTCAGTCTCAAAAAATGTCTCAAAATAATTACCCTGATTCCCGTATACAAAGCTGAACTTTGCATAAGCTAATATTCAATGCTTTTAAGGCGGTGAGCTGGCAGAAACATTAGCACGCCGGACGAAATGCTTAGTGGTATTTCGTCTGCTGCTAAGTTCTGAGTCCAAATTCCACCAAAGTTGATTGGATCGATATTTAAATACCAATCTTATCAGGTGGCCAGTATGGAAATAAAAACCTCCAAAGGTAATAATTATTTAAAATTATAATTTAGGGTATCTAAGAGATACCACCACACTGGAAATAGCAGTCAAAACTTGACTCTAAAACCACATTAAATATTCATAAAGCACCAGGAGAGAAGACAAAAAGACAAAATAAACTAGCAAAAAAATTACTGGATAATTCCAGATCCCAGACTTCTGACTCTGCATAAGAAATACTCTGCCTTCATCAGTGGAATATACTCACAAAGCACATAAATACAAATATATATGTATATATACGACATACGATATACTTTTACATATATATATATATATATATAGGTAAACGTTAAAAAAACACAAACTGGGACAAGAACGTGAAACATTTTGAAGACGACAAAAAAAAAACACACAGACGGGACTTTCGAAGCTCTCAGTCATCAGTCAAGAACCAGATCATCTTCGCAATTTTGGCTGATTAATCTTGAGATTGCTCCAATCTGGGCAGCCCGCCAAGGGAAATCTAAGCCAATCGCATTAGATTCTTTGGAAGAAAACCTCGAAAGTATACAACATGGTGACGGAAAAAACGGACGATGTTACTCGAAAAAAAAAATTCAAAAATACGTAAAAACAATAAAGATAGCACGGATAAAAATACAAAATAACGTAAAAACAATCATAACAAAACCAGGACGTCAGGACAAGCGTCTTTCGACAGGACGAGGAGAGTATAGGCTGGCTGTGGAATAAGTGCCTGAAGGCAAACGGAGCACAAACACATACATGTGGTCACGCCAACTACTTGATGCGAAAGGCAGTGGTAGCTAGCTGGTCACGTGAGCACAAAAAGGAGAAAGGGACAGATGAAGAGAGAAGCAGGAGAGGGAAAGGGACAGGTCAAGTGGGGTATAAGGTCTGAGAGGCAGAGAAATGTGGGAGAGGAGGGACGGAGGAAGAGGAGAGACGGAGGAAGAGAGAAAGAAAGAGGGGGAACAAGGGAGGAGAAGAAAAAGAGGGAAAGAGACAGAACAAGGGGAGTGACATATAAATATATATATGTCTATTTTAATGTATAGATGCAGTGCTGTCCATATACATATTTATTTATAACCCCACACTGTATTAGTATTATAAGTGTATGAAACGTGAAACTTTTAGACAAAGTGAAAGAAGAAAAGAGAGCAGTGAATAAAACAATTTTTGTAAAAACAAATTAATATTCTTAATAATTTTTGCTTTCAGACATTTCTACAGTTCCAGATCTCTGTAGCTACCATATTGCTTATGATTAAGTTAGTATAACATTTTATTTCTTTTGAATGACAGCTTTTTGATAAAGGATGACAGAATAAATGTTTGGTTTGTCATCAGTATACTGATGGGACAAAAGACAGCCTTTTGTGCAAAGTAGCATCTTCACCAGCTGCCAAGCAGTGTTCTCAACAGTTTCAGAACCTTTCCACAATACCATTCTCTCAAACAGTGCTTATCAAAAAATATCCAGTTTTATTTATTCATTCATTTTGTAATATTTTTGCTTTTTGTCCTCAGTTATCTCCTTGCATCTCTCACACCAAACCAGACACAGTTGTAACCGCTCCAACCCCAAGCAGCAACTATTTTGTTTTACTACAAGCTGAGGATTTGTTCTTTGCTTTCTGCTTCAATCTTTCTCCCATGTGTGTCTGCCACGTCCATGATGAGGCATATTCTTCTTCCCTCCACAATTAGGGTCCACACTGCTTTGAGATCACCCCTAGGTTTAATGCCTTACTATGAGGACATCATGGCTCAAGAGTAGAGAAATGCTGGGTGTTGTGAAGTTTGTAACTTTCACAAATGCAATGACTGCTTACTGAAAATATATACCATCATTCGCAAATTGAAAATGTTTCAAGGATTAGAATCACCGTGGGTTTATTCTTCAGTCAATGAGACTAATCCTTGATGCAAAACTATTGGATTAAAATGTCAATGATATATTTCTGATACATATTTTATTGGCCCCAGAAGAATGATTAATAACAATGATTTAGGTTTATAATAATCCTTTCTAATGTAGGCACCAAAATTTTGGAGGAGGGGGACAATTAATTACATCACCTCCAGTTCTCAACTGGTACTTATTTTATCAACCCCAAAAGGATAAAAGGCAAAGTAGACCTTGGCAGGATTTGAACTCACAAGTGTAGACCGATGGATGTAGCTAAGCATTTCGTTCAGTGTGCTAACAATTCTGCCAGCTTGCTGCCTTTAGATTTATACTAACGTTAAGGCATATAGCCAAGGGTGACTAGGCCATAGCCCACACCACCAGATGTTTTAAGCATCTCGGCAGTGATTCCTGATGGCCAGCTTTTCCTGGTTTCATACTCTTAATTGCTTTATCTACAATCAGATGGATTATGCAGAACATTGTGTTGTTGAGCAAGGTACTCCATTTCATATTTGCTTCAGTTATTTCATTTTCAAATAAGTACCAGTTTCAAATAAGTAGAAGTAGGGCTCCACCATGGATCAGCCCTCAGTCCCCTTTTATTCATCATAGTCCTCCAGGCAATAACAGAGGAATTTGAGACAGGTTGCCCCTGGGAGCTCCTCTATGCTGATGATCTGGCCCTCATAGCAGAATCACTATGAGAACTAGAAAAGAAATTTCAGGTGTGGAAGCAAGGTTTAGAACCAAAAGGCCTTAGAGTCAATGGAGCAAAGACCAAAGATGATGATGATGATGATGATGATGATGATGATATATATCTATACATTCTGAGTATTCCAAACATATCCTCATGTAATGCTTCTACACCCTGATGAGTTTCCATCCAAGGTATTTTAAAATGCATAATCATATATTTATATATGTTTTGTAATTTTAATTTTGCTTGTAAAATGAAACAATTGTAGGTGAATACGTTAAGTAATTAATAAATTAATTTGTAGCCATTAGATCTCACTCTTTTCTAACTCAATAATTAATATGTATGTATATATATATATATACATATATATATATATATATATATATATATATATATATATATATATATATATATATACTAGCATTATGACCGTCGTTGCCGGGTCATAGTGCTAGTGCATGTATATATGTGTATATATATATGTGTACATATATTACATGTACATCTATATATATATATACATCTACACATAAAATACAAAATACAAAGTTATATCTTGATATCACTAGTGATAACAATACTTAAAATATATAACAGACTGGAATTGTAAGCCCGTCTCTTGCAATTTTGATCAATTGTATCTTGTCCTCCCTCTTGTATAGAAGTATGGCTACAATCCAGCCTACCTCAACTTCGGGGGGGGGGGCATTTTAAATTTTTATCCGGCACATCCTACATCCCAGATATAAAGGTAAAAATAAAATATTTCCACTTTGCAAGTTCAAGTTGAGTACTCCCTTGCACGCTCCGTTGACTCGAACCTTGCTTCTATTGTGGCGAATTTACCGCCTCTGGTTAGATACCTTTCATAGTCGCACCAAGACACTTTTCGATGGTACTTTCCTCCAGGTGTTCAAATCTTTTTTCTCTACATTGTATACTTTATAGACAATAGTCTTTTCTTTAATTTAATTTTTTATTATCCATCTGGACTATTTCTGCACGCTAATTTTATAATTTATTCCCATTCATGTGAAACCACTTATTCAAGTTCAAGTCATTGATGCAATTTTATACCATTTGCTATTTTTACTTTTGTTATGTTACGATTATATTATACTTTAGTTTGATTTTAATTATTACTTTCTACATATAATTCAATTGTTATTATTATTTTTATTGTTAAAGTGAAAGTATCTGACATAAAATAGAGAAATGTTTTTGTTTCACTTTTAACACGTAATACTGAAATAGTGGAGAAGATATGATATTGCTATGGGCTTGCTCTAGGCAAGAAGTTGAACTTTTTTTTTGCCCATGAAACTACATGGACCCTAAGTAAGGCATGTGTAAAATTTGAATGAAATTGGTTGTGTAGTTCTCAAGTTTTAGGGAAACACACAGACAGATAGACAGACAGACATACATTCTCAGTTTTATATATATAAAGATACATATATATATATATATATATATATATATATATATATATATATATATATATATATACATACATACATACATACATACATACATACTACATACATACATACATACATACATACATACATACATACATACATACATACATACATACATACATACATACATGTGAAAGTGCATGGCTTAGTGGTTCGGGCATTTGACTCACTATCATAAGGTTTTGATTTCAATTCCCAGTGACTTGTTGTGTCCTTGAGCAAGACACTTTATTTCTTGTTGCCCCAGTCTACTCAGCTGGCAAAAATGAGTAGTACCTGTATTTCAAAGGGCTGGCCTTGTCACACTCTGTTTCATGCAGAATATCCCTGAGAACTACATTAAGGGTACACGTGTCTGTGGAGTGCTCAGGCACTTGCACGTTAATTTTATGAGAAATCTGTTCTGTTGATCGTATCAGCTGGGACCCTCGTCATCATAACTGACAGAGTGCTCCTATATACATAAAAAACATCTACTCTGTAAAGTGGTTGGCATTATTAGGAAGGGTATCTAGCTATAGGAACCATACCAATACAGACAATCGGATCCTGGTGCAGCTCGCCAGCTTATCAGCTCCATGTCAAATCACCCAACCCATACCAATATGGAAAACAGACGTTTAACGATGATGATGATGATGATGATGATACAAGGTGTCCACAAATTATCTTTACAACAGAAATAGCACATCATCTAGATATGTTGCATGCAACTAATGGAGCCCACATAGAAGTGTTCTGATGTTTCTAATAAAACTTTGTTACCCTTTTCGTGAAGTGTATTTGCCACTTAAATGTGGCTAACCCCTAAGGGTGGATGCTACTGTAGCTTGTAGCCCCAGGAGGACACCTCCTCCAGCTGGCTATTGACACACTTTCTGTGCCCTATCAGTATTTGCAAAGGGAAGCCATCCTTCCCATCTTCAAGCTACAGTAGCATCCACCCTTAGGGGTTAGCCATATTTAAGTGTCAAATATACTTCACAATGTGTTGCAGCTACTGTTTATACTTTGCTCAGAGATTTATTATTGTTTGTTACCCTCTGTTTTCCAATAAACTCACCTGAGTTTTTCAAATTGTAATGGTCATTTATGGGCACCCTGTATTATACATATATATTCAAGGATTAAATAAATCCAGGTGAACATCTCAGTAAGCAGCTTGTAGAAATCAAACCCAGTCAACTAAATGTCCAATTATTACCACAGTAATCCATATGTATTGTTATTCTTGTCCTGTGACAGGTTCGGTTTGTAAACCTGAACGTTGAACACCAATTAAATTTGGTGGGAAACTCATGTAAGCTAATTAAATCGTTGATAACGAAGCATCTTTGTCCTTTATGTTTATTCTCTTTTGTCCATGCCAAATTTATGACCGATAATCAATATAAACTGATTGATTGAAACTACAAACACCCCACAGTTGTAGTTTTTCTATTCTTAGCATTAAAAGGATTCTCTTTCCACCCTTTCAATTCTACCAAAGGTTACGAGATAACATACAGGGGTTTTGTTGGGCATATCAGTCAGTAGCCCCAAACAGCTTTGGTGTCATGGTGGAAGGGGCTAAAACACCTACAGAGTTGCCTCACTAATGAGACATTATCATAATCATCATTTAACATCCGTTTTCCATGCTGACATGGATTTGACAGTTTCAGTGAAAACTGGTCAGCTGGGGAGCTGCACCAAGTTTCAATCTGATTTGGCATGGTTTCTACAGCTGGATGCCCTTCCTAACACCAACCACTCCGAGAGTGTAGTGGGAGATTTTTACATGCCACCAGCAAAGCTGCTAGTTACGTTACACCAGCATTGGTCACAACTAAAATCTCACTTGGCTTGTCAGGTCTTCTCAAGCACAGTATATTACCAGAGTTCTCGGTTATTTGTCACTGCCTCTGTGAGGCCCAATGTTTGAATGGTGCTTTTTATGTACCACCAACATGGCTGCCAGTTATGCAAAGGGTGCTTTTTACATGGCAGATGCTCAACAGTGGCATCGGCCATGACTACAATTTAACCTGGGGTGACGGGTCTTCTCAAGCACGGCATATTGCCAAAGGTGTCAGTCACTTGTCATTGACTCCGTGAGGCCCAGTATTTGAAGGTCCTACTTCACCATCTCATCCTATGTCTTCCTGGGTCTACCTCTTCCACAGGTTCCCTCCACTGTTAAAGTGCGACACCTCTTCATACAGTCATCCTCATTCATACATATCACATGACCATACCAATGCAGCCATCTCTCTTGCACACCACATCTGATGCCTCTTATGCCTGACTTTTCTCTCAAGATGCTTACACTCTGTCGTGCATGCACACTGACATTGCACATCCAGCAAGGCATACTGGCTTCATTTCTTTCAAGCCTACACATGTCCTCGGCTGTCACAGCCCATGTTTCACTGCTGTGTAGCACAGCTGTCCACACACAGACATTATACAATCTGCTTTTTTACTCTATGGGAGAGGCCCTTTGTTAGCAACAGAGGTAAGAGCTCTCTGAACTTTGCCCAGCCTATTCTTATTCTCACAGCTACGCTCTCAGAGCATCCACCCCTGCTACTGACTTGGTCACCTAGGTAATGGAAGCTATCAACTACTAGTTTTCCCCTCTGGCATTTGATGGAGTCTATTTGCTGAACATTTTCGGTGTTAATTATATCTGTGCACCTTCTACACACAAAAACTATTTTCCTAGTTAATCTTCCTCTAATTTTGCAGCACCTTTTATGCATGCATAGCTTGAACTGGGTACATCTTATGGAGTTTCTACCTATACCTTTTCTACAGATCATGCAGGGCCATCTGCCTGAAGGGATTTGTGATTTGTCTACTCTCCTACTTACTAAGACTTTGATTTTTGCTAGATTAACTCTAAGGCACTTCGACTCTACACCTTGCTTCAATAGGTAGTATATTTAGCACACAAGAGTTTACACTAAATGTTCTGAGTTCAAATCCTGTCAAAGTCAACTTTGCCTTTTCTTCTTGGGGTTGATGTAATTAACTTCTTCCTCCCTTCAAAATTTATTACATGCCATCAAAGTAACACTGGGGTAAAATATACGAAGCCCAGTATACCCATCATGACTACTCGTCTGATAAGGGTACATTAGGCACATGCATCACAACCATATGTGCGCGGCATGGTGATCTCATATGAAGATAAACAGCACATGACCTTGCAGGTGGGGCCCAGTTAGAATTTTCTTTTGGTCGAGTAACCCATCCCACTCAAAAGGTCCTTGAATAAGGGTTATTTAAGGATGTTAAATGAAACACCTGTTTCCAGAGGTGAATTATTTAAACTCCAAATAATCCTTCTCAACACATGGCCATGATGCTCCCCCACTACTTCTGCTCGTGATCAGAGATGCACATATCGTCAGCCACTAAGGGACATGCTCAACTGGTTATGGTCAAACAACTGACAAGCAAATCTGTGGTATTGAGCAGAATATTTGCTGTAGCCCATCTTTTATACCAAGACAAAACAATGTACATGATAACACTTCCAATCAGTTAACATGTACATTGTTTTGTCTTGGTATAAAAGATGGGCTACAGCAAATATTCTGCTCATTATTATTATTATTATTATTATTATTATTATTATTATTATTATTATTATTAGTTTATGGTGCTGGTTTTGCTTCTTTCATTAAAGATGGGAATATTAGCTTTTCAAAGGGGGTCTTTTTATATCTTATACTATGATTGCTGTCACAGATTTCGTATTTTTTCAATTTTGTTTCAACTGTTTTCAAATTTGGTTATATCAATATAGTTTTGTATGCTAGTTATGAAAAAGAAAATTATTTTTGCCATAAATTAATCAATAAAATGTTAAGAGCTTTTAAAGTTTGCTAATTTGGGGAAATTTGCTACCATTATACACATGACTGTAAATCTCACATTGGAGTCTGTTTCCATAGCAACAAGCAAAGCTGTAGTCTGCTCTGTTTTCATTATAATAAAGACACCATACCAAGCATGACCGAATCACTTTCACCACTGTAACCCATCACAAGTTTTGACAAGCAGCATTGTTTTGTGCTTGTGTTATTTCTCTGTCATTTTGTGACAGCTATCACACAGAAAATGCTCACTTCTGATTCCCGCTTTCAGCTTGGACTAAAAATTATCAAACTTTAAACCTCTGTAATATTTTCCTAAAATTTTGGAGAAATAAACGAATCCCAAATCTGGATTCAGTGCAAAAAATCACATCAATATACCAAATTTGAAAATTTTCACTTAATTTTAAAATTTCCAAATCTGACAGCAACTGAGAAGATGGATTCATTTATGTATTATATATTTCATATTTATTTCATGTTTGAATGTTCCCTTTCTGCCTCTTTGGTCCCATGTTCATTGGCTATTTCTCATTGCCCCACCAAGGAGAGTAATATTATCATTGAAGGTGCAAAATTGTGTCCAGTAATCCCTTGCTTATTGCTGGTATTATGTTCCAAAACCTCCCACAGAAAAAATTAAAATCTAAAAAAATCTAAATACCTATCGGCCGCAGAAACCTGAATATACTGAGGAGTCTGCAACATAAATTTGCATATATTAGACAGTAAAATCTGCGATGTATTGAGTGTGCAATAGGAGAACCACGATATGGCAATGGATTACTGTAAATCCTGGTGATGTTCTGTGTCTGTTTTCCGTTTAATTTGGTTGTATATATTATGTTTTTTAATTTATATATATATATACAGGCATACCTCACCCTACGTTGTTAATTAGTGCCAGGAGACATGACTTAAGTAAAAAAACAACTTAAGTCGAATTAACTTGTCTCTAGGCTAGGCTGAACTTACTTGTCACTAGGCTAAACTGATAACAACCATTCCCAGTTCTGTACTTTACTTAGGAATGCATTTTCAATAATACATGGTTAATAAAAACCTATTTTAAGCTTACAAACAAATAATTTTTATTTTTTAATACAGTACAGTATTAAAAAATGTAATCTAAATTTACAAATACAATTTCACGGTGTTTACCTTTCATCGCAGACACTTTATTTATGAATGCGGTTTGCAATAAGACATGGTAAAATAAAAGCCTTTTTCAAGCTTGAAAAACAAATTCAGTAATTATTATTATTTTGCAATAGTAAATAAAAACCAAATTATTTTAAATTTACCACTAAGTACATACAATTTAGTGGTTTACATCACAGATGTAGATGGCAGTGGATCATCAACATCAACAGCGGTTTCTGGCTGTTCTTGTTGTTTAATGAGTTCACTAAGCTACACTACTTTATGGTGTGTATCTTAACATTTACTGTACGTATTTTAACATGATTTTATATGCTTTTATTCTTATTTATTGTACAGTAAGATGATTTTATGTGCTTTTAATGGTTTTCTAGTGCTTTTATGATTCCAATATTTGTGGCAGACAGATGTAAAGTCAAGTAAAATGACTTCATTTGATTTTGATTTTTCCATAAATTATTTTTGAGAAGCGGCATATAATCAAGAATGACTTAAATCAGAATGACTTAAGCTGAGGTATGCCTGTACACACACACATATATATATACATATGTATATATATGTATATCTATATCAATACATACATACATGTGTATATATATATATATAGTTAAAAAATAAAGGTGGAAACAACATGAAAGTATGTTTAAAGATTGTTTTATATTCGTTATTCTCTTACTTGTTTCAGTCATTTGACTGTGGCCATACTGGGGCACAGCTTTAAAGGTTTATTTTTATTTTGTCGCAGAAATCGACTTTATAAGTCTAGTACTTATTCTGCTAGTCTCTTTTGTTGGCCTGAGGCTTTAATAGAAGACACTTGCCCAAGATGCCATGCAGTGGGACTGAACACAGAACCACGTGGTTGGAAAGCAAGCTTCTTACCACACAGCTATGCCCACACATTGAGTGGCTTTATAAAATATTCCCAGTTTTGATGTATATGTCCATCTTATCAAATATTATTTTCTACTCCAGGCACAAGGCCCAAAATTTTGGAGGAGATAGGGCCAGTCAATTAGATCAACCTCAGTATGCAACTGGTACTTAATTTATCAACCGCCCACCAAAAGGATGAAAGGCAAAGACGACTTTGGCAGAATTTGAACTGAGAATGTAAAGACAGGCAAAATGCCGCTAAGCATTTCACCTGGCGTGCTAACGTTTCTGCCAGCTTGCCACCTTCATCTTATCAAATATTAAGAATTGAAAGTTAATAATTAAGGAATGAGAAAAAATTAGAAATTAAGAACAATATGTTCTCGTATTTTTGTGCATTGTTAAGGACATTGTTATGGATATGCCCTTAATAATGCACAAAATTATGAGAATGAACTTAATTTCTAATTTTTTCTCATTCCCTAATTTTTGAATTTCAATTCTTAATATTTGATAAGATGGACATATACATCAAAATATTTTATAAAAGTCACTCAATGTAACGAATATAAAACAATATTTGAACAGAAGGTTAGCACACTGATATAAGTGGTATTTTGTCTGCTGCTACGTTCTGAGTTCAAGTTCCGCTGAGGTCGACTTTGCGTTTCATCCTTTCATGTTCGATGAAATAAGTACCAGTTACGCACTGGGGTCAATATAATCAACTTAATCCGTTTGTCTGTCCTTGTTTGTCCTTTCTGAGTTTAGCCCCTTGTGGGTAGTAAAGAAATAGGTATTTCGTCTGTCTTTACATTCTGAATTCAATAATTTTAAAAATGAATTAAATGATTTATGAATTTCTGTTGCAAGATTCCTGATATGAAACTGTGTGTTGGAACAGATATTGTTGTATTTTGGGATGGTCAAGTGGAGCAAGAGCATACACAAAGACAGATAGTGCTGCTGAAGAGGTCACAAATGTGTGATGAAAGATTAAAAAAAAAAGTATAGATAAGGCCAACTCATGGTATGACAACAAAAAATACCAGAGTGTCATGTTCGTTGATGCTACCCCTGGCAGTGAACTAGCTTACCTTTTTAGGAAAACATTAGATAAGGCCAATCTACATATTAAAGTAATAGAAAAGCTTGGTGCCCCTATAAAATCCCTGATCTGTAGAACTTATCCCTTTGATAGGTCCCCATGTATGGAGAACAATTGTATTGTATGCAGGATGAACCTAAAGGTTAACTATAAGTTTAGGAATAAAGTGTATAGCTTATGATGTACTGAGGGGGGGGGGTGCAGAAACATGGCAACTACTTACATTACAGAGACTGAAAGCAGCATAGTGGGGGTGTAGGTGAACACTGCCAAGAGCGCAAAGATGAGAGAGGCTCATCAGTGCTCTGCCAACATGCTCAAGCAGTACATAGAGGCTCGATTTAAAGCATAGAGGTTAAGGTATTATCAAAGCATAGAATTGATACGACACTTAGACAGATCACAGAGGCTATACACATAGCAATAGACAGACTGAGCCTCGACAGAAAACATGAATGGAACAATAACACCCACCACCACACCATACAACATGACAACTAAAGACAGAAGGGAGAAGGAAAAATATCAGATACAAACAGTGTAATACACACACTGAACAAATATCCACATACTGCAGATAAATATAAAAAATAGAGATAGATTTTTTAAAATGTATAAAGGGCACAGATACAAACAACATAGGAAGCAAAGCCATATACACACAAACACACATAGAGTAACTTCACAGACAGTCGAAACAATATCAACAACATGACCAACAATGACAACAGCAAAAGCGATAATAACAACAGCAACAGCAACAACTACCATGATGGCAGCAGCATAGGCAAGCAAACAAACACAGAGAAATACAGGAACAGTACCAACAGTTGGGTTCAAGGGTAGCAGTAGCAGGGGGGAGGGGTCATAGTTTTATTAAGCACAATGACATACACACACACACATGTACATACACACAAACACAGACACAAACACATGTGCACATAAGGATGCACATCATAGAAGAACAGAATGGAATAAGTGGAGCAAGAGCACACATGAAGACAGATAGTATCGCTGAAGAGGTCACAGATGTGTGACAAAAGATTAAAAATTATCAAAGTCAAAATCAGACTCGGTGACTGGCATCCGTTGCTAGTGGAGTGCTAAGAGTACCATATGAGTAAGATTGTTGCCAGAGCAACAAACTGGCCTTCGTGCCAATGGCACGTTAAGCACACCATTCGAGAGTGATCGTTACCACGTCGCCTTACTAGCACTTGTGCTGGTGGCACGTGAAACATTTGAGCAAGATTGTCGCCAGTGCAGGTGGCACATAAAAAGCACCATTTGGACGTGGCCATTGCCAGTACCACCAAACTGGCCTTCGTGCCGGTGGCACATAAAAGCACCCACTACACTCTCGGAGTGGTTGGCATTAGAAAGGGCATCCAGCTGTAGAAACTCTGCCAGATCAGATTGGAGTCTGGTTCGCCAGACTTCAGTCAAATCGTCCAACCCATGCTAGCATGGAAAGTGGATGTTAAATGATGATGAAGTACATGTGTTTATTTGGCAAAAAATTATAATCACCATCCCAAAATACAACAATAAATTAAATAATTTTTTTCACTGAAAGTCTTATTAATATTGTTATTGTTACTCAGGTTGTTGTGTTGTTGCCAGCTGATCTTTGCTGATGACTGGTTGTGCTGATCAATGAAAATATGTTTCTTGGGCTGCAAGTAGGAGAAACTGAACAACAGAAGATTTCATTGTCGCACATAAAGACAAACTGTGTTGGTCTTTTATAGATAACATGCTTGAGAACCCCTTCAGTCATGACTGACCATGGGATTGCACCTAGAAAGTTACCCTCCCAGGCACAAGTCTGGGCAAGGTTGTTTATGGAAGACCAGCAGTCGCCCATGCATACCGGCCTCCTCTCTCTACGCCAATAGTGTTATCCAAGGGAAAGGCAACTGCTGATACAGCTTGGCACCTGTGACATCGCAACTCATTTCTACAGCTGAGTGAACTGGAGCAACGTGAAATAAAGTGTCTTGCTCAAGAACACAACATGCAGCCCGGTCCGAGATTCGAACTCACAACCTCACGATCGTAAGCTCGACACTCTAACCACTGAGCCATGTGCCTTCATATCGATAACAACAGCAATAATTATTGACTGAGAGAGAGATATTACTTGGATTTTACAGCAAGATTACTGATACAGCAACAAGCAGTTTGCTCAACATAACTGGAAACAATTGTGTTTTATTCATGGTGACAGTGGTTCTTGGTTGCCTGGTTGCACCAAGTGTCTTAGCCATCTTCCTGTTAAAAAATTCATGCCATCTGGGGTAGCAGGAATGGTGACACTTGAAACTCAACTACCTCAATATTCTCGTATTAATTACTGCTTGAATCATATGATGGCTTGATGCTAATTGGTTAGTTAATTGAGCAATTACAGGAAGCTTACTAATACAGTAACAGGTGGTTTACTCAACATAACAGGAAACAATTGTGCTATATTCGTGCCAATGGTGGTTCTTGATTATTATCTGTCTGAGCTGTCTGGTGTGACAAGAATGGAGACACATCTCACTCAGCTGCCTCAACGTTCTGCATGGCAAGAAGTGAGTCAGCTGCTTTCACATGCAAGTGCTACCAGTCGAAAGCTCCGCATACTGGAGGCCAGCAAGTGTATAGGGTCATCAGGAGAGAGTGCATGCCATTTCGAGGGCTACCTCTCGACGACATTATTTTGCACTGACCTTGCTTCACTGATATGAGGCTCCACTTGTTAGATCTTTTATAGGGTACAAGAAAATTCAAGATTGAGTCATGTGATGGTGTGATGGTGACTGGTTGCTTAATATACAGACCATGTGAAACTACTGTGGTTCGGCCGTGATGTGTGACCAGTTACGTAGCAATTTGGTTTCAAGTCACAGCTGCACTATCTTCAACACTGACGATGTAAACACAATTTATTAGTTTTGATAATGTTTATCAAACAATCTCAGATGAGAACCTCCTTTCAGTTTTATTGACTTTTATGTAAGAAGGTGTGCTTACTGCTAACTTATTGCTGAAGACTAGGGTAACATATATTTTGGAGGTAAATTCTGAGAGGGTTTGTTATCTGGTCACATGCTGATGCAAAGCTCTGATCACATAATGGTGAATTCATTGATTCATAACTCAGGTTATGACAGGTCAAATGATTGATTTTATAGGAACAGATTTATAACAGCCATATGTAATGGGTGGATGGGTGAAGTATCTTAAAGATCACAAGGAGAAAAAAGAAGATTGTGATGATGATGATGATGATGATGATGTTGATGATGATGATGGCGAAGTTGGTGGTGGCAGTGATGACAAATGATGATGATGATGATGAGGAGGAGGAGGATGACGGCAATGATGCTGAAGATGATGATGTTGAAAATTGTGACAATGATGATGATGATGGCAACAATGACAGATATTCATGATGATGATGATGATGACTATGATGATGAAGACAACAATGACAATGAGTTGGTGATGACGACCATTATGATGGACGATGACAATAACAACGAGGATGATTCTATTCAGCATATCGTCAGTGGTTCATAACAAATTGCTAATTGGTCGTTGAATGAGTGAAATTTCTAAGAAAACTTTAACTTCATTAATGTTTCCTTTTTTCTTTTGCAAGGATTCATATGAATTACGATAATTATTGTAATTAATAATAACTAATATAATTACACAGTCATCAATGTCCCCATTGTGACTTCATAGCAAAATCCATCCCTTGACCGAAATTGAATTCACACGTCCATCACAAATAAATGCAACTCCTTTGTGTTTCGTTTTTCATTAAGTCCTCTCTTTCAAACATTCGTTCATTGAAACTGATAAGAGTGACCATCATCATCATCATCATCATCATCATCATCGTCGTCGTCGTTTAACGTCCGTTTTCCATGCTGTCATGGGTTGGACAGTTTGACTGAGAACTGGCAAGCCAGAAGGTTGTGCCAAGCACCATTCTGTTCTGGCAAAGTTTCAACAGCTGGATGCCCTTCCTAATGCCAACCACTCCAAGAATGTAGTTAGTGCTTTTATGTGCATGGGAGCTAGTCAGGTGGTACTGGCAACAACCATGATTGAATGGTGCTTTTATGTTCCACCAGCATGGGAGCCAGTCAGGCAGCACTGGCATCAACTACTCCCAGATGTTGCTTTTTACATGCCACTGGTATGGGAGCCAGTCAGATGGCACTGACATTGACTACTCTCAGATGGTGCTTTTTGCGTGCCACTGGCATGGGAGCCAGTCAGGCGACACTGGCATCGACTACTCTCGGACGAGAGCCAGTTGGATGGCACTGGCATTGATTACTCTCGAATGGTACTTTTTACATGCCACTGGCACATGAGCCAGTCAGGTGGTACTGACGTCATCATAATTACACACAGTATTTCTATGAAATGGAAGTCTTGAAATATTTCTGTTATTGCCATAGAAATTTGAAGCTGGTGGAAATGAGAGGGTGTTAGATTGTAGATTGGTGAATTAGCAGTAGATGTCACACCACCAACAGCTAACCCTGTATCAATGCACAGCTAAGTCAGTTTTCTTTTCCTACCAACTAAAAATGTTGGCCTATGGCCTAAAACAGTTTTATGAAACAAGACATGGAATAGAAGTTTTATTAACAACATATTTTTACAGGAAGAAAAGAAAGAAAATAACATTGGAAGTATAAAAGACCAAATTATCAAGAAAACAAACCCAGGTCTGCATCACCAAGGAAACAAAGAGAAAAAGAAAAGGGGTGGGGAGTTAATCAGTAGAAGATGTAGGAGAGGGGCTAATGGGTTGTAGACCTTATAACAAAGGGTGTGTTTAGCTGTGCCTTGTGGAACATGGTTTGAAAAGCATAGCTGTGGAGAATGGCCAGCAGCACTCACTTCAGCAGCCATCCCAGCTCAACTTGGTACAAACAAATGCCATAGGAGTTGAAGGATTAACAAAGAAAACAGTGGACAGTGGCCTAGCATGGATTCATCGGTGCGAGCATGGCTGTGTGCATCAGAGCTTTGTTTTACAAAGTACTAAGTTTGAAAATGAATATCTCCCACTATCGCTCTCTTTGTCTTATGATCTACTTCACACTTCTTTTTTTTTTTCTAACTGGGGTATCTATGTATCTACCCTACAGCAAGACACCTATATCTGTCCCCTCTATACCTTTAATCTCTCAACTGGCACAAATCCACACACCCTTCAATACTCTCCTCTTCCAGTAGACCAGTTGAGGGGTTTTTGTCTTAGAAGATACTTAGTGACCCGGTCAGTGCTGGTGACACATAAAAAGCACTGGTGATACAGTTCTATATTTAAGAGATGAGGAATTATGTATATTATTTACAGTTGATGGATATCTATCCTCATCTTGTTTGTTGTTAACTCAACGTTTCCGCCGATATAACCTCCAGCCTTCATCAGATGTCTTGGGGAAATTTCAAACCTGGGTTCTCATTCCTAAGGTATTTTTCAATGTTGTTGTTGTTGTTGTTATTATTATTATTATTATTCAGGTCAGTACCTGGAATCGAACTTGGAATCTTGGGATTAGTAGCTCATGCTCTTAACCACTACGCCATATAAAAAGCACCCAGTACACACTGTAAAGTGGTTGTCATTAGGAAGGGCATCCAGCAGTAAAAACCATGCCAAAACAAATAAATGGAGTTTGGCATGGCGCCTGGCCTTGCCAGTTCTAGTCAAACTGTCCAACCTATGCCAGCATGGAAAACAGACATTAAATGATGACGATGATGATGATGATAAATATTAGTTTTATTATTTTGTATAAGCCCCAAGAAATTTAACAAAAGTTAAATTACATTCGGGGTGTTCGGGTAGAGAGAATACCTTGATTTTGGGCAGCAACATAGCGAGCTGGCAGAAACGTTAGCACACCGGGCGAAAGGTCTAGCGGTATTTCGTCTGCCATTATGTTCTGAGTTCAAATTCTGCTGAGGTCGACTTTGCCTTTCATTCTTTCAGGGTCGATAAATTAAGTACCAGTTACACACTGGGGTCGATATAATCGACTTAATCCGTTTGTCTGTCCTTGTTTGTCCTCTCTGTGTTTAGCCCCTTGTGGGTAGTAAAGAAATGGATGGGTACACTGGTTCTCACCTGACTCTCACTTGTGGCTCCAAGACCATTCTCAGCCATACCCTGGTAACTGCTTCCACTGGTAGGCTAAACTTAATAAGGAACTGAATACTTGGAGGGGAGATGGGCTCTACCAAGCATTTCTAAGGTCCACTGAAATGCCATAATAGACACAGTCAAAACACTATACGCTAAACTGGCCAAGGCCCAGAAAACAAACGATTGTTCTGTTCACTGCTAATTTACTGGGAAGAGAAGATCAATGTGCAGTAATCCCTTGTCATATCGTGGTTCACCTATTGTGGTTCACCTATCACTGTTCACCTATCACGGTTCATCCATTGCAGTTCACCTATCATGGTTCCGCTGGTGCGGTTCACCTCTCATGGTTTATTATTTAAGCTTATGTCGATTCCTCTGTGGTGTTGTTTTGCATTTATAATATAATAAATTCTTTTATTTGTTTCAGTCATTTGACTGTGGCCATGCTGGAGCACCACCTTTAGTCGAGCAAATCGACCCCAGGACTTATTCTTTGTAAGCCTAGTACTTATTTTATCAGCCTCTATTGCTAAATCGCTAAGTTACGGAGACATAAACACATCAGCATCGGTTGTCAAGCGATGTTAGAGGGACAAACACAGACCCAAACACACACACATATATATATATATATACAACAGGCTTCTTTCAGTTTCCGTCTACCAATTTATATGCTTCTAGAAGGAAGAAGTAATTTACACATGAGCTTGACAGGTGCACCAAGGATATCCTAGGGCTGGCTAAAGTCAGGTGGATTGGATTTGGCAAAACAACAAACAAATGTAATGGACTGTGGTATAGTGGAGATGACATCAAACATGAACATGGAGTGGGCTTCATCATTAGCGAAACCAGAGTAAGCTCAGTCTTAGCTGTACACCAGTATCCAGCAAGCTCATCACCATACATGTGGCTGCAAAACCACAGAATATTACCATCAAACAAGTCTATGCACCAATGCTTGAATATGATGAGGATGCCATTGAAGAATTCTGTGAAGACCTGGAGAAAATCACCTAGGCAACTCATCATCATCTTAGAAAACTGGATGGTTCTGAATCATCCCAGGATACTGGGATGACTCATGACTGGAAAAACCAATGATCTTGGACTGCAGCTTCTAGAATTTGCTGGCCCTCAAAGGCTGATGCAACCCAACACACTGATTCTGCACAAGATCCCATACAGAACAATATGACATGCACCCAGTAGCAGGATTCAACTAAACTGACTTCATCCTCATATCTCAAAAGTTCAAGTCCAGTGTCAACAAAGCTAGGACTGGAATTTTCCTGATGTGAATATCAACATGAGGCCTAAACTGAAAAGGATCTATAAGAAAAGAGCCACATGTGTTTGGTTTGGTGCAGACAAACTGAAAGATCCCAGGGTTGCAACAGTGTTTGAGGTGAAAGTGGGTGACAGGTTTGCAGCCCTCAACCTTCTGGAAGATGATATAAACTCCCTGACTGACATCAAGGGAGCACTTCAAAAAATGGCTCTGAAAGTGCAGAGGAGAAGAAGAAAAAAGGAAACCATGGAATTAGTGATGCCATCTTGGACCTATGTGACTTAAGATAAAACCTGAGGTAAACCATGCTGACGGGTTAGGAATAAGTCAGCAATACAATGCAGTGAATAGAAAGGTTAACAAGAAAATGAGGGAAACCAAAGAAAAATCGGTAGCAGACCAGTGCAAAATCATCAAAGTTTGAATAAAGAAAGGTAACCACAAGGTCATTATGAAACCCTCAAAATCCCAACAAAAACAAAGAAACACACCACCTCTATATTGAGGACAAAACAGGCTGGTTCCTTGCAGATGAGAATGATGTCATTAAAAGACGATCTAAGAATTGCAAAGATCTGTACAATCACGAAATTAGACATGCTATCAACATCCTGGACAATTCCAACACCACCAACACCACCACCACCACCAACAACAACAGAGAACTTGGGGATGCTCCAATTCGCAGGGAAGAAGTCAAAGAGGTAGTGTGCCAGCTCAAAGGTGGGAAATCCCCAGTAGTGGAGAAGATCCTGTCAGAGCACCCAAATCACAGAGGGCCAAAGTTTATCAAGACATTAACAGATACTTGTCAGAAGATATAGGAGACGAAGCAGTGACCAAATAAGTGGACCCAATTACTGATGATGCTCATTCTGAAGAAAGGCAGCTGAAGACTCTCACAGAACTACAGAACAATCATCCTAATTAACCACCCCAGCAAAGCATTACTAAGAGCTCTGCTAAGCAGATTTAAGGGGAAGGCTGAAGAAATCTTTGCAGGTGAAAAGGAAGGATTTAGGCCCAAAAGGAGTACTATGGGAGCAGGTATTTAAATGCCAGACTGCTCACTGAGAAACATTTGTAGTACCAACCTGGCCTCTGTCACAACTTCGTCGACTTCAAAAAGGTCTTTGACTGCAGGTGGTGGCAGATGATGAAGAATTACAGCTGCAAAAACAACCTACTCAAAGTAATATAAGCATCATCATTCATCGTTTAACGTCCACTTTCCATGCTGGCATGGGTTGGACAGTTTGACTGAGGACTGGTGAGCCAGAGGCTGCACCAGGCTCAATCTGATCTGGGAAAGCTTCTACAGCTGGATGCCCTTCCTAATGCCAACCACTCTGAGAGTGTAGTGGGTGCCTTTACGTTCCACTGGCACAAGGGCCAGTCAGGCGGTTCTGGCAGTGACCACGCTCAAGACGTCTTCTTACGTGCTACCTGCACGGGAGCCAGTCTGGTGGCACTGTCATCGACCATGCTCGAATGTTGTTTTTCATGTGCCGATAAGGTGACACTGGCAATGATCACACTCGAATGGTGCTTTCCATGTGTCACCGGCACATGAGCCAATCCATGACCCTGGCAACAATCACACTCAGATATGCACTGTATGAAAACTCAAACAGTGTAGTTCCCCTGAACAACAACATCAGAGAATTCTTCAGGTCAAAAGTAGGTGTTCAACAAGGATGTCTCTTCTCCCCAGTGCTTTTCAACATCCTGCAGGGAAAAAAATCCAAGACTTCTACCCCTCTGTTTCCAGAGGAGGGCAACCCATTTCCTACCTGTGCTTTGATGGTGATATTGGCTTGCTTGGAAACAATGAAGAAGAACAACAGGAGTTCATCAATCAGACTGATAAAGTATCAGAATCAAATGGGATGGAGATCAGCCCAGAAAAGAGCAAGATCTTGGTTAATAGTAACAAGTAGAACACAGCAAGCAACATCATGGCTGAACAGAGAGACTTGATAAAGTAGACACCTTTAAGTACTTAGGATCCACTTTCACCAAGGACAGCAGATCTCAAAAAGAAGATCACAAGACTAGTTTGGTTTCTGCTGCCATGATAGAGATGAACACCATATGGAAAAGCCAATTCATTAGTTTTCCAAGACTCAAGGTGTACGAGTCCTTAGTGACTTTAATTGTTCTGTGTGGGTGTGAGAGCTGGACTTTTACAGCTGACATGAAGCAAAGAATCCAGGCATTTAAGCACAAGTGCTTCAGAAGGTGCTGCTACACATCCCATACACAAAGCACAAAATGAACAGCTTTGTCAGGCAGCAAGTTAACAAATACACTGGCAGACACTGAGACAGTGTCACATGACAACTTGCTGGGGCTGCCTGCTGGAGCCTAGTGGCAGGTATTTAAAGGGGAAAAATTTGACAAGTCAGTCAGTCGCCGGCTGACACTCATTGACGCTACACCAAAGAGGCTAGGGAACAGAAGAAAGAAGAAGGAAGAAGACATGTACCCATCACCAGAGCTGAAGACACCTCCGAAAGGAGGGGCCCCGCCATGTCAAAACGGTAGGGGAGTAGGGGCCGAAACCGGACGTGGTTCCTCCTGATGATGTCTTGAGCTAACTGGATCCTATAAAGGAGCTGTTGTGGTAGCAGACCATGAAACACGGTTGTAATTCCTCCCTGGCAGACAGGAACCACTCCTTGCAGAGGTAAAAAGACAAAAGCTTGCCTCCTGGTATGGTCACATATCTTGCCACATATCACTTTGTCTAAAACCATCCATTAAGGTACAGGTAAAGGAAGGTGTAAAAATGGTGGGCAAAGAAAATCCAGGTCTGACCACATCAAGGACTGGACAGGTCACAACACCACAACCCAGCTATGCATAACAGAAAACAGAAACTTATAGCATCAACTGAGTCAGAAGCATCTAGAATGTAACCCCAAGAACAGGGAATTTGATGTTGATGATAAATCATAAATATTCATTTCTATTTCTACTCTAGGCACAAGGCCCAAAATTTTGTGGGAAGAAGCCAGTCGATTAGATCAAACCCAGTATGCAACTGGTACTTAATTTATTGACCCCCGAAAGGATGGAAGGCAAAGTCAACCTCGGTGGAATTTGAACTCAGAACATAATGGCAGATGAAATACCTATTTCTTTACTACCCACAAGGGGCTAAACACAGAGGGAACAAACAAGGACAGACAAACAGATTAAGTCGATTACATTGACCCCAGTGCGAAACTGATACTTTATTTATCGACCCCGAAAGGATGAAAGGCAAAGTTGACCTCGGTGGAATTTGAACTCAGAACATAATAGCAGACGAAATACCGCTAAGCATTTTGCCAGGTATGCTAATGTTTTTGCCAGCTCGCCGCCATAAATATTATAGGCGGAAGAGTGGCTGTGTGGTAAGTAGCTTGCTTACCAACCACATGGTTCCAGGTTCAATCCCACTGTTTGGCATCTTGGGCAAGTGTCCTCTACTATAGCCTTGGGCCGACCAAAGCCTTGTGAGGGGATTTGTTAGACGGAACTGAAAGGAGCCCATCGTATATGTGTGTGTGTGTTTGAGTGTGTATGTGTGTCTGTCTATCTGTGTTTGTCCCCCCAACATTTCTTGACAACCGATGCTGGTGTATTTACGTCACTGTAACTTAACAGTTCGGCAAAAGAGACTAATAGAATAAGTACCAGGCTTACGAAGAATAAGTCCTAGGGTTGATTTGCTCAACTAAGGGCGGTGCTCCAGCATGGCTGCAGTCAAATGACTGAAACAAATAAATAAAAAAAATTGTATGTATGCCATATTTTTTGATATCACCCATGACAGCAAAAGCATATTCTCAAAGTTATATGACAGGTAGCACCTAGTTGTAATTAAAATTATAATTGTGCAAAAATTTAATTTTGTAAATTTTATTCCATTAGTTGGTGTGCTATTGGTTATGCTGCCGAAAAGCTTACAAGTGAAGAGAAATTAATACAATTCAGAGGCAAAGATCTAAACCATGATGGCAAAATCACTTACAAAGAAGTTGAAGATTTCCACCAGGCAATTGATAAAAACAGTAAGTGCAAAAACCAATCTAATTAATAACTGCCATACCAACCTTCTATCTACCTACTTACCCACTTACCTATCTACCAAAGGTGGGCACTGCTAATTCCAAAGTTAACTTTGTTAACTGTTAATCCATTAGCCAAAAAGTTAACTTTGATGACCGTTAATTAGTTAATTCTTTAAAAATATAACGGAAGTTATTGATAAACCATTAACATTAATTTTTATTATAGAAAAAAAAAGTTTTTGCTCTAGAACCACCTAAAAACACCTTTAAAAAGTGCCAAAAATATAAAATCCCTTGACTTCAATTGGATTGAAGTTAATGGAAGTTAACTCAAGTTGACTTGAATTAATGGAAGCTAAATAGTTTGATAATGATTTCCAAAGTTAACTTAAAAGTTAAATTGTTAATGAAAGTGTTAACTTTGTTAATTAATGATTAATGGATTAAATGGATTAACAGTTTGGTGCCTAGTTTTGCTATCTACCCACTTATCTATCTACCTGCAGATGTATATACTTACTTATACATGTGATGGCATTCACCTGGGGTGGGTTGAGCTAGTTCCATTCAATGAGTTCATCACATACTTCACAAATGATGGCCACATCCAGTTGTCAGCCCAAACACTCCAACAGGTAAAAATAATGCTTCTGCTTGCAGCTCAACTATCCAGCTTTGCAAGTTTGACAAATGCCCCCACAGGGAGAACAAGCTCATTCGATAGCATAGACACTGTGGCCATAGCAGTCGTTCATTATTCGGGTGAAGAACTCCTGTTCGGAATTTCAGTGAAAATATAAGTTCAAGTGGGGTCCCCGATCGCAAGTCTTTGGGATAGTGTGATCTGTGGCAGCTCACCTTGTTGTCGATTGTTGACCATCACAGAGGAGTCACTGACCAGTTATGTATATCATACTAAGCTTGTATGCATGGAAATTAGCTGCCCATGGGATGTTAACATAAAGCTGAACATCAGTGAAAAAGAGAATACCTATGCCGAACTATTGAGAAATCTGCAGTTACTCTATCCAGATTATAAGTCCAGGTTTATACCTGTAATTAATGGGGCCCTGGAAAATGTAACACACTGCCTAAATACCAATATTGAGAAATTAGGCTTCTCAAAATCAGAAAGTAGAAAGCTAATTCGAAGACTACAAATCCAATCCATCACTGGAACTGTAAGAATCTGTAAAACTTTCCAGAAGTTTATCATTTAAATATATATGAGCATGTCTAGATATGCAACTATATGCATGAGAATGCATATATAAAACAAAACATAGAAATCTGCACATAAACATACATACATGCATACATACATACATACATACATACATACATACATACATGCATACATACATACATACATACATACATACATACATACATACATACATACATACAAACAAAAATACCCTGTTGTTGATTTTGAAATCCTAGTGAAGGAACCTTGGATCTAGGTTAGAAACCAGCTCTTTCTCTATTGGCAAGAAATCTTGAAATAAACTGAATAATGGCATACATACTTACAATACTGATTAGAATTATTCTCTATGGCAAAATATAATGAATGGCTTTCTTCTGGGCTTGAATATGCCTCCAGCATATGCGAACTGGTTACAAGTTTGTACTTGTGCATATATATATATATATTCATACATTCCTACATACTTACTTATAAACAAACATACATACACATTACTGTGTATATGAATAAAGATAGAGTGAATAAAAATAGAGTGACCTGAGAATATTCTTTTCTACTCTAGACACAAGGCCCAAAATTTGGGGGGGGGGGGGCAGTCGATTAGATTAACCACAGTATGCAACTGGTAATTAATTTATCAACCCCAAAAGGATGAAAGGCAAAGTCAACCTCAGCAGAATTTGAACTCAGAATGTAAAGATGGATGAAATACCGCTAAGCATTTCGCCACATTTCTGCCAGCTTTCTGCCTTAGTGATCTGAGAATATTACACAAGACTTAGAAAAATATGGCAGTTGGGACCCTCCTCTTACAATGTGTGTGTGAGTGTGCATGCGTGCGTGCATGTACATGTGTGTAATAGTCTTCTTTCAGTTTCTGTCTACCAAATCCACTCGTGAATCTTTGGTTGGCATGTGACTACAGAAGATACTTGGCCAAGGTGCTGCATAATGGGATTGAACCTGAGGCCACATGAATGGGAAGCAAGCTTCTTGACAAATATAATAATTTTTAGCCAATGATGACTTTTTCTTTTTGCCTATCCCCATGGCTGTTACTATGCCCCCCCCCCCACCAGCAACTATAATCCCACCTGTTCTCATTAGGAAATAACTAAAATCTCATTCGACATTCTGGAATAATGTTTTTTGATTTACTGTATTTGTCATTATAGCTGATGGTCTAGTAAGTAAAGAGGAATATACCGCTCGTTGGAAGGGTTTGGTTCAACCCCAAATAATAAAGATCGCATTTGCATCTGAGGATATCGACGACAGCGGAACAATTGATTTCGATGAAGAGAGATTTACCTTTGAAGCATTTGATGCGGATAGTAAGTACTGAAAAGATTTACAAGATTAAAATTATAACCAACGTGACAGTCCTGTAAATGGAATTACACCACTGCTATATAGCCCTAGGAAGCATCAACGCTTCCTATTGGCTTTGACACATTTCCTGTGTCCTTATATTTGTGAAGGGGAGGTAAGCACCTCCACCAGCTAGGATTAGCACCTGAAGACATGCATGTTTCTGGGTCTTGCCCGTCATCAGTCCAGGGTAGCAAGCCTAACTGGTGGGGGTGATTGCCTCCCCTTCGCAAATATAAAGACACAGGAAATGTGTCAAAGCTGACAGGAAGCATCGATGCTTCCTAGGGCTATATAGCAGTGGTGTAATTCCCTTTACGGGACTGTCACGTTATGTTGACAGTATACAACCACTCTATCACTCCACCACCGCTCATGTCTCTTTGAGGCATTTAGAAATTCAATATTTCTAAAATTATAACCATTTATTAAGTTTGCACTGAATTTACAAGATATAACTAAGAGGCATTATCAGATCGTTCTTAGAATTAGTGTCTCCAGAAAAGTCAATTGGTTCCATTTCTTTCTATTTCTATCCAACAAGTTCTTGTGTATTTGAGGTCTTTCTGGAATGTCTGGTTCCAAGTGTTCTTGAGCTGACCCTTTTCATGTTTTCCTTCTCCCTCCGTCCACTCCATTGCAGATTTTGTGGGTCCAGTAGCTGGCAGACACAGAAGTTGATCTGCAAGGTGAAAGAAACTGATCTAATGTCCTGGTGTTTTGCCAAAGCTGCAATTTGTTTTATGGAAGAATTTCTTCATTCTTCTTCATGCTGGTGAAACATATAAAGCACTGGTACTGGTTCCACATAAAAAGCACCCAATACACTCTGTAAAGTGGTTGGCACTAGGAAAGGAATCCAGCTGTAGAAACCATGCCAAAGCAGACAATGGAGTCCTTGGACTCAATGGATCCTTGTCGAACCATCCAACCAATACCAGCATGGAACATGGACATTATATGATGATGATGATGAGGATATATATATATATATATACGTGGAGGCGCAATGACTCAGTGGTTAGGGCAGTGAACTCGCGGTCGTAGGATCACGGTTTCGATTCCCAGACCGGGCGTTGTGAGTGTTTATTGAGCTAAAACACCTAAAGCTCCATGCGGCTCCGGCAATGGGTGGTGGCGATCCTTGCTGTACTCTTTCGCCACAACTTTCTCTCATTCTTTCTTCTGTTAGCCTGCCCGCTTAGCCAGCGGGGTGGCATCATTTGAAGGCTAAAACAATGTGAAGCGCATTGTGACCAGCGATGTGTAACTACATCTGATAGCCTGGTCGGTCACGTGATCACGTGGTCACGAGATATATATACACACACATATACATTTTGTATGCATATATAGATATATGTGTGTGTGTGTGTGTCTGGGAAAATGAGAAGTTTGCAAAAACCTTTGAGTAATGCTGGTGAGGAGTTGAGCAAAATATGTTAATATGATATCAGTGAATGAACGCCAAGAGAAAAGATATTGTGATATCTTACATATGTTGTTTAACAGTTCTACATTTCGGGAAAGATTCCCCTTTTGAAATTGAAGAAAAAAAAAATAATCCTTGCATTCGGAGACAAAAATATTGTCATCAGAGGCCAATGTGAAATGGCCTGCCAGTAACAACACATTTCTCTGGAATCAGTGTGTGTGTGTGTGTGCACGTGTACTTCATCTTTGTATTTGGTTTGCAAGATCCTTGATGTGAATTCATGTGTTGAAACCAGCCTTGTTGTCTTCAGAGGGTCATTATGCCAATAAGGATAACACATGCACCAGTTCAATATCACTTCTTTATTGTAAGTCAACTGGTTAAATATCTAACAAAAGAACTTCAATTAACAAACAACCAATTAACCAGCTCATTAAATAAACAATCAATTATTTGATGAGATATTTAACCAACTGAAGTAATGCATTGGCGTAATGATCCTCCCAAGACAGAACAGTATACACATACATATACAGGGTGGACCAAAATGATCTGACACATTTGGAGGCTTAATAAAAGCACAAAATAAGAAATAATGAAAAGAAAATTTGTATTTTCTGAATGTACATATAATGCCATTTTATTTCATTAAGTTTTAAAAATTAAATCAGCTAAATGCTTCCCATCATTGTCAACACACTGTTGGAGACGTTCATGAAAGTTATCGATAACTCTATACATCATTTCTTCTGGAATGGTGAAATGTGATTTCTTCCTGTGGAGATATTTAAAATCAAAAGTATTCAGTCATCGCCCTCAATCTATTGATGAATTAAAACGTGCAATTTGTGTAGAAATAGCAACCATTCCAGAAGAAATGATCCATAGAGTTATCGATAGCTTTCATGAACGTCTCCAACAGTGTGTTGACAATGATGGGAAGCATTTAGCTGATTTAATTTTTAAAACCTAATGAAATAAAATGGCATTATATGTACATTCAGAAAATAAAATTTTTCTTTTCATTATTTCTTATTCTGTGCTTTTATTAAACCTCCAAATGTGTCAGATCATTTTGGTCCACCCTGTATATGCTTTACGAAGGATGTATAGATGTAGCCAAGTGAGACTGTAGTCACAGCCAATAACAGTGTCTCGTAACTGGCATGTAAAAAGCACACTTCAAATGTTGGGTGGATATACTGTGCTTGTGAAGACCCGTCAAGCTGAGTGACATCATAGTCATGGCTGATGCCCGTGCCACCTGACTGGCACCTGTGCCGGTGTCACATAAAAAGACTGTAAGGTTTGTCTAATTATAATCGACCTGCAGTTATGTAACAGCAACTACCATTGCTACTACTATGACTACCACTACTATGACTGGTATGTCTCCTCCTCCTCCTCCTCCTACTACTACTACTACAACTACTACTACTGCTGCTGCTGCTGCTGCAGTGAAAGAAGACTATATTTTCATTGTAGTTTATTCTGTTCTTATCTGTTTGCAGGAGACAAAGTAATTTTAGAATGCGAATTCCTGGATGAATTTACGAGGTATGTCCTGATAGACAATCCTCCTAAATCTTATTGTGGATTAACAACAAAATAATAATGACAATGATAATGATGATGATGATGACTGTTACATACCTGTAAATTCAATAAAGTTTTTGCCTGTTACTCTCTGATTATACGCATACCTTTACACACATACGTACTACAGATATAAGCTTGAATAAGCATAAACACACACACATATAATAACAAATGTTGAAGGATGGAGTTGGCAGATCATTTTAATCCATCATTTACAACTGTTTCATCATTTTCCATTGTAAGCATCATGGCAATATGTTGTAACCATGAAGGCAACTACTGATTTATTTCCATGTGCTTGTAAATCTCATGGCTGAGATGATTCTCCAGAACTTCATAAAAAAAATAAATACTGATTGATCCTGCTATCTCGCAGATAAACAGAGTCTTATAATTCCAAATTCAATGTGTCGAAGTAACCACATTTATGCAAGACAAGCAAAGGAAAATGGGGAATTAAAGGGATGAAGGAGGAATTAATGAAATCTGACAAGATAATTAGCTCCATTCTGTGATGTGAATTTTGGTTGTCATTATAAAAGAAAATGCAGCTATTCCAACTACTTTTCTTTTATTCTTTTACTTGTTTCAGTCATTTGACTGCAGCCATGCTGGAGCACCACCTTTTAGTCGAGCAAATCGACCCCAGGACCTATTCTTTGTAAGCCCAGTACTTATTCTATCGATCTCTTTTTGCTGAACTGCTAAGTTATGGGGATTTAAACCCAACAGCATTGCGTGTCAAGCGATGTTGGGGGGGACAAACACAGACACACAAACACATATATATTGGAGACCATCCCCTTCGGTCATGATTGACCAGGGATTGCACCTAGGAAGTTACCCTCTCAGGCACAAGTCCAGGCAAGGTTGTTCATGGAAGACCAGCAGTCGGCTATGCATACCAACCTCCCCTCTCGATACCACCAGTGTTATCCAAGAGAGAGGCAAAGGCCAATACAGCTTGGCACCTGTGATGTCGCAACTCATTTCTACAGCTGAGTGAGCTGGAGCAACGTGAAATAAAGTGTTTTGCTCAAGAACATGACACGCAGCCCAGTCAGGGATTCAAGCTCACAACCTGACGATTGTAAGCTCAACGCTCTAACCACTGAGCCATTCGCCTTCACACATACACACACACATATATATATATACATACACACACACACACACACACACACACATATATACGATGTGCTTCTTTCAGTTTCCGTCTACCAAGTCAGCCTGAAGCTATAGTAGAAGACACTTGCCCAAGGTGCCATGTAGTGAGACTGCACCCGGAACCATGTGGTTGGTAAGCAAGCTACTTACCACACAGCCACTCCTGTGCCTACAATAAACAAATTGTTAAGATCACTTGGCCTTGATAGTTTAGTTCTTGGTTGGCAGTTATTCCAGTCTGTTGCCTTAGCCTTAGACTTCCTGTCTAACATTGAATGATACATTTTCATTGAACTTAGTAACGTGTTATAAGTCAATTGCCCATGTTTATTTACACATATATATACTTTTTATACATGCATACAGAAAAAAATTAAGCCACATGGCTCAGTGGTTAGAGTGTTGGGCTCACAATCATAAAATAGTGAGTTCAATTCCTAGACTGGGATGTGTGTTGTGTTCTTAAGCCAGACACTTTATTTCGCATTCCTCCAGTTCACTCAGCTGTAGAAATGAGTTGTGATGTCCCTGGTGCCAAATTGTATTGCCCTTGGCATTTCCCTTGGAAAACATCGGTGGCATGGAGAGGAGGAGGCTGGTAATGCATGGGCGACTGCTGGTCTTCCATAAAACAACCTTGCCTGGACTTGTGCATCAGAATGGAACTTTCTAGTTGCAATCCCTTAGTCATTCATGACCAAAGAGGCTCTTAACCCTGCTTTTTTTACAGAAAAAAAAAATCATGATTATTACATAGATACATTCGCACATACTTCCCACCTACACACACACACACTTCACTGCTAGCTAACTTACACTCTCATACACATTTGATAATACGTTTGCATTTACACACAGATTTTGTAAAAAAACAAATACAAAGTGTTCAAAAAGTCTCTCTGCAGTAAGTGTTTTATTGCAAAGCAAATATTTATAAGATGATATAAGAAGACTACAAAAGAATATATTAGACTCTACAAGACTTTAAGAAACTTTATAAGAGGTGTTGAAAGTGTTGTCCTTCATTCCCAATACATAAGTTGACTCTTCTACACATGTTTTGAAATACATCTTGGAGAGTCTGATGCAGTATGGACCATGTGAAGGTTATAATTGTGTCTTTTAGCTCATTAATGGTTTTCGGGTGATTCTTGTACACTGATCCTTTACTTGCTCCTCAGGAAAAAGAGTCTGGTGGTGTTAAATCAGGGGATCTTGGTGGCCAAAGTCCTTTCAAAATAATCCGTTCACCGAAAAACTCTTGAAGTAGTGCCATGGTGATGTGCAAAGTATGTGCTGTAGTTCCATCTTGCTGAAAGTATGCAATTACTAATTTCACTTTCAGTGAGTTGGATTACAAATGGATAGACAATGTTTGAGCAATATCTGTCTGTTGATGGTGTCTTCAAAAAATATCACTGCGGAGAGACTTTTTGAACACCCTGTATAATATGTATCATGAAACACACACACAGATATATATTTATTCAGCATTTCATTTGCAAACTTGAATATTTAGAAATATACAAGTATTTGCATATACAGATCTACATATAAACACTTATAACTATATTCACATGCACACATACACACGCATATATACACACTACATCCTTTTAGTCTTTTACTGGTTTCAGTCATTTGACTATGGCCATGCTGGAGCACCACCTTTAGTCGAACAAACTGACCCCAGGACTTATTCTTTGCAAGCCTAGTACTTATTCTATCATTCTCTTTTGCTGAACTGCTAAGTTACAGGGACATAAACACACAAACATCAGTTGTCAAGCAATGGTGGAGGGGGGGAAACAGACACACAAATACACACATGCACATATACATACATATATACGACAGGCTTCTTTCAGTTTCCATCTACCAAATCCACTTACAAGGCTTTGATCGGCCTGAGGCTACAGTAGAAGACACTTGCCCGAGGTGCCACACAGTAGGACTGAAACCAGAACCATGTGGTTGCGAAGCAAGCTTCTTACCTCACAGCCCCTCCTACATGCAAACAACACACACACACACAGATATTTTTTTTTTTTTTTTTTCCTAGTTTCAGCTCAGAGCTGCGGCCATGCTGATGCACTTTTTTTTTCTCTCCTTGTTTTTCCTGTGTACCTTTCTTTAGAAGAGCGTAGGCTCGAAACGTAAAAGACTTTTTCTATTCCTGAACGTTATACTAATACATCTGTTTGTTTTGTACACCACCTGTCTTCGTCTTTTGTTTTTTTCGTAAACTCTCCCTATATATATATATATATATATATATATATATATATATATACATGATCACACACATATATTGAAAGAGAAGCCCACTCTAGGTTATAGAGCAGTGGAGTATTTAGATAAAGATAGTTATGGCCGGTTCACAGGGTTACCCAGGGATTTGCATCCATAAAGTGCTAGCTTTACAAACATCTTGTCAGACCCTAGTGGCCAGTGGTCTATAATCTCTCTTCAAATGGGAGGGAGAAAAGGCCATGTGACTAGTTTTCAAACACTGAGACAAAGAAGGCCAAGCACAAGGGATTGTCTCTCATAGACCCCTATTCAGAATCAGCTTGTGGGTCCCAGGATTTCAGTAGGAATTGCCTAAAGCATAAAGAAGGTCTAAAGACTTGCATCCTGCAATTTAAGATGTTCACTTCATCGAGGGAGTTCTTTAATATCCTCACCAGTTCTGCTATGCACAGCTTGCAACATTTGCCCCCATAAATGTAAGGAACTGGTTTCTCTAGTATTTTGCATGTGATTACATGTGTGTGAGTATGTGTCTGTATGTGTGTGTGTGTGTGTACTAGCAGAAACAGCCGTCATTGACTGGGTTGAAATAGGTTGCCAAAATTGCACTATGAATATTGAAAGTTATTCACTTTGATTGTATTAAACATATATAAGAAATGACTGTTAACTTTCATGTAGACAATAGAGCAGTTTTCTTCTGGCCAATATCATCATGGTTGCATATAAAGTTCTGTCTATGATCTCTAGTCTGTAAATGAAGCAAACACTCCATAGACTTTGGCTTATGTGTAGTACAAGGTAACTAAATAAAAGTTAGGAGAAAACATATGAACTATAATTTTTTGAACTTGAGTATTACAACTAACAAAAATACAAATAGCTTTTCTTAGACGAATAGCCTGGTAGCTCAAAGATATAAATATAAAACGAATAAAAATGATACAATAATGATATTGAAGTGCACACACAAATTTAGAAGGAATATATAGTAACAACCTATCTCAGTGAGTAGCATACTTCTTACACATAGAATAATGAAAGAGACAATTGAAGATCAAACATCGTAAAACGTGAAAAATAAATCCCGAATAATTTTCCGTTTTTAGTTTGCTCAGAACTTTCATTTAGTTATCTCCCTTAGATCGGTCATTTTTTTTTTTTTTTTTTAGTGGGGACTGTGCTATATGCAATATTTTTGAAAAAGGTCTGTAGCTCCTTTAGAGGAGAACCTACAAACTCAGAACCACTTCCATTGCCTTTCTCAGAAGATTTTACATACGAATTTACTTTTAGTTTTTATGTAGATGCTCTAGCCTTTTCTTCAATAAACAGATAGACACACAGACGTTCATCTTTATTTTATATATATATATATATATATATATATATATCGCCAGTCCAACCCATCGTCCAACCCATGCTAGCATAGAAAGCAGATGTTAAACGATGATGATGATGATGGTGATGATGATATATATATATGTTTCTGATGCATAAATGTGATTACTTAGATTCACACACATGCACATACGCACACTCACACAATTCGAATTTGTAGGAAAGTATTTATCAGCAAGACAGCAGAATCAATCATCAAATTGTTTTTCCCGAAGTTCTGAAGAATCATTTCAATATTTACTGTAGAAGAAATCCTATGTAGCACATGGAAGTAAGCCAACAGTCGCTAATATAGTTACATGATGCAACATTAATGTTACAACTGAAAGTGATGAAGCAATTGTAAACGATGTATCAAACTGATTTGTCAACTCCATTCTTAGGTATTTATTATTATTCATACTCTATGGATATTTGGTGGATTTTCCAGGTAATTGGAGCCATAGCATGAAAAAAACCTTTTCCCACTTTTCCATTTTAAGATAGTTGGTATCTGTAGAAGTGCTTCATATGACAAATACCAAGCAAGATTATACACTCTGGTACACTTGCTATACATATATATATATATATATATATATATATATATATATATATATATATATATATATATATATGTATATATACATATATATTGATAAATGTAAGACAACAAAAGAATGAAAGAGACCTCGATATTATGTAAATAAAGGAATTTATCTGTAAATGTAATATGTGACAATTATTTGGTAGCTATGATAAAACTTCGAGTTTCGGATACCAGGGTGGAAATCTACACCGCCATCTCTTCAGTTATTTGGCCATGAAGACATGGTGGTGTGAATATCCACCCCGGCATCCGAAACTCAGAGTTTTATCATGGCTACTGAATAATTCTCACATATTACATTTACAGATATATATATGTATATATAAATATATATATATATATATGTATGTATGTATATAAATTTATAATACAAGATGGAATGAACAAGCTTTAGTCACAAATCCCAACAGTTGTTTCTGTGCATTTGTAAATGCTGTTAATTGCTGAGTTTTCCATATTGCACTTATCATATAAATATGATACACCAATAGTTGTGTACTCACACATCTTCAGGTGAGTGGCTGCGTGAGCACTGCTATATACACAAACATACTTATACATAGATACTCATACACACACATACATACTCATGCGTAAATACTTATACGCATACAGAAATACATATATGTATACATGCATACATACATCTATGCGTCTATGTACTAAATGTATATACACCATTAAGAGGCATGATGTAGTTTTCATCTGAGATACCACTCTCTTCAGAAACTCTTTGTAACTGACAACACAAGATATATTGGAGTGAGATGAAAAATTGTCACAACAGTAATTCATGAGAATGTCAGATGTATTTCAGCTTTCCTGGGCCTTGGCACTGATAGGAACTTACTAGTCACATGCTTTGACAAAATGTATCCCTTCGAATATATAGGAAACAGCGAACAATACATTCACTGATACTGCAAAAAGCTTGTGGGATTAGTATAAATGTTATTGTTATTATCAGTTATTTAGATTAGCTGTTACTGATAATAATAATAATAATAATAATAATAATAATAATAATATAATAATAATAATAATATCTTTATGATTATTCATTTTGAATATTTTCCCATTTATATAACTATATAAATATAATAACATCATCAATGATGATGATATATAATAACGTGGTCAATGCCAGTGCACCCCAACTGGCTCCTGTGCCGGTGGCACATAAAAATTACCAACTACACGCTTGGAGTGGTTGGCGTTAGGAAAGGCATCCAGCTGTAGAAACCTTGCCAGATCAGACTGGAGCCTGGTGCAGCTGCTGGCTTTCCAGATCTTAGTGAAACCGTCCAACCCATGCCACCATGGAAAGCGGATGTTAAACGATGATGATGATGATGATGATGATAATGATAATATATATATATATATATACACACACAAATATATGATTGGCTTCTTTCAGTTTCCATCAAGCAGATCCACTTACAAGACTTTGATCAGTTCAAGGCTATAGCAGAAAACATTTGCCTTTGGTGCTATGCAGTGGGACTGAACATGGAACCATGTTGTTGGGAAAGAAACTTCTAACTATACAGCCATGCCTGTGCCTATATATCAAAGAAAGATGAAAAATTGTGCTGGCAGTAATTCTTGAGAATGCCAAATGCATGACAATCCACAACATTATGCCTCTCATGGGTGTATATATGTTAAGTATGGTACATAGATGCCTATTTTAATCTAATGCTGTTCCAAGTGCTCACACTAAGTTTTTACATCACAATGCATTTCATACCAGAATTTTCACCTCTTAATTTTTGGGACACAACTCAGACACCTCATGAATTTTGAGCCCCGCACCCATGAATATATATATTTACCATGTCGGACTACTGAACTCTACATGTTTTTTTTCATTCTCCCTCTGTTTATTTCTTCTTATTCCTTTCTGTTGAAGAGCATAGGCTCGAAACATAAAAGACTTCTTCATTTTTCCTGAGCGTCAAAGTAATATACTTGCTTGTTGTTCATACTACCTGTCTTCATCTTTTGTTTATCTATAAATTTCACCTGTGAGTGTGTATTTGTGTTTATGTATGAGTGAGTTTATTCCTGTCGGGATTTGATAACCTATTCTCCTTCAAGACAAACAACATTATACAGTTCAAGGAAAGGATCTTGAGTAAAAACTTCCTTAAATATGAACAACACTCAATGAAAAATCCTCAAAGCCACTGGAAAAGATGCACTTCACAAGCTCTTATGTAACATCATACAGATAAGGGGAGAGTTTACAAAAAAAACAAAAGACGACATGTGATGTACAAAACAAACAGATGTATTAGTATAACACTCAGGAATAGAAAAAGTCTTTTATGTTTCGACCCTACGTTCTTCTACAGAAAGGGACACAGAAAAAACAAGGAGAGAAAAAATGTGTGTAGTGGCTAACGATCTATCCTGGCAATCTATCATACAGATAACACGGACAAAGCCATCGAATACTAGACTAACTTTGCAAGAGTCACTAAATACATTGGCTCTGATAGTTTACTGAACTACAATCCATTGTGACTCTCTAATCCATAGGTTCTCAAAGTGGGTGCTACTGCCCCCTGGTAGGCATTGAGAGGGTTCAGGTTGGCACTAGTGTCTAAGTGGGTGGTAGAGAAAAAGAAGGCATTGGAAGAAAGGCATTGGATTAGGGGACACTTATGAATATATTTTATTATAGTATTACTCTTACTCTTTTACTTGTTTCAGTCATTTGACTGCGGCCATGCTGGAGCACCGCCTTTATTGTATACAAATTATATAATATTATATTAAATATCAAATGATTCATGGTATATATAAATTAGTAAAATATAAAATATTTATTTATACAAAAAAATAGGGATGGGGGTGCAGAAGGCTTTATGTGGCCATGAGGGTGAGCAGTGGCCCAAAAGTTAGAGAACCTCAGTTCTAATCAATGCTTGGAGACCAGACATTGTTGTGGTATATAAAAGGAACAAGGAAACCAAGATCATAGACATTGGATGCATGCATAGATGACAAAAAGCTGGAAAAGATGGAAAAATACAGACTAGTAAAAGATGAAATTGCAAGAATGTTGGCAATGAGGAGAGTAACTGTTGTCCCAGTAGTTGTAGGGGCACTCAGAACAGTGACAACCAGGTTCGAGAAACTGGAATTGACATGAGGGCAGAGTAGGCCCCAAAAAACTGCTCTATGGGGGACAGCTAGGATTTATAGATTGGTGATTGGACATTGAGTGTCTGCCACCATAAGTTAACATCCAAGTACCAAAGCTTGTAATTTGTGGAAAGAGACCCTGTGAGACCTCTGACGACAGGTTGTTGTCCGTTCTCACAGAAACAACCAGAGCAAGTAAGACTGAGAGCTCTGAGAAGTAAAATAATAATAAACTTATTGTATACAGTGCTCAGGTGCAGTACAGCACATCAGAAAATGTAACCAAAAGTGCATGAACAGGACACAGAATATGCACAGGAAGTGAGAGCTGTTAAAAAAGATGTGGTGAGGGTCATCAGGTTAACTGTTGGGTGAATTTCAGGAAGCATGGAAGTTTTGAAAGATGAAGTGTCCCAACAGCTAACAGCTGATGTGAGTAGTTTATTCCATACTTCAATGATTCTGAGTGTGAAATAAACTACCCACATCAGTAGGTTGCTGATGGAACAAGAATTATATATTTTGGGGCAGTGCTGTTGCTACTGCCACTCTACACACAAAGCTCACTGAGCACACACCTGCAAAGATTGACAACCCTAACCCTTGGTAAGGACCTGTTCACCATCATTGTACAAATTTTCCAACTCAGTTATGTCTTGCTTCTTACCTGGGTCTTTTAGTGCAATGATAACTTTTCTGATACTCTGCATTAACGAGCTGTATACACACTCTACTTAAATGTGATAAAACCGGATGCATCCATCTTTCCCCTATTCATTATGTTTATCATTTAGACACCCTCACCCAACTAAATTTTTCTCCCAGTCTTTCCTCTCTATGCTGTGAAATATGCTGTCACCCATGGTTTTCCTACAAAAGTTGAGCTACAGATGTTGATCAACAGATATTTAAGTAAAAATATTATCCCTCATCTTGTAGGTTTCATGAAGATCATTGATGCAGATTCTTCTCTGACGAATTTGTATAAAAAATGTCATTACTATAACGATAATTAAGTTCAGTACAAATTCAGTGCTATAGACTCCATTTTTACCTGGATGTTCCACTAATCTCTCTCTCTCTCTCTCTCTCTCTCCTCTCTCTCTCTCTCTCTCTCTCTCTCTCTCTCTCTATCTATCTATTTATCTATCTATCTATCTATCTATCTATCTATTTATCTATCATTATGTTCTTGACACGGAACGTAATTTCTCTCACTCAACAGCGATTGAACTCACCACCAACAATTGTCAAAATACACATCAAACATGCAGTACTGTAACAAAACAATTACATTAAGCAATGTCCCAACCCTGCAAGATATATATGTAGCTAAAGGACAAAGCAACTTAATGATAGAAACAACACACGATGCTGCTAAGAGGATTACAAACACCTAACATTCTAAGTTGGTTGTAAGACAGCCTATTTAAGAGAGCACAAAAAGCCATACACTTATCCTTTGAAAATCTGAATCCTTCAACGATATAAACATAATATCCAGAACCTACATATTTGTGCTCTTCTTTACAATGTTTTAGATTTCCAGACTATAAATGGTGATATAACTAACAACTAATTAATATTAATGAATTGTGTTAAAACTAAATAAAGAATAATTTGCATATTACTTTAGTGGAAATTCATTTATTTGTTTTTTTTTTCTTTTTTTTATTTATTAAGCTTTGTTTTGTAAAACACTTCTTTACAGCTGTTTCGTTAATTTTTTTATTCATTCAGTATTCAACAGATACAAACTCAGCATTATTGAGTAGAAGGACAGGAAAAACTTCACCTCAGACCAGAGAACTGGCTCAAATGTTTACAACAAAGTGGGCTTTGATGAAGGATCCCAAAGGCCAGATGGAGATTACTATATCGTGATATATATGTGGTACTGGTGACACAAAAAGCTCCCAGTACATGCTCTAAAGTGAATGGCATTAAGAAGGGCATCCATCTCTAGAAACCATGCCAAACAAACACTGGAACATGATACAGTCCTTACATTCATCAGATCCTGTCAAACTGTTCAACCTATGCCAGCATAGAAAATGAACATTAAATGTTGATGATGGTGATGATATAAACTTATAAATATACAAACATACATACATCATCATCCTCATCATTTAACATCCATCTTCCCTGCTGGCACCGGTGGGACAGTTTGACAGGAGCTGGTCATGCAGAAACCTGCACCAGGCTTCTGTGTCTGTTTTGGCAGGGTTTTTACAGTTGGATACCCTTCCAAACGCCAACCACCTTACAGTGTGGACTGGGTGCTTTTTAAGTGGCACCTGCACTGACAGGGTCACCAAGTACTTTGCAAGACAAAAAAAAATCTTTTGAGAGGAGAGGGCGCATTGGAGGAGGTGATCTTGTGTCTGATAATGAATGGTTATAGTGAGATAGAGAGACAGAAACAGGTGTCTTGCTGTAGAGGAGGTAAAAGGTTACCTGGCTAGACAGACAGAGGGGGGAGGGAGGGAGGGAGGGAGGGAGATCAAGAATGAGGACAGAAACAGGATGTGTTGCTGTAAAGGAGATACAACCTGAGGGAAGAGTAGAAGGAGACAAAGGGTGGTAGACAACAGGATGGAGATGGTGGGAAAGTGCTGGGCAAATTTACAAGGGACAAGGATCAGAATATAAATGTGATGGTCAAGTAAAAGACAAGAGAGCTAGATGGTGGTGAATGCCAGAGCATACCCTTGAGGTTCAAAGGTCATAATATAAGTGGCAGGACATTACAAAAGAAGCATTGTTACATGTGGGTGGAACACACAGGTCAAGGGCTAACAAAAAGGGATGATACAGTAAAACAGGGGCAAGAGGACAGGATTGGAGAGTGAGAGGTTAGCATAGTGCATGAAGGAGGAAATGTGAGGAAGAGAAGAGACCTAAAGCTGTAGTTTGGCTTATTAGGGTAGGATGTGAGGAAATAACCAGCCTATGGCAGCGTGGGGAAAGGGACATTAAGCGACGATGTTAATGATGATGATGATACATATACAGACATGTATACATGTGTCATTCACATTACAAATCTTATTGTCCAACCCATGTCTGAATGGATCACAGATGTTCAATAATGATGATATAAATGAAGTCCAGTTGAATGAAAGACAAAAAGCGATTGAAGTGACATGAAGAGAAGATTCATCTATAAAACACTATAATGACCAACGGAAAGTAGCACCAACGGACAGAGGTGAAGAATTTGTATTGTGTCTCAGCAAGATATGTCAGACACTGATTGGCAACTAATTTCTCCAATTGACAAGATATTTAGTACGACTGTCAAAGAGACGAGAAATTAACTCGATTAATCTGTGAAGATGAGTAAGCAGAGTTACTACGTGTTAGTTGTTTGGTAATGTGTCAAATTAAATCCTTTTCTTTCTATACACTGGAGTGCAACTACTGCAATCAGCCGCTTCCTCTCCACACACACACACACACACAAAATACAGAGAAACAGCACAGAGCTGATGTAGACACATTGCTTATATAATACAAGGCTGTCTAAATCTGTTTCATCTAGTTTGCATCCATAAATACTTGGCAATGAAATTCCTAGTAAGTACATTTTTATTTTCTATTATTTATCTTATATATATATTATAATAAGAGATATATATATATATGTGTGTGTGTATATATATATATATATATATATATATATATATGTATGTATATGTGTGTGTGTGTGTATATATATATATATATATATATATATATACACAACTTTCAATCAATAAGTATTTTATTGATCTTTCATAAATGTAACAAACTGAATCAATAATTCGACCATTCATAATCTGAGTTATCCAGGAAAAAGTGATTAATCTTACCAACTTCTAACGAAGCAATCATATTTTTGTCAGGGGTATTAGTGGCACAAGTGGAATAAAATATTTAAAACTAGCTTTGTCTACTCACCCCTAGGGAGTTTTATTTCTACTTTGTTGTACTCCATGATACCCTACAATACATAAGTAAAAGAAAAAGAAAACATTACATTTTCTGTGGTTAAAAGATGTAGCCATTACATCTTTTATTTGTCTCACTGTTGTTAATTTTGTTGTTTTCTCTGCTAATATATTACATTTTAAAATGATCGGAATATAATTGGTATAGAGTAGCATTATTATTATTATTATTATTATTATTTTTATTATTATTATTATTATTATTATTATTAGGTGAGCTGGCAGAATTGTTAGCACACCAGGCAGAATGCTCACCAGCATTTCATCTGTCCTTACGTTCTAAGTTCAAATTCCGCTGAGGCCGACTTTGCCTTTCATCCTTTCCAAGTCAATTAAATAAGTACCAGTTACACACTGGGGTTGATGTAGTCACTTGTGGCAAAAACTTGAAATCATTATTATTATTATTATTATTATTATTATTATTATCATTAGGTGAGCTAGCAGAATTGTTGGCATGCCAGGCAGAATCATTAGCACGCTGGGCAGAATGCTTAGCAGTATTTCATCCGTTCTTATGCTCTGAGTTCAAATTCTGCCAAAGTTGACTTTGCCTTTCATCCTTTCAGAATCGATAAATTAAGTACCAGTTGCATACAGGGTTAAATGTAATCAACTGTTCCCCTCCCCATCAAAAATCTCAGGCTTTGTGCCTTTAATAGAAAGGATTATTATTATTAATATTATTATTATTAATAATCCTTTCGGGGTCGATAAATTAAGTACCGGTGAAACCCTGGGAGGGGTCGATGTAATTGACTGTCCTCCTTCTCAAAATTTCAGACCTTGTGCCTATAGTAGAAAGGATTATTATTATTTCAGAGTGGTGAGCTAGCAGAAACAATAGCTTGCCAGGCAAAATGCTTAGCAGTATTTCGTCTGTCTTCACGTTTTGGGTTCAAATTCCACCAAGATCAACTTTGCTTTTCATCGCCTTTAAATGAGCAAATCGACCCCAGGACTTATTCTTTGTAAGCCTAGTACTTATTCTATCGGTCTCTTTTGCCGAACCGGTAAGTTACGGGGACGTAAACACACCAGCATCAGTTGTCAAGCGATGTTGGGGGGACAAACACAGACACACAAACATATACACACACATACATACATACATACATATATATATATATATATATATATACATACGACGGGCTTCTTTCAGTTTCTGTCTACCAAATCCATTCACAAGGCTTTGGTTGGCCCACTTGCCCAAGGTGCCATGCAGTGGGACTGAACCCGGAACCATGTAGCTCGTAAGCAAGCTACTTACCACACAGCCTCTCCTACTCCTATAAATTTGTTTCATTTTTTAATGTTATTCTTGTTGACACACTGTAAAACCCATTTTATCGTCCCATTTTTGTCTTTTATGTTGTTGCATATCCTTTACTGTTATTGTATGTGAGCCCTCGCGGTTAATAAAAGAACTTATTATTATTATTATTATTATTATTATTATTGGTAAAGCAGAATCCTTATACCAAATAGAATGTTTAGTAGCGTTTCTTTAGGTTCTTTATATTCTGAGTTCAAATTCCACTGAGGATGACTTTGCCTTTCATCCTTTGAGGGTCAATAAAATAAGTACCAGTCACATACTGGGGTCGATGCAGTTATCTAGCTAGATCTTTATATTTCTCGACATTTTTCAATTTCTTTGGTATTGACTCTGCAATCATAAGGAATTACAAAATCCATGATTTTGCACAGTCTGTTTGTCCTCTATAATCATGTCTGGTTTTCTTGCTTCTGTAGTATGGTTAGTCTTTATAGCTTATTATCATTATTATTTTCATTATCATCTTCTTTCAATTCTTTCCCATTTCTTGCTGAGTATCTTCCTGACACCTAGGGCAGAGAAACGCACTGTATACATTGGTAGGCCATTAAAATAAACACACCAGATTGTCCATTTACAAAGTCATGTGGAGAGAAAAGGGGGAAGAAAGACAGAGAAAAAGGAAAGAAATCAAAGCCTTCTGAGTGGATTTGATAGATGGAAACTGAAAGAAGCCCGTCATATATGTGTGTGTGTTTGTGTTTGTCCCCCCCACCACCACCACATCATCACTTGACAACTGATGTTGGTGTGTTTATGTCCCTGTAACTTAACGGTTCAGCAAAAGAGACTGATAGAATAAGTACTAGGTTTATGAAGAATAAAGTCCTGGGGTCGATTTGTTCAACTAAAGGTAGTACTCCAGCATGGCTGCAGTCAAATGATTGAAATGAATAAAAGAATAAAATAAAAATGTAAACAAATAAAATAAAGGGGGAAAAAGAAAATTCACATCGATAGTGCTCTTTTCAATATGTGTGATGTACCAGTTAAGACAATCTTTTGCACTTCATGTATGGATGGTAAGCCAGGGATCATCCTTAAATAATTTTCAATTCCGTTTTTGATCATTCCAAGTACTCCTACAATTACTGGTATTGTAACTGTCTTGAGATGCCACATCCTTTTAATTTTGATTAGCAGATTTTTATATTTTCTGAGCTTATCAAATTCTTTTGCCAAGATATTCTGGCCACAGGGTTTGCTCATGTCAATCAATAAACAGACTTTATTGCTTTGGTCTTTCACAACATTATCTGGTTTGTTTGCTTTGATGGTCCTATCTGTACATACTGGGAAGTCCCAAAGAATAGTTACATTTTCTCCCTCAGTTACAGCCTCAGGGTTATACTTGCATCATTTGTCAGCAGTTTTGATTTTATAATGTTGACACATTATCCAGTGTTATTATTATTACTATTACTATTACTATTATTATTATTATTATTATTATTATTATTATTATTATTACTGAGTGAGAGAGTAGTGCATGCCATCAAAGTGACACTGAAGTACAAATATACGAAGCCCAATATACCCAACATGACTACCCATCTGATATCAGGTACATGCATCACAACAAGTGTGTGCATGGCATAGTGATCTCACATCAAGATAAACAGTGCATGACCTTGAAGGGGACCAGTTAGAATTTTCTTCAGGTCAAGTAACCCACCCCACTCAAAAGGTCCCTGAATAAGGGTTATTTCAGGATGTTGAACAAAGCATCCATGTTTCCAGAGCTGAATTATCCAAACCCCAAAGAATTCCTCTCAACACATGGCTATGATGCTCCCCCACTAGTTCTGCTCATGATTAGAGATGCACATATCATCAGCCACCAAGGGACATGCTCAACTGGTTAAGGTCAAACAACTGACCAGCAAATCTGTAGTACTGAGCAGAATATTTGCAGTAACTCATCTTTTATACCAAGACAAAATAATGTATATTATAACTCTTCCCATCAGTTAAGATCAGAAGCCATGAGAGCCACTGCCTGGTACTGCATCAGGGCATTTATTATTATTATTATTATTATTACTATTTCTTGTTTTTGCACAGCTTCTAACAGTGGAGATGTACTATGGTGTCAGCTGTTCACTACCAGTGAACAAAGGTAACACCTCTTACTTTTCGAGCACCTTCCGGAGTATTCAAGCGGTTCCAAGCAGTGCTGTTTTCTGCAAGTGCTGCACCCTTATTGCAGCCCCTATTTGTTTCATGCACTTCTCAAGATTTTTGCTCACTGTTCCCAGGGCTCCGAGAATTGTTGGTACTACTGCTACCTTTTTCATCGACCACAACTGCTTAACTTCCCAAGCTAACCTGTCATATCTCTCGACTTTACTTTCTTCCTTATCACATACCTTGTTGTCAGCTGGGAATGCTATATCTATGATCCAGCATAGTTTGTTTTATTATTATCATTATTATTATCTGTTTCATTTTCCCAATATGGATTATATTTAATATCTTTCTGTTTTAATGTACAGATTATTTGAAATTGTAACCATATTATAAACATTCAGTTTGGTTAACCAAATAGAGTAGAATATGTCTTTCGGGTATTTTGTCTCCAAGACATTTCGACATTATCCTTTACAAGAGACTTCTGACCTCAGCAGAATAACATTATAATAAATGATGTATGTTATCCAATATGAAGAAGAATTTATAATGGCCAAGAAGTTTCATTAACTTGCAGTTACACTTGTTTATAAATGTTTGCTGTTATGTGTATCCTCAGGTTGACATATACTTTGGAAACGTAATGGTGTAATTTGCGAGACAGAAGCTGTGCGGAAGCCTGTTGTGAGTATGTGTATATAAAGATATATATATCTATATTTCAATATGTGACTGCATGTGCATCGTTGGCGATTTTCTTTCTTTGTCTTCCCTTCCTTGGACCTTTCCTTTTTCTATGTTTCTGACGAAAAGCTCCACTTGAAGCGTTAAATCCTCCTTTCTTTCCTCTCCTGAGCGGCCAATAACACTATATTTGTTCCACGTCCTCGCATTGTTGTGTTTCCTCTTTGTTCATGTTTGGATTAACTATGTATGTATGTATATATATATATATATATATATATATATATAATTATTATTTGAGGGAATAAAATCCAAACTTACAAGGCAAAAGAATTCAATTTAGAAATACTAAATCAAATTCCACACAATATAATATATATATATATAATATTAGAAAAAAAAACACCTTTTATCAATTCAAAATGAATAATTAAATTACACCATCTAGAAAATTACATATAATAGAAAAGTTAAAATTAAAATAACAATTAAAAAGTAAAGATTAAGTAAATTACAAAAATAATATAATGTATATAAAAGGTATATAAAGGTAGAGAGTTTTGAAGTGATGCACAGATATTGTATATTTAGAATAATACAGTAGTCAGAATGTTGGATGATTTTATATATATATATATATTTTTTATTTACATCTTATTTACATTTTTGACATTTTCTTCTGTTATCGAATTTATCAAAAAATGGTTCAAATTTAGAATTCTTGGCCTTCTTATAAAGAATTTTCTGGAGTGGTTGGCATTAGGAAGGGCATCCAGCCATAGAAAACCATGCCAAATCAGACTGGATCCTGGCACAGCCTTCCAGCGTACCAGCCCAGTCAAACCATCCAACCCATGGCAACATGGACAACGGACATTAAATGATGATGATGTACACAGACATGATAGAAGTAAATAGAAGCCCTTTAGACATTAATATAATCATTAAAATTTACTTAAATCTGAAATTATATATTCAAATTATTTATTAATTATTATAATGTGAATATGTGGAAGCACATGGCCTAGTGGTTAGAGCAGTGGACTCGCAGTCGAGGGATTGCGGGTTCGAATCTCAGACCGGGTGATGTGTGTGTTCATGAGTGAAACACCTAAGCTCTATGCAACGCCAGCAGAATGGTGAACTTCTGCTGACTTTTTTGCAACATCTTTCTCTCTCTTTCCTCCTGCATCTTGCAGATCACCTGCGATGGACCGGTGTCTTGTCCAGGTGGGGAACCTATACGCCAAGGAAACTGGGAAACCAGCCCTTATGAGCCAGGTGTAGCTTGAGAAGGAACAAACAAACAACAATAATGTGAATATCTAATATTTAGTAGACATGCCCTTTGCATTTTTCAATGCAAGGTCCCTAATGGCAGTTGACAGTTATTCTCCTGAGGAATTTCCTGCAGTAATCTCAAAACATATAACTTTGAGGATGTTTTCTTGTTTTTTTTATATAAAGTGTCCTATACATTATGCTCCAGAGGTGTTCAATAAAGTTCATATCCGGTGACTGGCTTGGCTATGGAAGCTTCTTAATGTCATTTTCTTCCAACCAATTTTGGGTCCTTTTAACTGTGTGACAATAAATAAAGAGTCTTCTTAAATCATTTCACTACTGGAGGAGATCGGAAGAATCCTTTCTGCAATATGGGCACATATTCATCTGAGTTTATGTTTCCATCACACTCCACCAGCTCTGATCAACCATTGCTCCAAATTGCTCCCCAGACCATCACAAAGTAGCTGCTGTGTTTCATTGTTGGCAGCAAATTCTTGATCATAGAGTCTCCAGACCCACACTTGACCACTGTCAGAAAATAGAGCAAATTTGGACTCATCAGGGAATATGACAGTGTCCCAAAATGCTAGTGGCCTCTCCACCATCTCACTGGCCCAATCTTTTCTCCGCTTGATATTGGTTGGTTGAAGAGGTGGCTTCCTTCTTGCTGCTCTGCCATTGTAGCCAAGTTTGTGGAGACACCTGTCAGCTGTTCTGGGACTGACATCAACTTGTTCTGCCATGTCAGAGGCCTTGAAATGAGGATTATCGTCCACACTTCTCTTAACAAAGTGAAGGGTCAACCTGGGCTAGGTGATGTGGACTCTTTCCCCTCTCTGGTGAATTGCATAATCACTCTATTAACTGCAGAAAGTAAAATCCCAAGGTTTCTGGAATTTTACACTAAGTACACCTTGAAATTAACCCACAATAGAGCTTCTTTGAAATTCGGACACTTCTGAGGTTTCTTTTCTATGTGGCATGATTAAACAGTCACATTATAGAACCTGAAACATAAATAAGTAAAATAATTAAAAAAATATACACCTTTTCAAATTAAAATACGCATAGGCGTAGGAATGGCTGTGTGGTAAGTTGCTTGCTTACCAACCACATGGTTCCGGGTTCAGTCCCACTGCATAGCACCTTGGGCAAGTGTCTTCTACTATAGCCTCAGGCCGACCAAAGCCTTGAGAGTGGATTTGGTAGACGGAAACTGAAAGAAGCCTGTCGTATATATGTGTATATATATATGTATGTTTGTGTGTCTGTGTTTGTCCCCCCAACATAGCTTGACAACCGATGCTGGTGTGTTTACATCCCCGTAACTTAGCAGTTCAGCAAAAGAGACTAATAGAATAAGTACTAGGCTTACAAAGATTAAGTCCTGGGGTCGATTTGCTTGACTAAAGGCAGTGCTCCAGCTTGGGCACAGTCAAATGACTGAAACAAGTAAAAGAATAAAAGAGAGTAAAGAGTATAAAACAATCTTCTATGGAGTTTCTATTTACTTCTGTCATGTCTGTCATATCATTCTAGTGGCCAGACTATCAAATGTTGTTACATATCACTGGCCACAATGCACTTTCTTACATTGTTACAGCTTTCAAATAATGCCACCCTGCTGCTTAGGTGAGCAGGCCAACATTTTCCCTGGACTGGAGACCAGTCCATTGCAGGGTTTCCCATTCACAACATGCTGAAACAATGGGAAACGAAGAGTTGATCAACATTAAAAGACATTTCTGAAGAGGTACCACACTGTAGGATTGAACCCAAAACCAGATGGTTGCAAAAGTAAGCTTCTTCATCAAAGTTTGCCTTTACTTCTCTTCCACCCTACCCCTGTCATCACCATTACCTCTCTTTAATCATTTAGCAATTATTTTCATTTCACATCCGGTCACTCAACAAACTTGCAAAATCTCAACAAGGAATTTTGAACTCAACGATAACACATATTCGTTAATTTTTAATTTATTTCTGTTGTCATTTAATCAGCAGTAATCTCCTCTCAGCGTTAATTATAGTAATAAACACGGCGTCCAACAAACAAAACATCACAACCACACACACAAACACTCTTTCATACACACAATAACACACTCAAACTCACAAACACAAACACACACACACATTGTAATCATCGCAATGTCTTGTCTTTTCCCATTCTAAGTAAAGAAAGCGATTTCAAATTTGAATAGTTGCCCAGAACTGTTGTTAAAATGGTAACTTGATAATATCTTAAAGAGAGAGTATGACGAACACTGTATGAGTGAACGGCTTGGAGGAAATGCATGAAATAAATATGCCTTCCTCAAGGTTGGAGGGTTGATGGCCTCAGATACATTTACCATTCCTTGCAACAGGAAGCAGTCTTATGCTGCATCAGTGCCCTCCACCAGGTTCCATCCTCTTTGTCCGATCCTTGATGTCAACACTCCTTCTTCGTCTTCATCATCTGTGATCTCATTTTCCTATTGACTCAGATTCTGATGATGTAAGTACAGAAGTTCTGGATCCTGATATCTTTTATCTTTGACTTGTTTCAGTCATTAGACTGTGGCCATGCTGGAGCACCAAGCCTCTATCAGCTCTTTTGCCAAACCACTAAGTTAAAGGGATGTAAACACACCAACAACAGTTGTCAAGTGGTGGTGGGTGACAAACAGACAGACACACACACACACATATGACAGGCTTCTTTTCAGTTTCCTTCAGTCGAATCCATTCACAAGGCTTTGGTCAGCCTGAGGCTATAGTAGAAGACACTTGCCCAAGGTTCCACACAGTGGGACTGAACCTAGAAGCACGTGGTTCTAACCACACAGCCAGGTTCTAACAGGTTCTAACCACACAGCCATTCCTGAGTCTATATATCTTTTATCTTTTATATGTTTCAGTCATTAGACTTCAAGCTGGGGCACCACCTTGAAGAATTTTTATTTGAATGGTTTTACTCCAGTACATTCTTTTAAAGCCTGGTACTTACCTTATCAGTCTCTTTTGCTAAACCACTAAGTTACAAGGACATAAACACACCAACACCGGTTATCAAGCACTGGTGGAGGACAAACACACACACATATATTTCATTTTGGTATTTGGCTTGCAAGATTCTTTATGTGAATTCGTGTGTTGCAGCATATTTTATTGTCTGGGGAGGGTCATTCTCTTTTAGTGCTTTATTCATTTAACACACTCACTGGTCTGGTTTCCATTCATTTAATTATTTCTTTTGCAAGACACAATGAAAACTTTCAGAAAAAATAAATAAATAAGAAGTGGTTGTATGGTAAGTAGCTTGCTTACCAATCACATGGTCCCAAGTTCAGTCCCACTATGTGGCACCTTGGGCAATTGTCTTCTACTATAGCCTTGGGCCGACCAAAGCCTTGTGAGTGGATTTGGTAGATAGAAACTGAAAGAAGCCCGTCATATATATATATATATATATCATTATCATCGTTTAACGTCCACTTTCCATGCTAGCATGGGTTGGACGATTTGACTGAGGTCTGGCGAACCAGATGGCTGCACCAGGCTCCAATCTGATCTGGCAGTGTTTCTACAGCCAGCTGGATTCCCTTCCTAACAGAAGGTGGGGTGGGGAGCATGATGATGAAATGTAACAACCAAGATGAGGACATCACTCAAACCAATGCATAAAATATAAAAATTCTTTATCTCAGAAACCCAGGATTGTTTCATCTAATTGGTAACAGAGCTGACATAAGACATCAATGGAGGTTTACAAGCCTTAAAAATTCACTCTGTTACTGCCTACAGCCATAGTGTATGGGCATAGCATATAAGCATAGCATACTGCATGGTGTACAGGTATAGCATACAGGCATAGCATATGGGCACAGTGTACAGACATAGTGTATGAGCATGGGGTACAGGCATGGTCTACGGGCATGGCATATGGGCATAACATAGAGGCATGGTGTATGGGCATGGCATACAGCATGGTGTATGAGCGTAGCGTACAGGTATAGCATACGGGCGTAGTGTATGGGCATAGTGTACATGCATAGTGTTCCGGCATAGCATATGAGCATGGCATATGGGCAAGGTGTACGGGCATGGTATATAGGCATAGCATATGGCATGGTGTAAGGGCATAGCATACAGTTATAGTGTACAGGCATAGCATACAGGCATTGTATTCGGGCATGCCATATGGGTATAGTGTATGAGCATGGCGTACGAGTATGGCATATGGGACTCAGTGCTTTTTACGTGGCATAATTTTGAATTCCCTCACCCACCACCACCACTAAAAATTATAGATATTATTGAAAAAAGTGTCTGTAAATTTCCAATATGAAAGCTGCACTAGCCAAGATTTAAACTTTAGATGTGATATTCTTCATTTTTTGAATTTTTGTTTTTTTAAGTAAGAGCAATCATACCCATGATCATGCCAAACCTTCCAACAGCATCTCCAAGACTTTTATGCAATGAAGACAGGGGATTTATCCTAAAACTAGAGATTTAGCCAGAGTGCTTGCAGCAGAATGGACGCTTCCAAAAGCGCTTAAGGGTCCGGTAGAGTGTTAAACTGAGTAATAAATGCAGTCTGCTATGGTGCTGAGCTGACAGAATCATTTCTGCACCAGAAAAACTGCTTTGCGGCATTTCTTCTGACATTTTGTTCGGAGTTCAAATGCTTCTGTTAAACCAGGGGTGGGCGAACTTTTTTGATCGCGGGCCGCACAGTGCGTCTTTGGAACCTTGGCGGGCCTCATTTATAAAAATCAAGTGAAAATATTTTTAAAGGCGGTTATAGACCTATAAACACACAATTGATTGAAAGGAAATTTTGTGAAATATTCCTCTCGGCGGGCCGCATGAAAACCTATGGCGGGCCGCATGCAACCCGCGGGCCGTAGTTTGCCCACCCCTGTGTTAAACCATCCCACCCATGCCAATTTGGAAGGCAGATGTTCAACGATGGTGTTATAAGTCAATGGTCCCCAATCTTTTTATTTAAATGAGTTTTCTCATGAACCCCTTTCGTCCTTTTGGCAGGTCTATAAAATAATTACGGGTTGAACACTGGGGGTTGACGTAATCAACTTACCTTTGTGCCAAAACATGAACTCAATATATATTACTCTTCCACCAAAAACAGGATCATTCCCCACCCCTTCTATTAAGCTTTGACATAGTTTCCATCTACTGTGTGCCACTGGCACATAAAAAGCACCCAGTCCACACTGTAAAATGGTTGGTGTTTGGAAAGGCATCCAGCTGTAAAAACCTTGCCAAACCTGACCTCTCCTGTGCTTGTGCCACATAAAAAGCACTCAGTCCACTTTGCCAGGTGGTTGGTGTTAGGAAGGGCATCCAGCCGTAAAAACCCTGCCAAGACAGACTTAGAAGTCTGGTTTGACAGGAGACAGCCACATAATTTTTTCCCCACGAGAGTTCTGGACCCCAGCAATGAACTCATCTGCTCACCTTGACCTGGTTGTCAAGTTAAAACCAAGTAAATTCAAGACGAAGAACAGTGTTGTAAGTCAACCAACCAGTCACCAAGTTATGCCTGATTTTAGGAGACAAGTAATTAAATAAATAGGCATCTATACCTGTTATCGGATTTTGTTAGGGCCCCATATGGTAAAGATGTGGGTAGAGGGTGATGTACTGGCAACCCTCTCCTCTTACTGTTTTACAAAGTAAACAACAACACAGAGGCAGCCATGGTTGAAACAAGAACAAGAACAACAAGAATTCTTAAAAGAGAAAAGACACATGCTCATTCCTTACCCAAGTGATCTTACCTTGTAATCATCATCATAAATTAGTTTGATAGCTGAGCTCTGATTGGCTGTATGCAAATGAGTTCATAACTATCGTGGGGAAAAAAATTTCGTGGCCGTCTCCTGTCAAACCATCCCACCCAAGCCAGCATGGAAGGAGGATGTTAAACGATAATGACAATGATGATGATGATAGGAAAGAGATCATCAGATGTGCTAAAAACCTGTCACTTGTAGTAATTTGGATTGTTTGAAATTGGTTTTATAGCTCCTGGCTCCGAGTGAAAGAAAATGCATTGACAAATGTCCTTAAAAAAATAAGGCAGCCTTGTATATTTATGTTTAAAATGCTGCCTTAATTATGAGATCGCTTCATGGACACACGCACACACACACATACACACAGTAGCTATAAGTTCATTAGCTCTAAGGCGGCGAGCTGGCAGACACGTTAGCGTGCCGGGCGAAATGCTTAGCGGTATTTCGTCTGTCGTTACATTCTGAGTTCAAATTCCACCGAGGTCAACTTTGCCTTTCATCTTTTCGGGGTCGTTTAAATAAGTACCAGTTAAGCACTGGGGTCGCTATAATCGACTTAATCCGTTTGTCTGTCCTTGTTTGTCCTCTCTGTGTTTAGCCCCTAGCTTACAGGGATTTATTTATGAATACGTAAAACATGAATTTGTGTGTATGTGTGTGAGGATATACCGGTTGTGACGTGGGTGGATACAGCTGCAATGGTGTGTGTGTTGGATATAGCAACAGTGGTGTGTATAGGCTATGGTGTGTGTTGGGATCTATAAGCAATGATGTGTGGATAACTGGCTGTTGTGTGTATATGTGTATATATATGCGCGCGTGTGTGTGTGTGTGTGTTTGTGTGTGTATATCTATATATATACATACAGTCATTCATGTATTGGTGTATGTACGTCGCTTTAGTGTTCTGCATGTGTGTGTAATTATTTTATTACCCATTATGTATACGTAGGCTTTTGATAGTGAGTGTATTCCAGGGAACTCAACCTTCATGTTTGTATGTGCATGTATGGTTGATGTACGTATACGAATGTCTGTGTATGTTTGTGTACGTATGCCTAGTTCTTTCCTTGCGTGTGAAAATACATTCCTGCTAGTGTGATGCTCCATGGTCCACAATCCACAAGCGAGACATTAAAAAAACAATCACAGAAGCAAAAAATATTAAAACAGTCCAAAAAAATAGCTTTTAAATGTGGCAACCTTCACGGTCGATTGATTTTTTTAAGTGAGGATACTGGGTGAGGGACGGGAAAAATCAATTACAGGAGGATTTGAACACGTGTTGTGTTTGTTGTTATTTATGTTATGTTGTGTGTGGGTGAATTTAAACATGCATGTATGTGTGTGTTTTACTTATTGTGTCTGTGTGTCTGTTTGTTGTCTGTCTGTCCTTCCCTGTGTGTATATATAATACAAGAAGTGTTTAGTTAAATATAATCTGGTGTCGCTTCTGAGACTAAACAAGCCACCTTCTGTGTTTAATAAATGAGGAAAGCAGGGTGAGATAAGTTGTTTCTTTTTTCCCTTTTTTTTAACATCAAAGTTCTTCTTTCTTATCTTCTTTCATTATCATCATTATCTTTCTTCCTTCTTTCTCATTTCTTTGTTCTTTTATACATGTTTTTTTGTTTCATTTCTTCCCCCCCAGCCCACATTGTTTCTACTTACTTCTCCTCCTCTTCACCCTCTTCTCTCCTTCGTTTGATGTGAAGGGAAGGAGGCTTTTATTACTCTTTACACTTAATAATATATGTAATTAGATGCCCAAAGTTTGGTTGAATGGTTACAAAGTTCGCTTGGCAACCAAGAAATTTCGGGTTCAATCTTACTTCGTTGCATCTTAGGCAAATGTCATTTTCTATGGCATCCAGCCAAACCAAACATTGTGAGTAAACCTGGGCAGATGGAAACTGCACAGAAGCCCATCAGATGGGTTATTTCTGTCATTCAAAAGGCACTGTCTTATTACAAATTGTGACAGGCTCAGTCATCATCATCATCATCATTTTAACGTCTACTTTTCCATGCTTGCATGGGTCAGATGGAATTTGTTGACGCAGATTTTCTACGACTGGATACCTTTCCTGTCACCAACGCTCACCAGTTTGCAGCTGAGGTAATGTTTTCTCATACCCAGAGATGTTTTACGTGAGAAGACTGGAAACAAGCGCTTGAAGGACAGTGACACTTGTTTACAACTATCCCGTGTTATGAAGACAATGACACACACACACACACACATCTTTTACCTGTTTCAGTCACTGGACTTGGGCCATTCTGGGGCAAACCCTTCACGGTTTTAATCAAACAAATTAGCCCCAGTAGTCATTTTTAGGTCTGGTACTTATTCTATCAGTCTCTTTTGCCAAACTGCTAAGTTACAGGAACATAAACACACCAACACAGGTCTTCAAGCAGTGGTGTGAGATAAACACACACACACATCGTATAATTCGGGTTAAAAAAATCGTAACGTGCATTTAAGAGCCCTTATGCCATTATTTCACCACCATCTGTTATCCTATAGTAGGGTATATTCCAGGGGTGGATACACATGCGGAACTCACCTTTGCATAAGATTAATTTAAGAATAATATAACACAAGGATGGAGGATAACAGGCTTTAATAGTAGACCACATTTGTTTCTGCACCGCACAACTAGTCTCTCGGAGTGGTTGGCATTAGGAAGGACATCCAGCTGTAGAAACTTTGCCAGATCAGATTGGAGACTGGTGCAGCCTTCTGGTTCGCCAGCCCTCAGTCAAATCATCCAACCCATGCCAGCATGGAAAGCGGATGTTAAACGATGATGATGATGATGATGATGATGATGATGGTGGTGGTGGTGGTGGTGGTGGTGATGATGATGATGATGATGATAACAGGTTTAAGTTGCTGAATTTAAATTCAAATACTAATTATACATGATCATTCTTTACAATTATAATATTGTTGAATCTTTTCCAGAAACAGCTGTGTGTGGGCGCTTCATCGAGTGTTGATGAAAAAGATTCAATTATATTGTAATTATAAAGAATAATATTGTATAATGGTATATAAATATAGAGTCGGCAACTTAAAGCTCGTGTGCTGAGCAAAAACAAATGTTGTGGTCTATTATTAAAACCTGATATCCTTCATTCTCGTGTTATATTATTCTTATACACACACATACTACGCACGCACAACAGACTTCTTTCAGTTTCTGTCCAGCAAATCTATTCACAAGGCTTTGGTCGACCTTTATATGTAAGCGTCAAAAAATACATTTGGCATGTGCTAAGCTTTATCAAGCTGGAATTCATTAATTAATTAAAGGCACACTAAGCAGCGATGGATAAGTTAAAGTTGTAAACATTTATAATTAACATATTCGTATACACTCAAATGGGGAAAGACCTTCACTGTGGTACTTGAATGGGACAATGTCTCCATACACATCGAACTGGGCTGTGGATGATGGCATCAGTTTATAAAGCGTGTGTTTCTGTGTGGCCCTGCTTCATCTGTTATAATTTGATGAACAACTGAATCATTTGTTCACAGCTCATTAAGAACTGCTGTTGTTATGTGTAAGCAGCAAAAAATGTGTGCTAGTGCGTCCAAAGCTTTGTCAAGCTGGAATTCATTCACTCAAGACAGAACCAGTAGCTCTAGTTCAGTTAAATCCATGTATATTTATTTTTAACATATTCGTGTACACTCAAATGTTGAAATAACTTTACATCACATTCTACATACAGCATGGTTACCTGAAAGTGTTACACCTCTGCCGCTCAATTATGCAGTTGTCGTCAGTGAATTGTAGACAGAAATCTGGTGTTATATATTGCAGCAAAACTAAATGTGTTTTAAGATATATTAAATATTTGAAAGATATTAAATATTTTTTTACATTATGAACTGTTTCATAACCATGCGGCATGGCGAACCGTATAATATTTTTTCTTTTATCTTCACGAATATGCCTAACTCGTTACACACACACTCAGTTCTGTTAGATACAACATTTATTGATTATTTGTGTCTACTGATGCCGTAGAAGAGGTGATGTAAAATGTGAACTGGTCTTGCATGGAAAACCACAATGTTTATAACATATTAATATGCTGGAATCATGTCTTGCTGATATGGAACTTCAAGACAGCTAAATGTAACTCCTGTTATGTAAGAAGCTTTTTTTATGTAATATGATATGAATGTGGTTCACATTTTAATCATTGCACAAAATATACGACATACTTAAGCACAGGCGTGGCTGCGTGGTTTGCTTCCCAACCAAGTGGTATTGGGTTCAGTTCCACTGAGTGATACTTCAGCCCAATGTTTTCTATTGTACCTCAAGCTGACCAAAGCCTTTGAGTGGATTTGATGTACGGAAACTTAAAGAAGTCTGTTATTGTCATCATTATCATCATCATCATTTTAGCATCCACGTTTCCATGCTTGCATGGGTCAGACGGATCTTATTGAGGCAGATTTTCTACGACTGGATGTACTTCTTATTAGGAACTCTCACTTGTTTCCAAACAGGGTTACATTTCCTTTTGCTCAGACATGTTTTCATGGAAGACTGGAAACAGACAACATCGAATTTATGACACTGATGTCTGTTTTACAACCATAACATGATGTCGAAACACACACACACACGCGTGTGTGTGTGTATGTTATTTCGGATTCAGTCCAACTGTGCGATAACTTGAGCAAGTGTTTTCCACTATAACCCTGACCCGACCAAATCCTTAAGAGTGAATTTGGGAGACAGAAACTGAAAGATGCCTGTTGTGTGTGTGTGTGCGTGTGTGTGTGTGTGTGCACATGTGTACTTTTTCTTGACATCGTGTGATGGTTGAAAGCAAGTGTAACGAGCTTAATGTGAGTGTGAATATCTTGTCTTGTTCTTTCGGGGTACAAGAAAGCAATCACTCACTAGCCGTTGCTTTAATAATCCAGAATTCTACCAGTCAGAAACAACAAGACGCAGACGTAAAATATATATATACTACTTTATTCTCTTTCTTGGTAACAATAACAATAAGTGTGTTATCTGATGTCCTTGGTTCTGGGCGCGCAAGGCTGAAAGTTAATCGATTGTAATATTTACAATGTTCAGCCGCCAAAACATAACGGGGTTCAAGATGGCGTCGAACAATGGAGACGATGTTGGTCTGCAACAATTCAGGTTAAAAGTCTTTTGGTAAGGACTGCTAGAATCAGTTCGAACGGAGAGAAAATGTTAACGTCCTGCTCCTTAGGTCGCTGCTGTCCCAAGTCGCCGCTGCTGCTGCCAGCGGTCAAACGTTCTACGACCCCCTTACCTTGGCTAACCACCAGGTAGGCAAAAGGGTCGTGCTTCCGGTGGTTCGCGCATGCGCGAGAGGGTCCTTCCTTTCTGTGCCTTGGTGAAGGCACCAACACGCGCGAAATAGAAAATGGACGGTGCGCGAGCGCGCCGCTATATAGCGTCACTACACAAGCATCACCGCCATAGAAGTGATACTGTTCGTTTCCAGTCTTCTGTAAAAATCATGTCTGTCCATGGGAAAATATTACCTTCCTTGGCAACAAGCAAGGGCTGACCACAGGAAAGGTATCCAGCTGTATGGAATTTGCTTCATCAAACTCTGTCTGACCCATGCAAGCGTGGAAAAGTGGACGTTAAACGATGTGACATAATTACAGAAATGCAACGAATTTATCAGTAATGCTTGATCTTACTTTGCGAGTCTTTAACGGTATCAAAGACTGCGATTCTTTTCAGTGTGAACGAGTTTCGTAATATGTCATTTATTAATGTTGTCTGTTAATGAGATATTGGAATATAACACGGTTCTGCCATCACACCATGAAATAATTCAATGTTCCTGTCATAAAGCATCTCTAGATTATTAAATACTCACAGACGGCGTAGTGGTGTTAGAGATTATTGTTGTCTTTATTTGTTTTCGTCTTTGTTTTTGTCGTTGTTGTAGCTGTTCTCTGTTCTCGTTTTTGTTATCGATGTCGTTGTTGTTGCTTTTATTCTCGTTGTGGTTGTCATCGCCGATGTTGCAGTTGTGGTAGTTATTGTTATGCTTGTTATTTGTTGTTGTGGTGGTGGTGGAGGAGGCAATGAGTGTTGCTACTGCCGCTTACTCCCATGAAAATACAGCACGGCTGAATGGTAAAGAAGTCTTAGTTTCAATCTCGCATCTTGGGTATCTTCTGCCGCTGCCTCGGGTCAACCCAATCCTTTTGAGTGAAATTAGGTAGACAGAAACTGATTAGAAACCATAGGGTGAAATTACATGATCTGGAAGTTCAGGTGGCCATAGCAGATGTTTTTCGTCTGTCAGCGATATAATTACAAGAACATCTATGGACCATCAATCCTTATGAGAGATCCTCTCTCAGGATAAATAATACAGTAATCTATGTTTTAAGATATCCACGTTAAGCTGGAGATCAAGATTTCCTTTGGATTAGAAAAGCTTTGATATTTTCCACCCCTTTTACATTCGCCATCACCCCTAGGAACATTTACAAGTGGACACTACAGTCCAGGATGAGAACCATTGCTTTTGTAACAAGATGAAGGTCTCAGGAACACTTGAGGGGTGTCTGTCTTATCTTGTTACATACAATTGTCGAAGGGAGAACCAAAATCCGACTGTCTTCAATGGCAATAAATAATACTTTATTTTCCGGGTTTCGCAAATAAAAATATATACACATATAATTTTCCTTAAGGGCGAACCGGTAGCCAAGTCCTCAAGACTGTTCGCAAATGTTCACTTGTGTGAGCCAAAATTACCGTCTCCGTTCCCACTTAGACGAGAGCTTCTCTATGTATTAGGGTTTTCTCTGAGAGAAGGTTGGTCACATCCACTCGGTAGGGTTGCTGATTCAAAAAGACAGATTTAGAGGGAACGCTTTCAGTTTGCAGTTCTCTGCACATGCGCATAAGGGAACTTCCGGTGGCCTACCGGAAGTAATCCAACTCTGCGCATGCGCGCTGAAAGCTTCCAAAGATAGCGTCACTACATTTTAGAAGACAGGTCAGCACAGAGAAACCTCACAAAATTTTTTTAATAGAAATCCACCGAAGAGTGTAGAGAGTATGTGTTGTATCGGGTCTTCAGGTCAACTTCATACTAAATATAAATAATAGGCCAATCTCTCTTCATGTAGACTTGGTATGCATATCCGTTGCTTATCCAGAATTTCAATTTTTCTCTTGTTGCATGAACTCATCATCACTTAACGTCTCTCTTTCATGCTGGCATGGTTCACAATTTGACAGGAGCTGGTAAAGCCAGGAGCTGGTAAAGCGAGGAGTTGGTTAAGCCAGGAGCTGGTAAAGCGAGGAGTTGGTAAAGCCAGGAGCTGGTAAAGCCAGGTGCTGGTTAAGCCAGGAGCTGGTAAAGCCGGGAGCTGGTAAAGCTGGGAGCTGGTAAAGCCAGGAGCTGGTAAAGCCAGGAGCTTGTAAAGCCAGGAGCTAGTAAAGCCAGGAGCTGGTAAAGCCAGGAGCTGGTAAAGCCAGGAGCTGGTAAAACCAGGAGCTGGTTAAGCCAGGAGCTGGTAAAGCCAAGAGCTAGTAAAGCCAGGAGCTGGTAAAGCCAGGAGCTAGTAAAGCCAGGAGCTCCACCAGGCTCCTGTATCTGTTCTGGCATGGTTTCTATGGCTGGATGCCCTTCCTATTGCCAACCACTTTACAAAATGTATTGGGTGCTCTTTATGTGGCACCATCACCAGTACTTTTTACGTGGTACCAGCACATGGTGACCAAGCAACTTCCAAGACAAAACGCCTCAACTGGAAGTGGGGGAGTGGTATGGAGGTGGGTGGTGGCTTTGTGCCAGTTGAGAAATTAAAGGTAAAAGGGAACAAGGATAGTGTCTTGCTAGGGAGTAGATACCTAGAAGGGAAAAGAGAACAAGAAATATCAATAGCATGGATTTGTTTACAGTAACTGTTGTGATGGCACGTAAAAAGCACCGTTTGAGTGTTGGGCCTCACAGAGGCAATGACAGGTGACCAAACCTTTGGTGATATACCATAGACCTGTGAAGCCAAGTGAGACCATAGTCATGGCCAATGCTGGTGTCAGGTCAATGGCACCCATGCTGGTGTCAGGTCAATGGCACCCATGCTGGTGTCAGGTCAATGGCACCCATGCCAGTGGCACGGGAAAAACACCCACTACATTCTCGGAGTGGTTGGCATTAGGAAGGGCATCCAGATGTAGAAACCTTACCAAATCAGATTGGCACCTCGAGCAGTTGCCCACCCCCGACCGCAGTTTACCAGTTTTTAGTCAAACCGTCCAACCCATGCTAGATGATGATGATGATGAAGGATCTCTAACTTGCCAGGAATTAACCTATACCCTATGATTTCAAGACCATCTTCTGTGGCCCATGTAGATTAAGATGGACAGTATCTTGCACGGAAATTATCAACAGACTGTTGCTGATTCAGTTGTAGTCTTTAGTGGTTCCTTTTCTAAGTCAGTCCACCTGGCTTGGCCCTTCTCCACCACTTTAAATGTTACTCAAATCAATTGATATTGTCCATTTCCGCTTGCTCTACCACTGAAGTCTTGAAGTGAGGTTAATTGTGTTCAGATTGGATTCCCTTCTTTGAGTTTACCTCCATGGGTGACCCAACCAGGAGCACGAGATTTTAGATTCAATATTATTGTCCAACAGTGAGCTGGTAAAATTATTACAGCAACAAACAAAACACTTAGTCACATTTCTTGTGACTTTACAACTTTATATTTCATCCTTTCTGGATCAACAAAATAAGTACCAGATGGGTACTGGTGTTGATATAATCGACTATTTCTCTCCTCCGATACTCTTGGCCTTATGCCTAAATTTGAAAACAATATTGCTTGAGAAGACCCAGCAAGCCAAATGAGACCATAACCTCGTGGCCTATGCCAGGGGTGTAACCAGCCCACTTATGCGTACCTTTCCTTCATTGGACACTAAACTCTGCTTGCAAAGACCTGTTGAAGCAAGTGAAATCGAAATCAAAATCAAAGTGAAATTCGATGACGGGCACGAGCATCATACAAGCATGATCGTTGACAGAGCAGCTAACCAGCTTCTGTGCCAGTGGCACATAAAGGCACCATTCAAGTGTGATCGTTACCAGCTTCGCCTTACTGGCACTTGTGCCCCGTGCTAGTAGGGTGCTAAGAGCACCATCCAAGCATGATCGTTGCCAGAGCGGCTAACTGGCTTCCGTACCAGTGGCATGTAAGAGGCACCATTCGAGCGGGATTTGTTACCAGCATCGCCTTACTGGCACCTGTGTCATTGGCATGTGTAAAAAGATTCGAGTGAGGTCATTACCAGTACCGCCTGACTGGATCCCGTGCCAGTGGCACGTAAAAGCACCCACTACACTCTCGGAGTGGTTGGCGTTAGGAAGGGCATCCAGCTGTAGATACTCTGCCAGATCAAACTGGAGCCTGGTGCAGCCATCTGGTTCGCCAGCCCTCAGTCAAAACCGTCCAACCCGTGCCAGCATGGAAAGCGAACGTTAAACAATGATGATGATGATTGTTGTCTACTTGTGTTTGCTTCACCACTACAGCTTAAAAGTAGGGTTAATCATGTTCAGACTGGATTCCCTTCTTCGAACTTACCTCAGTGGGTGACCCAATCAGGAGACACTAGATTCTCCATAGCATCATGTCTCAGAGCTGTTGGTGTATGCAAGCCTTCCACCACAACAAAGAAAGACCATGCAGCATGGTGTATGTGATGTGTACAAACAATAGCTGAAGAATCTTGTCATCCATACAACAGCTGGTGCCAACACAGGCCGAATATGTTGGCAATCTCACCAATTATTATATCGAAAACTAACCTACTTGTTTCTGTTCCTTAGTTCTTCCAATGCTATTTCTATTACTGAAATAGATATTGATTTTATCTGGAAATCAGGAGAAGTAGGTGAATATTCTTACAAAAATAATGTAGAAAGATTGAAAAAATATATTCTTATATAGTAACATAAATTACTAAATAAAATTAAATATAAATAAATATATAGAAAATATAAATGAATACAAAAGACGTCATACAAAACAAAGTCTTGGTGTAACACCTTTATCTTTGGAGTAGATTTTGTACTGAAACTCTGCAGTGCCTCAAGGCTCAGAAGACAAACTGCAAACACATCAACTTGCTTCACATTTACATTTTTATGTTATTGTCTATCTATCTTTCTCGTGTGTGTACATGTGTATGATCAACATTTAACGTCCATTTTCCACGCACACACACACATATAAACGTATATGTGTGTGTACGTGTGTATAAAGTGAGAGACAGAAAGACAACGTTATCCATCTATTTCTCTATCTATCCATTCATTTCTCTGTCTATCCATCTATCTATCTATCTATCTATCTATCTATCTATCTATCTATTTATCTATCTATACATTTCTCTGTCTATCCATCCATTTTTCTATCTATCTATCTATCTATCTATCTATCTATCTATCTATCTATATCTATATATGTATCTCTCTCTCTCTCTCTCTCTCTCTCTCTCTCTCTCTCTCTCTATATATATATATATATATATATATATATATATATTATATATATATATATATATATATATATATATATATATATATATATATATAATATATATCTTTTTCTCTGTCTTTCACCCTCAGCCATTTCACTCCTCCATATTTCCAGAATCCATTTTCATCTTCACTCATACTTAATGTCTTTCTAATGTCTTTCTACATAGACACACAAAAGCAAAAGTGAGAAAATTATAATCCATCGTTCGACCACAGCAACACAAATATATACTGCGCGTCCTTCATACTCCGCCGCCCTTCGTTCTCTGTCCTTCAAATGTTTTTCAAATCTTGCTCCGAAAACATCGACTTTGTTCGTTCTTTTTGTTCCACGACTACATTGATGAATAATAATCGATAGATGAAATCCCAGCGATCACAATGAATAGAACTTAGTGAAAGGGTCAATATAAAGCAAAGATCGTTAGGGGACTTCTGGACATAGTATTGATTAAACTAGTCATAAAGATATTCCTGATTATAACCGAATTAAGTAAAACCCCAGAAGCTAAATCGTATAAACTATGGCTTCTCTTAATTCTCTAACAGATAAGGATAAAGATGTGTGTGTGTGTGTGTGTGTGTGTGTGTGTGGATGTACAATTATATGTATTTGCATGTACATGTGTATTTATGTATGTGTACGTGTGTATGAATGGATGTATGCATGTATATCTGCGTATGAATGTATATATGTGTATGCATGTATGTATGGGTGTAATTACATATGTATTTGTACGTGTGGTTGTTTACATGTGTATGCGTGTGAACGTGTGTGTCATCTATTTTTATCTGTACACGTGTGTGTGGGTGAGTGTGTGTGTAAATAAAGTGCAAGCGCCCTCTCAAATAAATATGATGCAAATACATTTACACAAATCATATACTCAAACACGCACACACGCACACACACACAGAGGCATATGTACAGTCGCTTATGAATGCATCTCATCATGATCAAATCGGTTTATGATCAACTTTTCAAATATAAAACATCTCTGGTGACAAACAGTGTCTCCAGTAACGAACACACAAGCCGGCAACAACTGCTGGAGACAAGTTGGAACTGTCAACAGGAAAGTGTTAGTTGTTGTATAGCTTTCACCCAATGCACGTTTCTGTTCAAATTCACCTTCTCTTGAGTTTCCTTTAGAGAAAAATAGTTTCAGGTGATGAACAGCCTTCGGGAATGAATTAAATTTGTGAACCAAAGTTTCACTGTATTTCTTCGGCAAGTACCAAGTTGACCAATGCCCCTTGTGATTAAATAAGGAAGATGGTAATTGAGTGGAAGCTTGATATTATTATATATATATTACGAATTAGAAGCAGCTCGTTTAACATCCATCATCCATGCTGGCATGGGTTGGATGGTTTGATTGAGCACCAGCAAGCTAGGAGGCTGCACCAGGCTCCAATCTGATCTGGCAAAGGTTATAAAGCTGGGTGCCCTTCCTAATGATAATCACTCTGAGAGTGTAGTAGGTGCTTTTTACATGTCACCGGCGCGGGTGCCAGTCAGGCAGCACTGGTATTGACCACACTTGAATGGTGCTTTCTACATACCACTGGCACGGGTGCCAGTCAGGTGGCACTGGCATCGACCATGACTACAATTTCATTTAACTCAACAGGTCTTCTCAAGCACAGTTTATTGCACAACTATTGAAGGGTACTCTTAAATGGGTCAGTTATATGACACTGGCATCGGCCATGGCTACAGTCTCACTTGCTTTGCCAGGTCTTCTCAAGCACATAATATCTCCAAAGGTCACAGTCTCCTGTCATTGCCTTTGAGAGGCCCAACGTTCAAAGGTCGTGCTTCACCACCTCATTCCATGTCTTCCTGGGTCTACCTCTTCCACAGGTTCCCTCCACTGTTAGGGTGTAACACTTCTTCACACAGTTGTCCTCATCCATACGCAACACATGACCATACCAGTGCAGTCGTCTCTCTTGCACATCACATCTGATGCTTCTTAATCGAACACACATGCACAAGCTATGTGTGTTGTTAGTTCAAACCATTTAGCATATAGTTATAGTCGGTGAGATGGCTTGCAGCGAACCTTGTTCAGTATGCGACTTTGATAAGTCAAAACAATGACGAAACATCAATATTTTGTCGCTCCTGGAAAGGACCTATGTGAGTTGTCTTGTTTGACTGGGACTTACTTTCAGGTGTTTTTACACCAGGCACATAGAGAATATATTCACTTACACCGAAAAACTACAGCCGACCCACAAATTGACAACACACCTTGTGTATGTGAGTTTGATTTTGTTTATAATTTATGTAAGAAATGATAGAAGTAGCTTGCTTGCCAACCACATGGTTCCGGGTTCAGTCCCACTGCATGGCACCTTGGGGCAAGTGTCTTCTACTATAGCCTCAGGCCGACCAAAGCCTTGTGAGTGGATTTGGTAGACGGAAACTGAAAGAAGCCTAGCGTATATATATATGTATGTGTGTGTGTGTGTGTGTGTGTGTGTGTGTATGTATATGTTTGAGTGTTTACGTCCCCATAACTTAGCGGTTCAGCAAAAGAGACTAATAGAATAAGTACTAGGCTTCCAAAGAATAAGTCCTGGTGTCGATTTGCTCGACTAAAGATGGTGCTCCAGCATGACCACATTCAAATGACTGAAACAAGTAAAAGAGTAAAGAGTAAGAAAAATGGAATACATGAGAAACTTTATTATTCACAACAATCATTTCGACTCATCCTGCATCAATCCCTCGCGAGTGAGACCTCACGAGACACTCCTGTAACGAGTGATGCACCACAACCAGTTGCACAGTATCCTACCCGTGAGGGATTGATGCAGGATGGGTTGAATCGATCATTGTGCGCAACAAAATTCATTGCATACTCCATTTTCCATCTATCATTTGTTATATTCTCAATGAAAAGTGAGGAATCCCCGAGGAAGATCCAGTAACAGTTGTGTAATTACCATGGATGATGTCAGGTGGTTGTAGGCAGTGGACATGCTTTGTTGGCATACTACTAAGAGAATACTACCCAACACTTAAGTACTTACTTGGTGAGTGGTTGGTGTTAGGAAGGGCATCCAGCTGTAAAAATCCTGTCAAAACAGTCGCAGAAGTTCGGTGCAGGCTTCTGCATGGCTGGACCTATCAAACTGTCCCACCCATGCCAGCATGGACGGCGAACGTTAAACAATGATGACGATGATGCTGTGCATGTGTATGTGCATATGTATGCGTGTGTTCATGTGTATATGCATGCATGTGTGTGTGCATGTGTATGTGTGTGTACATGTGTGTGTATGTGTGCATGTGCATGTGTGTGCATGTGTATGTGCATATGTATGCTTGTGTGCTTGTGTATATGCATGCATGTGTGTGTGCATGTGTATGAATGTGTGTGCTTATGTGTGCATGCTTGTTCGTGTGCATGTGTATGTGCATATGTATGCGCTGTTTCATGTGTATATGCATGCATGTGTGTGTATATGCGTGCATGTGCATATGTGTGTGTGTATGAGACTATGTTCATCTCCCACCACCGCTTGAAACCAGTGCTGGTTTTGTTTATGTGCTTGTGACTTAGCAGTTCAGCAAAAGAATCCAAATGAAAAGAAAAAAAAACAGACTTAAAAAGAAGAACATAAATACTAGAGAGCGATTTGTTCAACTAAAACCCTTCCAGACAGGACCCCAGCTGGGCTGCAATCCAATGACTAGAACCCGTTAAAGATAAAAGGTATAGCTAGCAAGATACAAACATAGACAGACAGACGGACAGATAGGTTGGTGGATATACATGGTGTGAGTGTGTGGATGGATGAATGGATGGTAGACTTATTGACAAACTTCATTTTTTAATGGAAAAAGCAATCAATTAAAATATCTTGTAGGTATTGATTCTGTTTCTCTCACATCTAACATTAAGTATTGATGATCAGCAAATAGAGGCATCAGAAAAATTACCATAAAAACTTGATGTTCTATTGTCTCTTGACTATTTACACCAAAGAAGACATATTGTCAGATTATGTACATATATCGGTCAGTAGATCACATATCTAAAAAGAAGCAGTCTAAAACATTTGGGCAGTAATAATAATTAGAAGGTATAGATGAAAAACTAATGGTCACTTTTTGACTGGCCATAACAAACTACCTTCTGACAATATATGTGTGTGTGTGCGTGTATAAATATATATATATATTGTCCAACCCATGCTAGCATGCAAAGTGGTCATTAAACGATGATGATGATGATGATGATGATGATGATGATGATATATATATATATATAAAAATTAGAAAAAAACCACCTTTTATCAATTCAAAATTAACAATTAAATTACACCATCTAGAAAATTACATATAATAGAAATATTAAAATTAAAAATAACAATAAAATACCGATGATTAAGTAAATTGCAAAAAAATAATAAAAACGTATATAATTGGTATATATACGTTTTTATTGTTTTTATTATTTTTTTGCAATTTACTTAATCATCGGTATTTTATTATTATTTTAATTTTAATTTTTCTATTATATGTAATTTTCTAGATGGTGTAATTTAATTGTTAATTTTGAATTGATAAAAGGTGGTTTATTTCTAATTTTTATATATATATGTATAATATATTGTATTGTGTGAAATTTGATTTGGTTTTTCTAAATTGAATTTTTTCCCTGTAAGTTATGATTAATATTCCCTCAAATAAGTATATATATTTATACTTTTCTACTCTAGGCACAAGGTCTGAAATTTTGGGCGAGGGGGCCAATCAATTAGAGTGACCCCAGTACACAACTGGTTCTTAATTTATCGACCCAGAAAGGATGAAATGCAAAGTCGATCTCAGCAGAATTTGAACTCAGAATGTAAAGACAGATGAAATACCACTAAGCATTTCGCCCAGCGTGCAAACGTTTCTGCCAGCTTGTCTTATACATATATATATATATATATATATATAATCATCGTCATCATCATCATCATCATTTAATGTCCACCTTCCATACTAGCATCTAGCATGAGTGGGATGTTACCACAAGAGCTGGCTAGGTTGAAGCCTGACCCAGACTTCTGTGACTGTTTTAGCATGATTTTTACAGTTGGATGCCCTTCTTAATCCCAACCACTCAGTAGAATGGACTTAGTTCTTTTTATGTGGCACAAGCACAGGTGAAGTCAATTTTGGCAAGGTTTTTACAGCTGGAGGCCCTATATCAAAATCACTGATTGGGCTGATGATAGTACCACCTGATTGGCACTCATGCCAGTGGAACGTTAAAAGCGTGGGGTGGAACCAGCCCACTTATGACTACCCCCTCATTCATTGGACAATAAACTTTGCTTACGAAGACCCACTGAGGCAAGTGAAATCAAATCAAAATTGCTGATGTGGCTGATGACAGTACTGCCTGATTGGTACTCATGCCAGTGGAACATTAAAAGCGCATCCAAGCATGATCATTGCCAGGCCACGGATTGGCTCCCATCTGGTGGCACGTGAAAAGCACCAAGATTGTTGCCAGCATGGCCTTACTGGCACATGTGCCGGTGGCATGTGAAAAACAACATTCGAGCGTGGTCCTTGCCAGTGCTGCTATACTGGCTCCCGTGCAGGTAGCACGTAAAAAACACCTTTTGAGCATGGTCATCGCCAAAACCACCTGACTAACCCTCGTGCTGGTGGCACGTAAAAACACCCACTACACTCTTGGAGTGGTTGGCATTAGGAAGGGCATCAAGCTGTAGAAACTCTGCCAGATCAGATTGGAGTCTGGTTCGCCAGTCTTCAGTCAAATCATCCAACCCATGCTAGCATGGAAAGCGGATGTTAAACGATGATGATGATATATATATATATATATATATATATATAGAGAGAGAGAGAGATAGACAGACAGACAGACATATATATATATAGACAATGTGTGAGAGCTAGATATGCTCAGTACAGAAAACATGTTGTAGTGCTCAAATGAATTTGAAATTAAACTCCAAACTCTTCATCCAGGACTAGGTCCATGGTGTCATGAGTGGTTATAACTGAAAGCCAAGGCAAGCTGATACAGAGGAAGTGATGCACACTCCATTTTTCTATGTTGGCATGGTTTCTATGGCTGGATGCCTTTCCTAACGCCAACCAATTTTCAGAATGTACTAGCTGGCTTTACATGGCACTTGTGCAGCTACTTTTACATGGTACTGGTACAGGCATTTTATGTGGTACTTGCATGGATACTTTTGCATGGCACCAGCACCCACGAGCCTGCAAGACTAGGATCTCTCGGCTGAGAGAGAGATGTGGGGAACATGCCTGTATGCATGGACAGCCACGATTTTACTTAGCTTGGTATGTCTTCTCAAGCACAGAAAACAGCCAGAAGTCGTGGTCTCTTGTCATCTCCTGTGGGAGGGCCAACATCTGAAAATCTTTTCACACTACTTAATCCCACATCTTCCATGATGGATCTACCCCTTCCACACATTCCCTGCACAATCAGAAAGCAGTACTTCTTGGTGCAGCTGTTCTCAATCACATGCATCTCATGACCAGTGCAGTTTTCTCCCTTGCACACTTCATCTGATGCCTCATACACCCAAATCACTTACACTCTGTCATACATGCACACTGACATTACCCATTCAGTGAAGCATGCTGGCTTCATTTCTTTCACACCTTCCCATGTTCTCAGTAATCATAGTCCATGTCTAACTACTATGTAGCATAGCCTTTCATGCAGATGTAGCAGAGTCATTCATATAATATTTACAATTTAACTATTATTGTCATATTTCTTGG